>NW_008237619.1:13095406-13109198 GCF_000691975.1 Corvus brachyrhynchos | reverse complement strand
CCTTGAAATGGTTAGCTGGGGATTCAAAGGGAGATGGTGCTCTGGGCATGGATCTTGCAAAGTGACATCAGATGTCCCAGTTTGGCAACTTAGGTCTCTAGAGGTCTTGCCTATCGAACTGAATCCTCCTAATTGCTATGGGTTCTCTTGAATTTAGGTCCAGGGTGGTCTCTGATGGAAGTAAACTTGTGGCTTTGTGAGCAATTCCTTTGTTCTTCTCCATCAAAAGTAACAAGAGCTGTGAGTTGTTTGAATGTGTTGTCAGACATGGGTTAAATGAGCTGCCCTGTTTCTGTAGAGTCTTCTGAGGTATGTGTATCTTGTCTTTTAACTTTTTTAAACAAGCTGAGCTGTAGCCTGTAATCTAGACTGGAAAGAGGGTACTCCTTTAATTTAGAAAGCTCTGCCTCTGTTCTAGAATACACTGGGATCTGTTTAGGCTTAAGAGGAGGCAGGGAGGACATCAGTGGAGTTCCCAGATAAGAGCAAAGTACAAAAGATGGGAGGAGCAGATGCTTTTTGTTTCATTGGGTGTGCTGGGGAAGCCCCTTTCCACCTCCCAGGGCACCTGGAAAGGGGCTAAGTTTTGCATGCTCACTTCCATGTCCCGGCATTTCATTTGAGTTCATCTCCCTGCAATTCCATTCCTCTTCACCTCGGGGGAGGGCAGAGATGAAGATCTGGAGTGAAGCAGCCGTCGTCCCCTGAGCACTTCCCTAATTCCCTGTGGAACTGAGATGTGATGGATGGTCAGAAGTGCATCTACTGAAGAGGAGCCAGGGCCTGCTTGTGCTACTTCCTGCTCTCATTTTAGGGGGTAGGCTTACAAGCTTGAGGCCCCCAGACCAGCAATTCTCTCGAACTCTTCTAAACAAGCCTTTGGTGCCCCATTCCTCCTGTCTCTCTGGGAGCTGAGGTCCCCCTAGGCTGTCTCTTTAATTTCCTTGCCTTAGATGTTGTGTGTCTGCTCCCTTTCCTCTCCTTTGTCTCTCTGTGCATGGGCAAAACAAATCACCAAGGCCCTCTTAGTAAAAGCAAGGGACTCTGCTGCCCACGGCATCACAGCCACTCATGCACGTGCAGTTTATTTACCTCCTCTACAATCACAACTGTAATCTCCTCTGGCATGTTCTAGAAATCAGCTCCTGTACTTTTAATGGTCTCTAAGAAACACAATTTACCACCTTACTGAGTCTGTCTGGTCTGTCAGTGAGTGGGAAGGGGTTGGGATGCCAAACTGGTTTTGGCTTTTTTTTTTTCTTTTGTCGCTTCCATAGCATACATGTACCTGAAGTTCTGTCCCTCAAAGCAGTGGCTGGTTTCCCATTGCAAAGTGATGGTAGTTCCAGTTGTGCTGGACTGACTCTGGTAAGTCTGTAACAAGATGTGTGAACCAGCAGCTCTGGGGGAAGAGGCTGCCCAAGCCAAGTCTACTTTTAGCCACCAAATGTCCAGCCACTGTCCTGGTCAGGCGACTACCTTCCTGTGCATCAGTGTGTTAGTGGCAGCTCTGGCTCTCAGGCTGTGCTGCCTTTAGATTTCAATAACCTCCGATCCTTAAACCCAGAAACAATTCTCCATTGGTGTTGGAATATAAGTTCAGGACCCAAATGAAGACCTCCAAGAGCAGGATGCTGTTCACAGCGTATCTTGGAGCATGGCTGGAATAAAGGTAAGTGCCCCTTTGTTCAGCTTCACTGTACCCTTGAAACTAATTAAAAGGAAATGACAGAGCTTTGTCCAGTGCAGACTTCTTTTAAATTTAGATACTTGTGCCCTTATCTGCCCCTACTGCTATGAAAGCTGTCTTGTAAAACAGTCTTTCCTGTGGCTTCTGGTTCCCTTATGATCAATCATTATCCAGTCTTAAACATCACCAAAATCACACCAGAACAACGAACTCACCAGAACAACTCACAATGGTGAATGTGGAGCAAGGCAGCTAGAGTAATTCTTCAAAGATGGAAGCCTTCCTGGGAAGGGAAGGTGTCTGGACTGGCTGGTGGACTAAAGCAGCATGTACAGTCTAAAATTCCACACAGTTCAAGCCTGCACAACCCAAACAAACTAGTTGTGCTACAATTCCTGCCAAGTGTTGTGTGTTGCCTTCCTGTTAGTTCTCAGCCTCATTCATGTAGGGGGATGGGGAAGATGTTTTCTTAGGACAGATGCATTTTTAGACTGTTGATGATGCAGTGTCCAAGTCCCTAGCCAAGGCTGGGTGTTGAATGGTCATTTTCCAAAGCTGGCAGCTGCTCTGGAGCACAGAGCTGGGACTGAACATACTGCTGAAGGTTGTCCCAGGGTTGAGCCCAGTTCATGAGTCATGTTGTGGATGTCTGCAAAGACTTGCATGCCTAACCATAAATCCTCTGGAAGGCATTGAAATACCATGTTCTACCGGAAGCTCTTCTGAGGTGCCATCCTTTACTGCATCAGCCTTTCTGCTGCTCCTGCACTTTGTTATCCTAGACAAAACAGGGTTCAAAATGTGCCCCAAAAGCAAGGCCAAGGCTTTGGGAGAATAGTTCTTCATATGCCTAATTAAAAACTCAAGCTCTGCCTTTAAACATGGAACATGCTTAACATGCCTTTGAATGGGAACAGGTTGCCCAGAGAAGCCATGAATGCCCCATCTCTGGAGGTGTTCCAGGCTGGGTTGGATTGGGCTTTGAGCAGCCTTGTCTAGTGAAAGGTGTCCCTGTCCATGGCAGGGAGTTGGAACTAAGATGATATTTAAGGTCCCTTCCAAACCAAACCATTCTGTGCAATGTGCAGCTCCCATAGCAGCTGCTTCATCCTGATGTCTTCAGATGTGGTGGAAGAAAAGCCTCAACTATACTGCTCCTAAATAGATATACCTTAAACCTTCATATTTCTAGATGCCTGAGGCATTGCTCTGGCCTCTCCTGAGGTGTCTCTGTGCTGATCAAAGCAGGCTGCAGGCTCTCATCAGTGGTGGGGTTTGTTGTCTCAGCTGGAGAGTAACCAAACGATGGCTGGGAAGACAGATTTTCCTTCAGAGCCGGAATGCAGCATCAACACTTTTTAAATGAACCTAGCTTCCTTGGGAAGTGACAGAGGTCCCTGCTCTGATGTATCCACTGGGGTTGGAAGCCTTAACTTGGTGAAGAGAGGTAATAATGGGGAGGTTTTATCTTTGTTCTGACCTCTAAGCAAATAATTCTTCTGAGAGATGTAACAGATAAAGATACAGGTTTTACAAATAGGCAACTCAGCCATGTCTGTTGGATACCTGAGCCTCCATACTCCTGATAATCTTTGACCTATTTTTTGCTTGAGATAGAGTGCAACACCTGTTCAGAACACCCTTACTTGCTCCCCAGGTTTCAAATATGAACAGCCCCATAATGTCCTTCCCTTCATTGCACAGACCCATTAAATGATTTCTGCAGAGGACAAAATGACACTTTCTTTTTATGTTCTTTCTTCCCAGGCTTCTTTTCCAAAAGCCTTTGTACTATTTTTTTAAAAAAATAAATTTGCCATAAATTTATTAAAAGATTAATAAAGATCATAAGCTTTTTTTAGTTCATTGCATGCACTTGGAAGCTGAAGGCACTTTGCCCTCTTGTGCTTACAAGCCCCCTTTAAATATTGCATATTGTTAAATACAAAGAACTGTGACTGAATGTGGCTGTGCCTGTGGTATGTTCCTGATCTCTGTGGTTCCTGTGTCCTTTCACCCACAGCACTGCTGCCCTTTTCATTTCTTGATGTAGCCTGTAACCCCTTAGATTTTATTGAACCTGTCCCAAGAGCCTGGTAACCCTTTGCTCAAATTCCTTCTCGGTTTGACCTCAGTCTGTGCAGACAAACCTTGACCTATCTGTCCAGCTTCTCTAAGCCTTCCAGTAAGCAGGGTTTAGTTCTTCTAAATATATTGTTTATTCTCCCAAGTGATGGCTTTCTCATTTTTTTTCTAGCTTCCCTAGACACTTATGTTGTACTTCCCTGCATTTCCTCTATTACCTTAATTCTTATGGAAAAACAATAGTTTTGGTATCTGTTCTCAGTCCAAAAAGACACAACCTTCAGCTGTTCCCTGCATGTTTTCCATGTCCTCAAAATAACTGTGCTATGCCTCTAACACACATGTGACTACTGAGCGTTCACATCCCCTCAACTTTCTCCTCTTGTACAAATTCACTCCAGCTCAGACCTTTAATTTGCCTTTTGCTGACCTGCAGATCCCCATGCATGCATGCTTTCTTCCCTTTTCTCCAGGTTTTTTCACATTCTCAGTGAAACACTCCCATTTTTGGGGCTCTTACTCCAGCACTGCTGGCCTTGCCTCTTGTTCTCAGCCAGACCAAGCTCACTATACATCTGCTGAGCTCATTTGTGGACTTGTCAGCCTACAAGAAATGTAGGGATTATTTCTGGAACAATCACCTGATTTCTCCCAAGATGGCAATTTTTGCACTGATTCACAGGACAGGGAGGGCTAATCTATTTACCAACTTGTATAACTGCTTCTTCACGTTTGTACAGGCTTTTAACTCTGGATTTACAGCTATCCTGAATGGTGCCATTACTTTGAGTTCATCAGTCAAAGCTCATTTTTTTTTTTGCATTTTAATGCTCTTACAGAAGAGATAGAATACGGTTCAAGCTTCCCCCAGGAAATACATGACCACCTTCTGCAGCTGTATTTCTTTATGATGAAGAGAACTTAGTGTTTCAAGTAGTTATGCCTCTGATTAATCTTGCTTTAATCACCCACTTAACTATGCATGATGCAGCAGGTCTCATCAATTTTATGGTTATTACAGGGTTATTTATAGTTCTGTGATGTGAAGAATCGTGTCTCGCTCTTTGGATACTCAGGAAAGATCATGCTTACCATATGAGTCATCGTATGTTTATGGTATACAAAGACTGTTTTAGGTGTTGCACCTGCTCTTTCTCCTTTCTTGATTGGAAGGTGGCTTTGTGAAGCAAACAGCTTTGTGTCCAGTGTCAGGTTTTTGCTCATTCATGTGCTAGAAAATACCCAAGGCATCAGTCTGCAGTTTTGAATTGGTGACCAAGAACTGGGTGCAGCATCCTAGCTCCTCTATCTGCCTGCCTTTTGTGTTTTAATTGTGGCCAAAGTTACTTTCAGCAACTAAACCTAGCTTTTAGCTCTGCCTCTTGGGGCAGTGTTTTTACAGAACATGAAAGTCCCTTCACTGAGGCAACTTTGAGATTTCATTCATTACTCTTTTTTATTCCATTTAAAATCAGACACAGAAAATGGATTTTTTCATGTTTGCAGAAATTCTGGTATTTTTTCAAGAGGGGGCCCCCAAGGAGGAATACATGTTCCCACACCTCTAAGTGCTTGTTGCAGGACTCTCCCTCCTGCTGGGCTGCCACCCTTGCTGAAGGACACCCCCTGAATTACTTGCTTCTATTCCCAGCAGAGAGACATTATCTTCACTTTCAAACAAGAGTCATCAGGTGAGCACTGGGATAAAATTTGAAAAACCATGTCTATTTGTGCAATAAAGAACATAGCATTTGTGTATGTGAAGAAGAATAAAATCACTCTGTGCTGGGAATTGAAAAGTGCATTTAGGTAATCAAGGCAAGAGCAGTACAAGCAGCACGTGTTTAGCATCTCAAAGGGAAAAATTAGGCAAACATTTAGATACTGCAGTAAACCCTTCCAACTTCCCAAGGGCAGTGTATCTACCTTAATTTTTAAAATAACTTTAAGTTTTTCTTTTGTTATGATTAACAAATAGCGGGTGTTCACAATGTGATTTGGTACAGGGTACCACAGGTCTTTGCCTAAACTGCTTAAATTCTGGTATCTGTGTTTGTCCTGTGAAGTGGATAATCCTGTTTGTTAAGGACATCACCCTTGCTCTCTTGATGCCCCATAAAGTGCAGTGCAAACACCATTGCAGCAGAAGTCTGAGTATTTGTAAGAAAAGAGTATGGCAAGCTCACTGCAAGAAACGTGTTCTCTTGTGCAAAGATTCCCAAGTTAGTTCCTGAGAAGAGGACCATTTTTGCCCATGTGGTCCAATTAAATAGGCTAAGGCTTTCCTTGGAAGGACTTTTGATTAAAGCCTGCAGTACTTTCCTGTGCTTCCCTCAGGAAGAAGCAGAGTCTCTGTGGGTGGAGCAGACAAGGGCTGAGTGGAGCAGAGCAGGCACTGCATGACCTGCGCTGCTCCGATCCTCTCTTGCAGGACCCTGTGGCAGCAGAGGTAGTGTTTGGGATTTTTGGGGGGTGTGCATAATCCTGCCAAGCTCTCTTTGTTTCCCTCCGGAAGAAAGCAGGGAGGGCCAAGCAAATGTAGAGATCAATTTGTCCCGGAGTTGTTGGCAAACAATCAAACAGCTGGATGTACACATGTATGGTGTATCCCAAGGAAGGGGACACCCAAGATCTAGCAATGCCACAAAGGCAGCTTGAAAAGGGAGCCTTTACTTTGCCAGGAGTGTTCTGTCCCAGGCCTGGGACTGGCAGCAAGCATTGAGCACCTCTCCAGAGCATTGTGTGTAATACAGATTGAGATCGTGCCAGTGGCTCTTGTCTCAAGTAGCCTCTCCTTGGGGGAGGAGAGGGTAGGTGACACAGTCTTGGGATCAGAGCTGGACATGAAGAATGAGGAAAGAGCAACCAGTTTAGTGAAAGCTTAACAAAGCTCAGCCTGTTGAGAGATTTGTAGCCCAGCTGAGACTCCATTCCTGTTCCTTGTCATACCACAGAGGAGGCCAGTCACACCTGCCAAACCTCTTTAATGAATGACAGACCAGAACTGTGGCAGCATCCTTGTTGGAGGGGAAAGAAAGCATGCATGCACATGAAGGTGTGCACATGCACAGAGGGTAAGGAAATCAAGAGGACATCTCCCCTGTACATACACTTGATCAACTCTCAAGCCTGGTGATCCCCCGAGCAATAGCATTTTACGAGACTGAAGAATTTGCCTACAGAAGTGAAAGCAATGAGCCCAGGCCAGCCATGGAGCAGTCTTTTGCTATGGTCCATGTGCAGCACCCCAGAAAGAAGGAAGCGCAGGCCCCACAGACAAAGTGTGCAGCCTTTGCTCCAATTGCCACCCATCTGAACAGCTGCCTCACTCGTGTCCCACCTCACCGTCCCTGCTTGGCCCACGTGGTTCCAGGCTGTTGTAGGATGGCAGCGTGGTCACTACAGCCTCAACAGTGAAGCGATGTGGAGCACTGAGAGCTGGTGCCTCATCTTGGAAAGCAGTGTTATCCTGGCTGTTCGGAGCGGGTCCCGGCGGGGAGAGCTTCTGCTGAGAGCGGAACCAGCGGAAGGCCAGGATAAAGGTGATGGCGATGAAATCCAGAACCAGCTCTGCAAGCTCCATCACAGACAGGACAGAGGATCCAAACCAGAGGCTCCACTGGTTCCCAAGCTGGGACAGCAGAGTCACTACCTGCAGGAGATGGAGAAAGAACAATGAGGACAGCCCTTGTCTGGGACTTTTGCCTCCCTGCCTGTTCCCTCTTCCCTGTGTTATTGGGGCCTTCCCCTCACCCTGCCCCAGGAAGAGACTCAATATCCAGCAATGGTGCTGGAACAAAAGCTTGTCACAGTGGAGGGACATCGTGGGGGAATGGGTGGCCAGAGAAGATGTGGTAGTAAAGCGTGTACCGTGAAGGCTGGAGACTCCCCATTGGTCTTGTAGTTCCACTCCTCAAAAAAGATATTAACTTTGGCAACTCCATTCCTGTGAATGAAAGATGATGCTCAGTAACCCCAACTCCACAATCCCTGCATTTCTTCACCATGCCAAATTATCTCTGTCCCCTTCTGCATCCCATCCTTCTCCCACACATACCACCCAGAGGCTTTCTCCCATCTCTGCAGCTCCCTCATTCTGCACTAAATACAACCTTTGGTACTTACAGTGCACTTCTGACACGGCACTGTAAAACCCAATGTTTGTGGCAAAAGCTCCTGCACAGCTCTCCTTCCCACCTTCCACAAACACTTCCTGTGACTCCAGAACACACAGCAAGTGCCTGGGGCTTACTATTTTCATATCAGCATCTGAACCCTTTCAAAATTTTTCATTGAGTCCCCAGTTCTTGCTGAAGTCTCAGTGTATATCTATTCTGACTCAAATCCACTGGCCTTGTCCACAGGTCCCATGCCTGATCTCTTCCCATCAGTGACTCTGACATTTCCAACACACACACTGCACTGGGATGGTTTCTCATTTGCACACAGTCTCTGCTTAGGGGCTCTCACCTCTTGGATGTGATGTTGTATTTGTTCTGTTGTGAAAGCATGTAGAAAACCCAGTCCTGAAATGAAAGTGCAATAAACTGTGTTACATGATCACAGTCACCTCCTGCAGGTTTAGTACCAGCTGAGGAAGGACTAAATGGGAGGTGGGAGCAGTGCTGAGGCGCCAGGACACCCTCTGCTTACCTCTGAGACAGCAGAAGGCCAGCGGGAGTATCCAGCTGACAGCTGGTATTCTGTCATCCTGCGAGACCAGAGGCTGTGTTAGCTCTGAAGCTATGGGAGCCACAGGGCCAGGTCTCGCCATCCCCAGGCACACATGGAGATTCCCTCCCATGCTGAAGTTCCACCCACTTCCCACCATGTGGAATGCACAGTCCTTGGGAGCTCACCCCTAAGCCAGCCCTGATGCTCCTCAGCCCTTCTGGCTTCCTGATGGGAGAAATACCATTTCAGGCTGGAGCTCAGCTATTGACTCAAGCTTTTGCCTGGTCAGTGAATGCTTTCCAACATTTCTAGGAATAGTTTCCAATCTTCCTGCCTGACTGATGATAACTTACTTGCAAGGTTTCCGACACTTGTGGAAACAGCCCAGCACATCAGCTTTGAACTCAGCCAGCAGTTTGTAATAACAGTAGCCTGAACAGCAAAGGAAGTAAATCCAGGTAAGCTCACAGTGTCACAAAAGGTGATGTGTGACTGCGAAGGGAACCCAGAAGAGGTTTCCTTCCACAAGGGGCTAATCATCCAAGACAAGACTGTCTTTTGGATGTCCCACACCAGGAAGCTCATTGAAGACAATGAGGTGTGCTGGGACATGGGCTGGACCAAACAGGTTGAGGTGGTGCATGAGCTCTGCTGTCCCTGCTGTCCACTTACCCCAGGCCGTGTGCTTTCTGTAGTCACAGTACTCTGCTCCACTGGGCAAGGGATAGAAGTAATATGCACAGCCACAGCGTTCTACCATGTTGAGCTGAAAGCAGGAGCGAATGCAGACCTGGGAGGCACATAAGGTGGAAAAGGCTGATCAAGGGAACCAAACACACTGCTGCCTGTATCACATCATACTAGTAACACAGCCCAAGGAAAGGAATGGCCGTTAGGGGGCTGAAGCATTTCAGGAAAGTAGGGAAACAAGGTGGCCCAGGAGGGGTGATGGCGAGTTACCTGTTCGGTGTAGCGGGACGAGTACAGATTTTGCACTGGCACGTCACTGCCATCCTCTGTGCAATCACTGTAACTGCCCCCGAGGCGCATGGTCATCTCCTGCAACAGCAAACTCTCACTGCACAGAACACTGCCACTTTGCTGTGCTTTTCCCACTCTCCCATGCCTTGCACTGCTCATCCATCAGTATCTGCTCTTTATGCTTTCCTCGGGCTGCCAGCTCCCCCTGCTTGCCCCCATTTCATTGTTCACTGATAAACTGCAGCCAAATGCTTCTCGTCTAGTCCAGCAAGCTGTTCTTCCTCTCCCTTCACTCCATGTGATTAATCCCCTCCCTTAAACACACACTAGGTCCACAGGTTGAACCTCCCCATAACCTCCCATCCACAGCTCTCACCCCTTCTGCTTCCTCACCTTTCTCATGCTGATGGAGGTCTCGATGCCAGGACGAACGTTGAAACCCCCATCATCCATGAAGGCTGGCTCATTCTGGTCATGGACCATGACCCTGGCTCCTGTCACCGTGGACAGCAGAGGGATGAAATCATTCTGTTCGGTGCGCACCACCAGAGAGAGACCTGAGGGAATATCAGAGAGCGAGGGAGGTCATGGCCAGCTGTGGTGCAGCAGAGGAGGGAGAGCAGGGTGGTTAAAAGGGAGTCTGAAAGAGATAAAGGAAAAGACAGACATCAACCAGGGCTGCACCAAAGCTTGGCAGCAATAGAGAGTGGCTGGAGGGAGGCCAGCGACAAAGCTGGAGGCTCCAGAAGAGGCCAGAGAAAACTGGATTTCATCACTGTGGCTGAGAAAAAACACAACTGGGAATTGAGAGAGATTTCATGGAGAGACTTGGAGCCAGGTGGAAGAAAAGCCTGAAGATTTGGCCTAGAAAGGTTTCAGGGAGTTTAGGAACACAAATAGGTCAGTTTCTTGAAAGAGGAAAATGGAGAAGGAGAAGGTGAAGACCAGGAACACAGCACTGTGGCTCAGCAGCCGACTTCAGGAAGGGCCAGCACAAGACCAGAGGAAGCAAAGAGCATAAGGATCAGGCACTGCTGAGAGAGAGAGAGTTCAGTGGGCAGCAGTGAGGGACAGCCATGTCCATGAGACAGCTGTCTCCACATGGGTGAAAACAGCTTGGGCGAGACAGAGCAGGGCTGCAATCTGCCACCACCAGTACTAAGCACAGCAGGATGCCCATAACTCCTAGGGAAAACAGAGCTAAGCTGTTCTCCTTACTCACCAAGGGGTGCCTCTCACCCACCATTATTGATCCCAGGCAGCGAGGATGTCCACAGGCTGCTGCTGTTGTCATTAAAGGTATAGCAGTTCCCATACAAGGGATGGTGGAAGTGGGTATAATTCCTGAGAGGGGAAGATAAACATTTACACAGAATGAGAAGGGCTGTGAAACCAAGGGGAAGGGATTTCTGAAAGGAACAACTCTGTTTTCCATCAGCAGGGAGAGGGGCTTACAGCAGATGGGCAGTATTTGTTATGTAAACTCGCCCAAACACGGAAAAGCAATTAAAATGTGCTGTAAAAAATGTCCCGGAGCTGGACAGGTTTTTCCACGAGGTTTTTCATACTGCTTTTCAGAGCCCAAATGGGTTTTAGCAGTGCTAGCAATTACTGTATTATCTTCCTAATACTGATGAAACTCTTAGCTTTTCCTACCCCTTTTCCTCCCTTGCAGATGGGTTTCGTTCCACTACCTCCTTGGGGATTTTTGACCAATAATGGCAGGAGAAAAGTGGGATATTTTTTTACTTTCTTTTTGTATCAACTCTCTCTTCTCTTCTTCCTGTATGTGGGCTGATATGTACCACTTTACCACTGTGGAGAGTAGAATAAAAATACTTCTACGCTGTACATCTGTGCCCGCTCTGGCGTTTGTACCAGTATAATTATTTCATTTGTGTGGAACCCAGAAAAAGGAGAAATCATCCTCTGAGGTTCATAGTTCCAGGTCATAGAACCTGTGACCCTGATAAGCACAACCCACAGAAAAGACTCAAGGAAGATCATTTGACACAATGGGAGCTGAACAAGGAACGACCCCACCTCAGAAAAGAGGTTCTCTAATGTGGGTTCCTCGATTCCCCTCGAACCCAGGCACAAAACAAGTGTTTGCAGGGATGTTTCCACTACTTACGCCTTGTCACACGTTGCCTCATTGAAGCGGCAAGCATAGATAAAATTCTCAAAGTCAGACTCATCCAGGGCTTTTGCATCAGGCACCTGCGCCAGGATATTGATATAGTGAAAGCTGTACCATTCCCGCACGGCATCCACTCCCGAGGAGTACGCCTGATGGAAACAGTCGTTGTTTTCATTGCACTGTTAAGAAGGAGAAAACCAGCCATGTCAGAGAAGTCTTGTTGTCCAGGAGACAAGGCTCTGCCTGTGGATAAGCTGTGCTCCCTCAGCACAGGCAGGAGATGACCGAGGCAGTGAAGAGTTACACAGAACTCCTGTGTGTGACCAACAGGTGATCAGCAGGGTATGGGGAAAACACAGGGCAGCTCCTCGGTGGAAGGGAAACGCCAGGTGAATAAGCGAGGCTGAGTAAAACCCAGGAGGCAGCAAGGTGTGCAGGGCAATCTGCACATAAATTCTACCTGGTATAAAACCAGGAGCTTTAAATTCTTGCGTGGGGAGCCCTTCCTTCAGGGTGTGTCCAGAAAAACGTTTGTGATCCTGTGGGAACTCCAGTTAACTGCAGAGTGATTAGCCTCAGTCCTTCAGTGCCTTTTTAAATGCAAACACAGATACCCTAGGGCGAGGAAGCTGCTACCTAAGAGCAGTTGCGACCATGATCACATTTCAGGTGGCCCAGGACCATCAAATACTTTCTCCTTTGCTATTATTGGGCAATGCAGCAGCTGATGCTGATAAACAGCTCTCAAAGGCAACTGCAAGGCTGATGTACCCTCAGGAAGGACAAGGTTTCCCTGCTCTTAGGAAGAGATGTACACTGACACGGACATGTCCCCTGGGGCCTGGGACATGGACAGGGGCAGAATCTGGGGAGCGGGACTGTATGGAGCAAAGGATTCAGCTCTACCTTTATCTGTCATTAGCAATAGCCAGTGGAGATTAATCAGACTTCTACGTAAGGAGAGGCATGGCCAAGGGTCTAACAAGACAAAAGTAGCCAGGCAGAGACTGGAGTGGGTAGGGCGCAGGGTATCTAGGGATCTCACCAGAACAAAGCCAATTTTCCAGTCATTCTTGTCCACTGAAGGACTGTTCTCTGGCAAGTTGACTAAGTTATCCCGCTTCTGCCTCCGCAAAGGATGGCGCTGGACATGATGGAGCAGGCTCCTTGAGCTACGCCTTTGTGTGGACACTGTGGACCAGTCGCTTTGTGGCAGAGACATGTTGTAGTCATAGAGGTCCAGCAGTGTCTGGTGGGTGATTTGGTCCAGCTGATCCAGCTGCTTTCGGATGGCACTGTATCTATAGAGGGGGGAGAGAAAACCAGCACACAAACAGCTCTGAATAAGACAGGCAGCAAAGTTTGCTGGGGTGATTCCGGGCATCCCTGCCACGAGTTGTAAATCTAACCCCTTGCTGGAGGCTATCTTGCAGGAGAGAAGTAAATCTGCTCTAGCCCTGTGGCACTTTACACTGCAGCCTGCTAACATACACCACCAAGCAGCGCTGCCTAAACCCACATGCCTCACTGTGCGTGCCCTGCAGCAGCAAAGGCCTCCCTCTGAAAAGCGTCCTTTCCACCGGCACCGCTACAACAGTGGGCAGTCGAGGATCATGAGGAGAACCACAGTGAGTTTGTGCCGTGTTCCTACACTCATCAAAGTCACAGCAGTCAACATCTCTGCAGCCTGTTTCTTACCTGTACGGATTGAGGGTGCACAGCGTCACGGCCGGGAAAGTCAGCCTGTCCGAGTTAAGGTTGAGGTTGAGGTTGACAGGGTAGCTGAAGTACTCCCTGTAGAGGATCCCAAACTGCCAGTACATTAAGCCGAAGGTGAGAAAGAAGAGAACAGACCAGAAGGCTGTCTTCATCTTATTCTTTTTGGAGCACACCAGGCGGATAGCCCCGTGGATGGTTGTGTTGCTGCAGAAGAACTGGAATAGCTCCTGGTAGGAACTGTAGAATTCGATGAGACCCTCCCGCTCCTCTTCTTTCTGCTGCTGCTCCTCTTCTTGCTTACATTGTCTCATTTTCTCCCCTTCTGGCATCTTCCCTGCCTTCACAGACCCAGCCTACAGTACAAACTCAGAATTAGTGGGTTGCCCAGCAAGACTGTAGCTCCGGGAAGCCATGCCCGCTTCACCAACTGGCTCTGCATCCATCTCCCCCAAGCCCCGCTGCTTTCTCCCGCTCCCCCCCGACCCCCGCCCACGCTGCACGTC
>NW_008237619.1:13090604-13094842 GCF_000691975.1 Corvus brachyrhynchos | reverse complement strand
ACCCCCCGGTTTGTCCTCCCTGGGACCGTGCCCTGTCACCGACCGGCGGTGAGGGCTCCTGCCTGGCTTTCATCGCCAAATTGTGCTTTCCAAGGGAAAAGCGGCGAGTTTCGGGTGATATCTGCGAGGGGGATGGAGCTGGCACAGAGAAGGCTGGGGGCGAGTCAGGGATACACCTCAGTTACCGCACCGCCTTTGCTGGTGCCTTGGCTGAAGAAATCTTTTGGGTCCATAACTGCCTGGCCCAACCATGAGTGGGAACTTGTTTCGCTGATCTGTGCCTGGGAAATCAAGGCCTCCCGGCATTACCCAAAACCTTCCAGTGTTTCCTTGGACCACGGAAATGAACCCTCTTAGCAAAATGTGACCAAAAGTCCCAAACATCCGCCCCCCATCATTATAACCGTGAAACTTCTTTACCAATCTTTTCTCCCAATGATTTTCTTTCAAACTAGCTCTCTCTGAAGTGTTCACTTATTTCTTTCCTTTCTGCTTACCTCCTTCAGGTAAGTCCTTGTTCAGAGTCTTTGGTCACTGAATTTTGATCCTTATGAGAGTTAGCTGTGGTTTGGTTAGTGACTCAAAATACTCAGCCACTTTCACCTCTTCATATTGCAAAATCCCATGCTTGAAAACGGCAAGCAGCACACTTTTGAGGCCAGCAGTTAAGTGTCAGTGTGCCAGGAACAGCCTTGTGACAGGTGCTTGTTGCAAACCTACAGCCACAACTTAGAGCGTCCCGCTAGCTCCGTCCTCTGACAAAAAGCAATGCAAAGCAAGAGCATCATTTCTCCTGCAGTTCTAAACTTAATTATATCTCCAGTAGATTATTTTTGAACTTTCATCAAAGATGAAAGCTGCAAAAAGTGGGTGGGATGAAGTGAATGGACTAATACTGTATCAAATGCTTACTACAAAGCAGCTTCCTCAGAGCATTACTGCTTCCACTTCTGGGGTCCCCAACTCAGGAAGGATAAGGTCCTATTGGATAGAGTCCAGAGGATGCCATGAAGATGATCAGAGGGCTGGAGCACCTGTCCTGTGAAGGCAGGCTGCGAGGAGAGAGTTGGGGTTGTTCAGCTTGGAGAAAAGAGGCCTGCAGGGAAACCTTATTGCCTTCCAATATCTAACAGGGCTACAAGAGACCTGGGAAGGGACTATTTATCACAGCATGTAGTGACAGGACAAAGGGGAATGGCTTCAAACTTAAAGAGGGCAGGTTTAGATTAGATATTAGGGAGAAATTTTTCACTGTGACATTGGTGGGGCACTGCAACAGGTTTCCCAGAGAAACTGTAGGTGCCACATCCCTGGAAGTGTTCAAGGCCAGGTTGGACGGGGCTTTGAGCAGCCTGATCTAGTGGAAGGTGTCCCAGCAGGGGTTGGAATGAGATGACCTTTAAGGCCCCTTCAAACCCAAGCCATTCTATGATTAGAAGTATCCTGGACTGGACCGACAGTCCGTGCAGCTCCGTATCCCATCTTGGGCAGTGCCAGTAGGAAATGTCATTTAGTGGAGGAATGTGAGCTCTCCTGACTCGTACCACTTGCAAGTTTCGTGCACTCAGATAGACCTGGAGACCAGCAATTATGCAGCATTGGTGCTTGCAATTACCAGTGGAGCCAATGGAGCTCTAGTCCAGTCGCTCCACAGAGAGCAACTTGTTTGACTTACATTATTATAATTTCCTGGAATTACTGTTACACTAATGGACTAATCCTCCAGTACCACCTTTTTCTTACTGGAATTGTGACTCTATCTTACTGGAGTAACAAAAACTATTTTGCCCCTGGAAATTCCCCTTTTATACTCATTTAAGTTAACAGCACCCACTAAGCAGCTAGAGCCAAATTTGGTAACCCATAGGCATTCTCTGATTTCCACAGTATGTGAAAGGATTTTAAATTGTCTTCAATTGATCTTGGTGTGAGACAAAGGTAACTTACATTTTTTGGTTTCTTTTGGCTTGAGGAATAATTAAAACCTCAAATATCTGGACTGATTTGCTGTATCCAAATGACATTCTAAAGCAATTTTCTTAGCATTTTGTCATGGCCAACGATTTCCATCACCACGTTGTTTGGGAGAACTTTCGGCCTTTGACAAAGCTTGGACAAGAACAGCAGATAATTATAATATGTATGTATCTGTCTATCTCTATATACACACTCACATCTAAACTTATTTTGCAGAAGACTTTATCCATTCATGTGTTGTTTGGGGGTTTTATAAGAATGAAAAAGCCATTTACTAGCCCTTTGACCATTTTCAGTGGGCGTGACAGCTGTGCTCGGAGCAATTCCCCTTTCCCTCTTTCTCCCCGCGGTGTGCTGCTCGGGCTGCCGTGCGTTATCTGCTGCTGTGGCACACCTCGGAGCACGCATCAGCCCCGAGGTGACTCCCAGTTGCTTCAGTCATGCGAATATCACACTTTGGCCGTGGCTCTGTAAAAGTCCCAGCGTCCCCATGGTCACACAGGTGTGCTGCAGATCAACTGCCAATGCACAAAGGAACAAAAATTTATTTTTAACATTGCTACAATTACCACTTGATTCCCCAAATACTTTAGAAACAGTGCAAACAAGTCTCCTGTTGCCAGCTCAACTGCCAGTCTCAATCTCCATCAGAAGGAGTCAGAACTTGCTAACACTTCAGGGTTGGGCTTTTTAAATTACTACTTATATCTTCCCAGTTTTGGTGCTGCTTTTTTTTCCTAGTGTGTACATGAAGTAGATCACTGAAGTGACCATTTTCTCACCCAGATTGTCAGTCACAGATGGTACCATTCTCCTCAGGCACACTGCACTGTAACAGAAGACAGTGGTAAGGAGTTCTAATTAGTACAGTTTGCAAAAGCAGCTCCTGTTGATCATTTAGGTGATTAGGTTCACTTCTGTCTCAAGCTTTCCTCTCACAAGAGTCTTCTGAGCATTTTGCCCATCCACAACTTTCTGGATATTTCCATTGTACTGAGGCATTGACCTATCAAGGTGAGTCACACCTGATGGAACTGGTTTTGACACTGATGGTTATTACCCTCACTACCATTCAGGCTCAGCAATTACGGGATAATTTGTCTTCTGAGATCCCAAGTCTTGCAATAGAATGAAAGATCTTCCATCAAGCACTACAAATCCTCTTTGGAAGTTTTGGTTCATCATATCTACTCCACCTCTAACAACATTTTAAATCCAAGGAGCTTTATGCTGAGAAGATCCTTGTCACTACTTCCTTCTCTTGTGAAATGGGAAGCGCCCTGTTGTTCTGGGCAGTGCTTCTGTGTATTACATCTTCACAAGCTCTGAATGCATGATTGCTCTTTATTGCTACTGAACAACCTTTGAGTAAACATGAATCACTCTTTATGGCACCAAATTTGAAATGTTTCCTTACCAGCCATGTCGATTATCTGCCCAGGTAGGAATTTGATAATGATCTGTAGTACACACAACATTTTAAAATAGAACAAATTTCTTTTCTACACACTGCTACTGTGGTGGGAAAAAAGAAAAATCTCTCCCTGTCTGGTATGGATTCCAAGTGTAACAAATTATACATGTTTTTGAACTAGTTGTAAGACTTTCGATGAGTTTAATTCTTTCTTATATCTGTAAATGAAATTGTACTTTCCTTCTGCTGCAAGGCAGAAAGCAGTGATTATTTTGGGATTATGTCTGGATTACCTACAGCTGCTTATATTTTTCTCCATTAAAACTAGTGACCCAAGAAGTCAAGGAATATCATCACAGATGTTGCTGGAAGTTTGTTTGGCCAAAGAAGCCCCAGCGCAGTAGGTGGCAAAGATGGGTGGATGCGAGGCTACACATTGAATGGCTGCTGTCTTCAGCAGGGAGGTGTTTCCCCAGGGTGCAGGGACTTCCTTGAGGCAGAGGTGGTGATCTCCAAAGAGGGTCATTATCAAAACGCCAGCAGGGATTTGCAAACTGATCTACTGGGCTGTTGAATGCCTTCTCCTTTGCTACTGATGTAACTTGCCAAGGCAGCAGTGGTGTCTGTTCCAAATACCCAGTGATAGCCCAGCAGTAAGAGCATGTCCATGTACATGCTTCTACTCCTTTGTGTCCCCAGGAGGCTGATTTTCAATGCATGCCTTCATTTGTACCTTGTAGGAGCAGAGTGTCTGCAGAGAGCCATTCTGGTGAAGCAAAAGGGAGCCCTGGGGGAAAACTGGAGCTGCATGTGTTACCCTTACCTTTCAGCATGAAAGAATCTGGCT
>NW_008237619.1:13069047-13090581 GCF_000691975.1 Corvus brachyrhynchos | reverse complement strand
AGAGGGAATGCAGTTTTTCTTCCTAGGGGAATGAAGCCAAGATGAGTGGACCCCAGAAGACTCAGCTGGCAAACCTGAATTAGGTTCTGAAAAGTGTGGCTGACTCCCATCTGTTGTCCATATTTCAGGGTAAGGGATATTGCTTCCTGGAAATGGTGTATCAGAGAGGGTGTTGAAGAAGCCCAGTGACCCAGACCCTTTAGCCACACTACTTTGTGTCCGAGCCAGCTGCCATCTTCACTACTCGTGACCCGTTGTCCTGCACGAGAGAATCAGAGTCACCAAGCTCTACCTCTGCTGCACGTTCCCTCATGGAGGATCACTCAGCCAGATCCACAGCTCAACAGACACTGCTCTCTGTCCAGTCCTGCTGCAATGGGACCGAGTGTGGAAATGGCCAGATGAAAATTCCCACCCACTGGCACAGCTAAGCTAACACACATCTGGAAGCTGGGTGAACAGTCCAGGCTGGAACAGCAGCAAAGCTATAGAACTGATTTCTCCATCTGCTTTGTCCTGAAGGGCAATTAATACGTGGGCAATCAAGATGGAGTCTCTTTGATGTCCCCCCGCTCTCCCCAGGTGAAATCTTCGATTTCCTCATTCCAGCCCTAACAATATAACCATTATCACAGCCACCTGACTCCCCGGCTCTCTGTCCCCACCCCTTTCTTGATCTCTCCTGCCTGTTCCTGGAAATCGGAGGCAGAAGCAGCCACCTCAGACCAGTTTTTTATCCGGCAGCTGCTGCTCCCCAGCCAACAGAGATGCCAGGGTTGGGGCTGGTCCCCTGTGAGCCCAAGGCAGCACCCCCCTCGGCACAGCTCGGTGGACACAGGTGCTCCCTGCTGCCTGCCTGCAGCTGTGCGAGAGCTGGTGATAGGACAACCTTGCTTATGTTTAGCTTGATTTTTGACACTGCCTCATGTAGTTCTCCAAATGCCCCTCCAGGCACTCCCACCCCAGTGGTTTCATGTTGCTTCTGCTTCTTGGCTCTGCTCTGCTGATGGTGATCTCTTCTCCTCTGGAATACAAGCCAAAACTTATACCCTTGGAAAGGGAATCCAAATGGAATTAGGCCCTTAAGAAGAAAAGTTAATCTATAAATCCCAATTATTTTATGGGCAAGGCCAGATTTCATAGCCAAATGGCCCAAGGGAACACCTCCCACCACACCCTTCTCAAAAGGAGGAACAGAAGGCATCACCCCCACTTTCTAGTCTCCCTTTTATTTGTTCCAATGCATTCAATTCATTCTTCTGCTTGAGAGGTTTTATGTCTTCTCTCACAAGATCTCAAGCTAGCAGTGACGCAGTGGTCTGGAAATGGTCTGAAAGCTCTGGAATGGTCCAGGAGGCAAAGAACCTAAATTTTGTTCAAGGTGTAACTTGATAAATTCAAGTGAAGCATTAGGTAACAAGATACCCTTTGGTGTTGTCTTGGTTTTTATAATGAAGTAATCTGAGGTTTGTCGGTTTGTCTTCTGTAGGACTTGGAATATCTGGATTCATATCTTAATTATTTTTCTTTTTTTTTTTTTTTTTTTTCTCTTTTTTTTTTAGCAGAAAAAGCTGGCCAACAAAACAGAGGTTTGTCGGTTTGTCTTCTGTAGGACTTGGAATATCTGGATTCATATCTTAATTATTTTTCTTTTTTTTTTTTTTTTGTTTCATCCTTTCTTTTAAGCAGAAAAGGCTGGCCAACAAAACATGAATCTTAGTCAAGCCATGTGACCACTTCTAGTGATACTGAGAAGAGTGAGATTTCTTCATTATAGTCATTGTCCCATTCTGTCATTTCTTAACTCTGTATCAAGATTTCAGTTGCTTCAGATACATCTCACGTACCAACAAGTTTATACTCCTGGGTAAATTTTGGGGTTGGGAGGGCATTTTCATCAAGTAAGACACACAGGTTGCTTTTTTAGAGGAAGAATCTTCCCCTGTATCTTGAAAAATGGTCTGCTTCAAGGGGTCTAGGGCTTTTTGTCTTTCATATCCCCTGCCAGTAAAGAATCTCAAAGTATTTGCTCCTGGTATGAGAATGTGGATATTTATCAGCTGAGGCAATTGATCTTTCCTGCTAAGGACTTAATAAGTTGTTGGTGGTATTTCATGGGAGGACAGGTCTGTGAGGATGATTTAGGTACATATAGAAACACATAAGAAAGGAAAACCAGCAATTTGTAAAGAAACCAATACTAACTAATCACAGGATTTCAGAAGTGTTTCAAAAAGGGGGAAAAGGAAACAATAAAAGTACGGTTGAAAACAAGGGAAGGAGAGGGAGCTGAATGGAAAGAACAGTAGTGAATGAACTCAAAAGGAGAAGAAAACTTGCCCTCCTTCTCTGCGAGCTGCACCTGGATATGGTGGGAAGTCAGTGTTGTCACCCCATACAACCCTCTGCCACTGCCCTTCTTTTTTCCCTAACCACTTTTGCCTCCTCAGGTTGTAACACCATGTCACCACATCACTGTACCTGCTGGGGCAGTGTTGCTGCTCCCTCTTAATTCTCTCTCACTCTCTGACATTCCAATGCCCAGTACTGATGGCCCATAACAGCACCTGCTACAACTGTTCTCTTCTGTGTGTAGAAAAGTGTCACCCCTTTCACATTTTCATCCCCTGAATTCACTCCTGTCACGCTTTGCCATCCTTACTAACTGGGCATGCTCATGGGCTGAAAAATGGGGTGAACACCTTTCTTGTGGGATACAGAAACAATTGTTCAGTGGGGTAAGGGAAGTTACAAAAAGCATCTGGAGTTGTCTACAGCTGGAAAATTAGAGAAACTTTGTAAGGTTGCATATAGAAAGGCAGCAAGTCAGGTCAAACAAGGAACAGCTAGCAAAAGGAATCAAAACGAACATAGCTCTCTTGAAATGCATCAGGCACCTGCCAGATGTTCTGAAGGGCAAAACAGTGATCAAGCTGTGCAGGGAGCGCACAGCAGAGATAAGGCCATGACAGACACCTCTGCAGCGTGTGTGAAGCGTTGAGTGATGAGATCAGGGTGGCAGAACCCATTCTTCAGCAGGGTGGGGTTTGCCAGCCAACATGTCTGAAACTGAAGCAGCTGCAGAATAGGCTGTTCAACACACTGACAAAGCAAACAGTAACAACTTGCTGGGAGCAATGGCATTTGTCCAAGAGTCTTAAAGGATCTCCGGGATGAAGTAGCTGAAACTGCTCCGAGCAGTGCGTGACCCCACGTCTACCCCAGCGCAGTACCTCAGGAGGGGAAAGGGCTGAATGTGATGCCCCGATTTGGCCAGGGGCAGATGGTGGAAGAGTTTCTGGGACTTGTTTGGGCTTCAGATGAAGATAACATGAATAAAAAGATGTGAGATTAGTACAGCTAGAGACTAAGAGGGTCTGGAGCAGCCTGTCACACCACTCCATGGTGCTTACCTCCCCAGCAGGCTGTGAAATCCATACTGTCCTCTGCCAACCCGACAGTATGTGCTCTCTGGTCCACCTCCTGAAGGTTTGGATGTGTGCTTGGTTGAATGCTACCTGGTGGTACTGGAGCCAGCCAGGACTTGTGGAGTGGTTGGCTCTTGCTGCAGGACATGAGGGATGTGGTGGTCCAGGTGCTTTGACCCAGCTCCTGGTGAAGGTGACAGCAGCAGTGACAGAGGGGTGTGTTCGTGTCAGCACCAGAAGTGAAGCTGCTGGTGCTGACCCTCTCCTTCCTCCTCTCCTGATTCATGAAAAGGAGCTCCCAATGCTGCAACTTCCTGAGGACATGAGTGGGGATGCTCCTTGTTCCTCTGCTGTCTCTCTTCACCAGGGGCTGCTGCCAACTGCTGCTGGTCCTGGAGCCTGAAATCAACCCTGTCCACTCCAGATGGGCTTTTTGAACTTCTCAGTTAATTTTTCATCCGGGGGAATATCTGTCATTTTTCAGCATCAGCTCATCACTCATTGAAGGAGGTGCATGGAAACCCACCTGGGTGTGCTGGGAGAAGCGGAATTTTCAACTGACCTGGGAGGAGGAACGTGTTTTTGCAGTGGATAGGAGCTGGACAGACCTAGTGTGAAACATCACAGGGAAGCATGAGTCCTATGCTTTTGTCTGGGACACAGTTTAGGGGTGGTTATAATAGAGCTGGAGGCCTTGAGAAAAGAAAAGACCAGTCCTTTTCTCTTTTCTTCCTTCTCTTTTTGTTCTTTTTTTTTTGTGTGTGTGGTTTTTGTTTGTTTGTGGGTTTTTTGAGAGGTGGAGAATGTGGAATGTTACAGGCACTTTGCTGTCTCCATTGTGCTTTATCATTGCTCATGTTACTGAAGTGCAGGTGAAGGACACGTAGGAGAAAGTGTTCGGTGCAGAAGGTTGGTGTCACTAGGAGAATCAAACATGCAGCACTAGTGACGACGTGTCTTTGGTCAGCATTTTGTACTCTTCAGGGACCTGTATCCTTGTAACCCTTCAGGAACCTGTATCCTTGTAACCCTTCAGACCCAATAAAGGGCTCTTTGCAGTCTGATCTGTGATGAATTACATGTGGGGTGAGCACAGTTCTCAGGCCTTCTGACATTTTCAGAGATGTCAAAGAATCAGAGAATGGTTTGGGCTGCCAGGGACGTTAAAGATCGTCTAGTTCCAAGCCATTGGGCAGGGACACCTTTCACTAGACCAGGTTGCTCAGAGCTCCATCCAGTGTTCTCACACATCTCTAGAGTGACATCTCTATGGCTTAAAAAACAATCCTTGGTAAGTATTTCCTGTGATGCACTTACACTGAATTCCGCTGGTGACGGCTGGCACACTGAGCTGGAGGGTTGGGAGTGGCCTCTCCTGCTCTGTGTCTGCCATGCTCCACAAAAGGGCTTTGGCTGAACACGGTGCCTGTGCTGCTGTACCTGTGCTGGAGAAACAATGCCCACAGTTGCTTTGGAGGCACTGCAGAATGTGTGATTGTGATATAATGTGAGGTTGAGGTAAACACAGTTTGTTTAAATGCTTTACCTCTAGTCAGTGCATGCTCTCTTGGAGGCAGCTGAGCTTCAGCTGTGTTCATAAAGTGCTTCTAAACCAATGTAGTTAGACTGCTGAATCTATTTTGCTAACTTAAACTGAATGAGCAGAGGCGTAATCAAACAAGGGGAACCTATGGGGAAAAGATCATCTTGAGCTTGGCTTTATTCTTTGAAAAATATCTGCTCTTTCAACACCACCTTAGAAGTTCTGGCTTGTCCATATCCACAAAACAATGCAGCCACAGCCTCCAAGTAATCTTTGTTGGCTGAAGTGCAAAGAACTTAATCTTATGTTTTGCAGGTTGACAAAACATGTATAGAATATTGTGTCTTATATCCAACAATCCTCCTAAAGGGTTAGTTTTAAACACCTACATTTAGTATTTATTTGCACCGACACAGTGTGCCTTACAATGGGCTGGTGTGCCCAGCAGCTAATCAGATGATGACCAAATTCCTGCTCCTTGATCCATGTGGCCAGGCAGTGATGCCATGTGGCACTTGGCCACGGCACATTTGACCTTGGAAGGCAGCATGGCTGTCTCCCAGAGAAGCAGAACGCCTAATATTATTTATCCCTGTCTTCTTAATGCAGTCAAGTTTATATTTGATGCACTCTTAGTCTCAGTGACATTTTCTGTAATAAGTGTTTTATATTTAAAATGGAACAAACATTGCTGTTAAGCACAAGGTCACCTTGTTTATCAGTGAGTATTACTTTTTTCTGCTTTAGAGTATCTGCTTCACTTGTTTTTGTGGATTAAATCCAGCTTCAGACCTTCAGGGACACAGTAATTGTAGACTCTAGTGGGGAATATCAGAGAGCAGGTAGTAAAATAAAATCAAATGCCACGGTATATTTCTCCTTATGGGGAATACGGCCACTCCTAATGCATTTCTTCCATATCTCCATTATTTTTTCCTTCCTTCCAAGTCAGTTGATGGGCCAAAAAGGTAGACAAACTGCCAGCTCTCATTTCCTGTGTAACACAGGCCTTGGAATTTTACCCAGTGTCTCTTTTCACTGATGTCATTAATTTTCTTCTTTTTTTAATTACTATGAAAGGACAGCTTGAAAAAACGAACCTGACCTTTATTTGAATACCTTCAAAGACAGTCTACCCCTTTGACTGATAGCTAGGACAGTCATCCTCACTGCTGAGGATGCGATGTCTTATTCTAGTCTGAAGGGGCCTAAATACAACTTGCAGCAGTTGATTGTCCCCGAGCCTTTCTCTGCAGGTGATGGTGCCACCAGTACTCTGTATTTTCTGTGGTGTGACTAAGAGATACTGGTTTAGCGAGACCAGAGTAATGCCTCAGAGTGTCCCCTGTCAGGTGTTTTCTGACCCTCCTAATTGCTCCTGTCATTTTGCTCTGGACCCTCTCCAGGCTTTCAGGATAATGAAGAGCTGTGTGGGCGGCTGCTCTGTGGGTGCTGCAACTTCAGGCTTTGCTGGGCTTTCAAATCCACATCGTCAGTCACAGGTGACTGTGACTTCTCCAGGGGCTGCCAGTGAAGCTCCTGCTCTTGGCAGCTTGTCCTTCCTCACTGTCTGCACAGGAGCCAGCGGTCACACACCCATCTGGGCTTATCTGGGGGTGTCCGAGGCCAGTGGGCCACTCACAAAGCTTCCGTGAGTCCTGAGCCAGAACAGCAGCATCAAAAGAGGAAAGGATTTAAGCATGAACTGCTTCCAGCAGCAGTTACACTCTGCCCCTGGTCACTCTCAGGTGTTCCCTCAGGTTACACAATTCAGAGGGATTCATGGATCAACAGCATTGAGGGAGCATGGTGGTCCAGGACCTGAAGAGACTCCACTAACGCTGCTGAGCATCCTGTCTTGGCTGAGTGTGTTCACCTGGCTGGGTGACTTGTGCTCACCTGAAGGACTCCCTCTCCTTTAGCTACTGACCTTGACATTTGCAAATATTATCAACAATGTTTTTACAGTTGTATCTCCTGGTGCAATTATTAAAAAGCACAGTCCTTACAGAGAGACACACATTTTCAGCAGTGATTGCTGCTTCTTTTTGGACAGTTTTGACTGTTAGCTAGTAATTAATCCATGCAAATTGTGATGTATACAGACATACATTCTTTTTTCTTCAGAATTTACAAATTTCTTGATTTATTAAATTTACACCAGTGCTTTCATCAACCAAACGTATTATTTTGTCAAAGAATGAAGTCAGGTTTGTTTCTCACAACTTTTTTTTTAAACACTAACTTATTAAAATTATTTTGTTAGACCATCTGTTAGCTAACTTGTAATAACTTGACACTCTCTTACCTGTGATTATTAGTGCAGAACCATCTAACACTCGGGTGTCATCTCGCTTTCTCTCTCTGGACACTGGCACATGTTTTTCCAAGACCTTGGGATTTCTCTAGTATACCAGGATTTTTAAATACCTAACTCCATTGAGCCAGGTGCCTCCTCAGTCAAATTTTTTACAATTATGAGATGCAAATTTGCTTGGCTACTGATCTGAAAATACTTATGCTTAATAGACACTGTTAAAACTTTCCTTAGTTTGCAGAAAGATGAGGAAGTTTTTTACTATCCTCATGTAGTGTGAGTACATAAATCCATTTCTTTCTGTATGCAAACAAGTAACTTTTGTGTATCAAGAAGCCTCCATCAAAAGTCTTCACTATCAACAGTTTTACCTATATCCACCCAGTAAGAGCCTAGACTGTGACTACTATTTCTTAGTTTTCAATGTATTTTGAAAAAAACCTGCCTCCAAGTGCCGTTAGCACTTGCAGCAATCCAGTTTTTCCAGATTATTTTGAACACTCCTTATCACCTTGTATGCTCCATAAATTCTCACTTTTATTGTGTGCCATATACCTCCTTTCCATACACCCCTTCCTTCTGGCTTTTCTTTTTTTTTTTTTTTTCCCCCTGTTGGTTTTATACAAGGTTTCTAAGTGTTAACCTTCAAATTCCCTGTTAGGCCAGAAAAGCGTTTAATCATGTCTGTCTTCTTTTTCACAAATACAGAGCCACAGATCTTCATCTTGTAAACTCCCAGCAGTGAAACGTCTATAAATAAAAATTTTATTGCAGCTTTCTCCTGGAGAGTCCTATTTTTCTGATTGCTTGATTTGCTCTCAGTTTAACCCATAACTTCCCCTGCTTGAGGATTTACCATTTTGAAGTACTGATTTTTGCCTACATATATGCTCAGCTTCACACATAAAATGCATAAATACATAAAGATCTTGGTTAATGCCTTGTAGACATTGACCAAGTGTACTTATATACAGGTGCACATCTACATCCACATACATGTTGTGTGTCTACTTACATGCACATCATATGTGCAGTCATACAAACACATCTACATGCGATGTAATCTTCTCTGGAACCAGAGAAGAGGCATTTCCAAAAGTGTGTGCCTGTTGCCTGTAACACAGCAATGCAGCATGGAGCTGAGGCTGTCCAGGCTGCCCTCCCTGGACAAAGTTGTGTTTTCCTGTGAGTCCATCCCTGAATGGTCATTCAGCTTCTCCACCAAGGGCAGACCTCCCCCTCCCATACCAACCAAGAGCTCTGTTAATATTTGGGCAGGGCTGGCTCTTCTGAGCAGGATATGTCAAGGGATAGGAGGCAAAGGACTGCAGGTGAGTGGCACAAAGGTGTCCTCTATTCTGAAGCCCTTAGAAATTGCCGAGGCTTTGGTTTACCTGAAAAGGAGAGAAAAAAAAGAAGTAATATGCAGCAAGACCAAAGCAATGCAAAACATCACCTCATGCTGCCTTCAGAAATGAGTCTCCAGCTCATCCACTCCCTGCCTCTCCCTGCAGGATCCTGGGATATCCTGACCTCCATCTCTCCTAAGCAGCGGTGCAGGGGAGAGGCAGATGCTCTTCTCTGCATCCCGACCACAAGGGAAGTGGCTCAGCATTTTAAACTCCCACCTGCTCTACTCCTGAGCACAATGAAGAGGTCAATGAGAAGATGACAGCAGCAACGACATCCCCCACCTGTCCTTGAGATCTCCCTTGCTCTGCAGAGGAAGAGAAGGATCAGTGATGTTGTGTTGCCTGGAGCAGCTGAGTAGCCAGCAAGTTGTCACAGCTGAACAACCGCGCTCCCCAGCAGCTGACTGTGTGCGTGCTCTTGCCAGGCACACACGTGTGACAGGAAACAAGTGAGCCAAAGCCACACAGGCTCAGGGCCAGTTATACTGGCTGCACTGATGTCTCATAACTCGTTAAACTGCAGGTATGGCTTTCTTTTCCCTGCTGGGTCAGGAGGAGACGCAGGAGCAACCTCGCATCAGCAAGGAGAGTGCGAACCCCAACAGCTCCAACAGGGGGAAGCATTTTTTGTTACAGTTCTTTGGTAGCATCAGTCTCCAGCTGAACATTGGGTCCAGCTGTGTGTCTAACTCCTTGGGGCATGGCTGTTCTCTAGCACCTGTCCACTGGGGTCCAGCCCACTTGCTACAGCCTTTTGTTCTGTTGCTTCACCTTCAGTCATAAAATCTCTTTTCCCCTGAAGGAAATGAGATGTTTGCTCCCTCAAAATCTCAGGGAGTCAAATAAAAGCTGAAGAAGTGAAAGGGAAGAGGAGGACAGAGAGAATGGGTATGAGAGGACACCAGAAAGAAAGCATGGGGGACCAGGAAGATGTGGAGTGACTCAGAGGTTTTGATCCCTGTGGTGGGTAGATGAGGTGTGAGGAGGTCTGGGCAGGATGAAGAACTCGTCCCTCTGCCCCTGACACCTACCTGGTGCCTTGAGATGGGCACTCACAGACATGGGCTCTGCCAGGGCAGCTATAGGTGGCTGGTGCCTGCGTTGGGACTGAGCTGATGCTGAGGCAGGAGGTGATGCTGGAGGTGCCATCTCAGCTTTGCCAGTGGCTGGAGAAATGTGTTTTTGGGAGAGGAATTTCTGTGTTGTGGCAGGCCAGACTAGGCATCACATCTCCCTCAAATGATGCCACTGCTGGAATGACATCAACTCTTGGAAACTCTGAAGGGAATTGATTTATTGATAGCACAGTACAAAAGTCTGTCCACAAGGGAAAGAAGATGAGCAGCCTGTGATGATGAGTGTTGGGAGCAGTGGGATTAGGGTGCAGGGCAGTTTCAGTGCCTGAGGACAGGGGACTCTTGTTGTCCACAGGCACTTCCTTTCCTCACTGGCCATACTCAGCTGGGTGATTGCTGGGCCTGGTGCAGTGGGGTGGTCACACAAACAAATGTTACATCTCTTGTCTCCCAGGCTCAGTCCTTGCAGCCAAGTGTTGGGTCCCCACTTCCCAGCAGCTTTGATACATCCACATGGACTTTTGGCCACCTGGTCACCTGTAGTCAGCAATGTTTCCTCCTTAACTGCTGCAGCAGGGTTCTCTGAACAGCAGGGCGATGCTGACCCTGCTGGAGAGCCACAGAGTGACCATGAGCCAGGATGTGCAGCAGGGGCCCTCACCAGCCCGCTGGAAGCGGTGTGTGGGGATCTCAGGGTCCACCTCCTCCCCGTCCTAGACCGTCCACAGCAGGGATTCTGTGGGTGGGATGGATCCTGACTGCCAGTGGATCCCTCTCACCCTGAACCATTTTCCTCTCTGGAAGAGCATTCACCTTTAGGAGGACCCTATTTTCATTGAGTGACCTTCACTGAAGGGGTGGGGGTGCAGGAGAAGCCCCACACTGGCACCAGAGCTGCTTCACTTTCACTCTGACAAGGCTAAAAGGAAAAAAAAACCCCTACATTTAAACCCATTAACTCTTCCTGTACCAAGCTTGGGAGCCTGAAGGCAGCCAGGAAATGAGGCACAACCTCTGGGATCAAGGAGCCCTTCCCAGCCTGCAGCCTCTGAAAGCATCACCTGTCTGCATACTTGCTTTTTAGACTACTTCATCTTTGTGAAAGACTTGGAGGCTGAAGATGGTTTCTTTCTTTTTCTTTCCTTTTTTTTTAAAGCTGTTAGGTTTTTTTGTTTATTTTTTGGTGTGTGTGTTTGTTTGTTTGTGATTTTGTTCTTGTTTTCCCTGTGCAAAACCATCGTCAACTGGGAAGAAGACAGTTGCTCTGCAGTGGCATGAGCCACCTCCAGCTCCCTTTAGCCCAGTGGGCATGTAGGGCCACCAGCAGCTGCCAATTCAACCCTGGCTTTGCAGGAAGAAATATCACTGGGGGAAAAAAAGCTGCGAGAAAGGAAACCTATGAGCTCTGATGGTATTTAACTACTGCCTTTTCCCTGTCTTTCAAACACACGGAAAGAAGCTGGCTGCTTCTCTGCTGCTCTTTTTCCTCTCCTCACAGTAACAGAACTCACACTTGCTGGGGCCAGCTAAAATCATGGATACACACCTGCAAGAAACCATGATAACCCCCAGCCACAGCTCTCTCTCAGTACAACCTCCTGACACCCAGCTTGTGCTGGCCAGGCACGGGCTCTGGACACAGACTTACCTTTTGCATTCCGGTCCCATCCTCACTCACCACTTCAGTCCTTCTTGGAAAAGTCTCACAAGGAATATTAACTCTTCCTGCAGAAGCTATGTTTAGGAGCCCTGAGCTGTCAGACATGGCCAAGCTGTTCTGCCTGGCGTGCCCGCTGCTTCTCCAGGGTAATATCACACCAACCAGCACACCCTGTGAGTCCCTGCCAGTCTGAGATGCACTCATCTGTGCTCACCTGGCCCTACACGTTATTGTCCAGCATTATCCATGCTCTCAGAGAGCACCCACATATTCCAACAAAGCAGAGATTTACCATGAAGGCATCGAGTTCAAGAGAGCCATTCAGTGGTGCTACAGCTGCTGGGAGAGTGCTGTGTATCTGTTTTCCTACTCAGGGAGATGAAAACCTGTTAAATGACTATGTGATGACAGATAAGGAGGTATCAATCAGCAGAGGCCTAGACAGCAAGGGGAAAGAATACACTCATTGTGCTGAGAGAAACAGCAGCAGACAATAGCCTTAGCCAAAGGACAACCTAGCTCAGCTCAGAGAAGCAGGTGAGGCCAGAGTGGCAGATGCCGGTGCACTGCAGGGAATCTCAAGTGATGCTGTGGAATCAGAGAAGTTATGCTAGGAGGAGACCTCCACAGGTCTCTGGTCCAACCTCAGTCAGGTCACCATAATTTTGTCCAACCAAATCTGGAAACTCTCCAAGAGTGGAGATACTGCCACCTTTCTGGGGACCTGTTCCAGTGCTGCTTTTTTACCTTTCTGGTAAAAAAGTAATTCCTGAAGTTCAGCCCGAACCTACCAAGTTTCAGCTTGTTGCCACTGCCCCTTGTTACATCACTTGTTACTATTGAGAAGGTCTTGGCTCCTTTATCTTTGTAACCACCTTCCAGATATTGGTAGGAAACAATATAAGGTGTAAACTAGACATCATGCAACCAGGAACCTGGTTGCATAACAGTCATCCCTGGTATTAAAAATTCTGCTGTTCAGGACTGGTAGAAAGGAAAAGAAAAACAGTTCATTAATCTCACATGTGTGATGTTACAGGTTGTTTAGGTGGAACCCAGAAAGTTAAAAGAGGCTTTTCTCTGGCGCAGCTCAGTGTCAGCCATGAACTGCTCAAGTTCATACATGGATATGTAGGGAGAGAGCAAATATTAAAAGAGATAAACCCCAGTAAGAACTCTGCTGCCATGGGGAAACTAACTTTAGAGTTATGGACCAGTGAATCATCTCTCATCATCATAATGGGCCTCAGGCCTATAATTCTCAGCATGACATGACAAATTCCTTCACAAAACCATCACTGAACCTACAAAAGATTCGTTGGTTGTAAATAGCAATTAAGTCATAGAGCAGGTGGCCATCAAAAATAAATTTGGAGTGCATGATCATAATTTCCTTACATATAAATTCAGTAGAATAGATAGGGAAGATAAATAAGAATAAGCCTGCACTGCATATGCATGCTTTGTTTCAAAAGAAATTGAACCCCAAAGAATATGAGACTCTTTAGTGTGGACTGCAGTGGTAAGGAAACTGTATGGGAAAGACGCCCAGAATTTCTGACAGAGATGTGCAGTGTCTCTGGAACATGCAAAGTAAAAAAGCAAAAGCCCTTCTGTAGCTACCTGGATAGCCCCAAAGTGAAGGGTAAGGAGAAAACTTTTCTTCAAATGTTTGTAGATATAATGTAGCATCAATGTGGAAAATGGATTTTTAAAAGAAGAGAGAGTTTTTCATATAAGTAAGTAACTGAACCAGGAAGGAGAAAGTGGCTATGCAAAGAAGATGGGGTCAAACCTAAAAATATTTGCTAAAATTAAATAAATATAAACCATATATTAATAATAGTCCTCAACCAGGAAAATGATAGTGAAAAGTGTAGCAGAGGACAGAAACATAATGAATATGAGGGTACAGGAACTGCCACACCTGATTTTAAGGGAAAACATACATTAATGTGATGAAACTAAGAAAACAAGCTAAGACCTGAATTTTGATGGATTTTTTAAAACCCTAGTAATTTTTATTCTTAAGAAAGCAACAAAGAGTTACAGAGTTTCCCAAAATAACAGGCACTGTTCAGATAAACTTCACTGTATCTGTACTCACTCAGTTTTGGGAGTTGCAGGGCCATCAAAAAATTCCTTCCTTCAACCCAGACTTAGGATACATGTCAGTAGGTCACCTGCCCTTTCAACCCTTAAAAATTATCATCTGCCCCATGTTACTGTATAGCACCAATTGGGAATTTCCAGAGTCTTTCTCAAGGAAATGCCTTTATCCAGAAAACCTCTGGTTTTGGCAGCACACCCCAACTTCTTTCATTCCTTTGCCTTTTTACCTGTCTCCTCTTGTCTCTCCTCACAACACCTACAAAGAGGCAGGTCTCTCTATCCAAACTCATTATCTTTTCTGTTTCCTGTCTTCTCTTGTCTTGAGTATTTTTGCCCTGCTCTGACCTTTCTGATTTCCATGATGCCTTAATTTCATTTCCACTTTTCCAGTGAGAGGAAACACTGCAAAATACATCAGCTTGGAGTGTGTGGAGTATTGCTCTTGCCCCTCACAGGACTTGTGGACAGCACAAACAAGATTAAAGTCATGAAGATCCAGAGTGTGGGGGCTGGATTGGGAACAACCTCAGTGCTCTGCTGGAACTGGATCCCCTTTTCCAGTTCAGACCCTGCCAAAACAAAAGACTATTTTGAAAAACACCAAATGCTCAGTTTCTTCTAATCAAATTCCTCAAGCTGAAATTTAGCTAAAGTTTTATTGGCCAAATTACAAACTTAAACCAGGAGCTAGGAACTTGCTGAACCTAAACTGAAGCCTCTCACCTTTTAAACAAGCCAGCATTGTGCTCACCAAGATACACAGGGCAGGAAAATTCAGTTCCTTACAGCTCCTAAATCTTCTGCTGACTCTGCTAATGGGCAGGACCATCAACACTGAGCTAGCTTGGCATGAACCTTAGATTAATAAAACTGCATCTGACACCAGCCCACACCTCTCCACTCCTGGTAAGGGTGAGATGAAGTGAGAAGCAGCTCCCTGCTGACATTGGCCAGGTGGGTATGCAGAGGTGGAAGTGTGATCTCCCCTTCCCTGTACAGCTTTGCCTCTCCCATGTCAGGTTAACCAGACTAATCTGAAGATGGCTGTGGATTTTCAGCTTTCACTGGATGTGCTGAAGGTTATTTAATCAAATTTACAGTTTACAGAAATACACCTATATATTCACAGGAGCAATATGTCTCTCTGTGAATGAACACCCTCTGTCTCTCCAGCATGCTCTGTAGGAACACCAGAAGCAAAATGATCCAATCTCCTGGATGTCCTATGCACACCCTGGCTGATCCCAAGAGGCAGAGGTTGCAATATTCCTAACTCTGACCATCAACCATCATATTTCCAAAGGTTGCATCCCCCCTGTAGTGTGACTCAGGCAGCTCCTGTGCAGGGAAGAAGCAGGATCTGTCGCAATAAGGCTGGAACTGAAGTCATGCTATCTCCAGGAGCAGGGAGGGATAAGAACAAAATCCTCTGGAACTGACAGAAGGAGGCCAGGAGCAGAATAGCAGTGGTGCTGGTACACTGGAACTAAAGGTAAAATGAGCCAAATTCACACCTAACATAGGCCAAAATTTCAGGGCAGCCACAGCAGTTTACAGCAGCTAAGTGGCTGATCATGTGAGAGATTGTTCACAGGCTGAAATTTTTCATGGTTTCCTGCCAGCCTTGAACACAGACTTATTCTAAGACCTTATTATTTAAGCAACTTTTTTTCCACCCCCCCCAAATTATCCATAAAATTATGTGGCTCCATTTAGTACCCAGCATAGATACTGGCACCCAATTTTTGGACATGCATTTGCAGATACTGCAGTCTGCAGATACAGTTACATGCTCAGCATCTTTGAAAATCAGGTACATGATAAGTGAAGAATGAGGCCCTGATGTAGAGACCTAGGAATTCTAGGTGTCTTAGGAATTCCTAGAGGCCTAGGAAGTCTAGGAATTCTGGCTGTATGTTTTCACATCTGTCAACTTTGCTGGGTAAAAGAAGGTGATAATATTGAGCAACTCATGTTATATGGAATGTTTTGAGGACAGGTGAGTTTTTGTAAGCAGCTTGAAAGGATGGCCAGTTTGTTTTTGTGCAGTGGCTTAAGCCTCAGGATGAAGGATCAGAGCGTTTGGTTCTAACTGCTCCTGGCCCAGCTTAGGTTCCCTGTGTTCATTTCCTTCAGCTCCCTCTTCATAAACCTGGGATGCTACTTGCATTTTCTGCAGCATATCTGTGCAGAGAAGTTTATTTTCATGTCTAAAGCATTATGAGACTTCCCAGAAAGGATCTCTAGGGGCAGAAAACAGAGCAGCATTAAGAAAAAAAAAAAAAAAGTGCTTCTCCTGTTCCCGGGACCATTCCACAGTCCTCACAGCTCAGACAGTATGCTCCTGAGGGTGTGTGTCTGGAGACTAAAAACATCCTCATATGGTTAAAAATCTCACAGGCACCACTTAAGCTGCAAGTGTAGACAAGGCAGAGCTGCACTCAGGGTGGTTTTGGTCACCACCCAATTCATGCCTTTGATTACCAAGCTCTCAGCCCAGGTTCATCAGCAGCCTCTCTGGGTAAGAGAGGGCTCCTTCTTGCATGGCCACCTCATCCCAGGTCTGCACCAAGATTGAGGATGGCAAGTGTGGCATGTATCCATCTGCTTGAGCTAGTTTTCACCTGACCAGCCCAGGTGAGAAGGACAGTGGTCCAGGCCAGCAAATATCCTGGCTCCCAGAGAGGTTCTCCTGCCTCAGACAGAGAGATGAAAGCCAGACCTCAGTCCTGAGCTCACACTTCTGGCTACAAGCTTAAAAAAGAAAGGGGGTGAGTCAGCACCCTGTGGCTGTGCAGTGGCTGGAAACTGTCCTAAGCTGACAAATAAATTTATGGCCATTTCAGAGGAATCTCACCCACCACCACATCCATGGCATTTCAGACTAGCACCACTGATAATGGGTTCAATTAGTGTAATGAGACAGACACTGCTGGTAACCTGCCTGTTTTCTCTCATCTGTTACCTCAGCAAGCCCATTCTGGTTTAAGTTAGTGTATTTATTAAAAAATAAACCAAATCCTAGCCACTTTTCTGCTGTGTAAAAAAAGAAAAGTTTCTCTGCTCCAGCCCATTTAACTGAAGCAAACATTACCCATACTGTTACTGAATGGGTTGCTGAATTACTTTTCTTTTATGAGAAAGAATATTATTTCTTTGACATCTTGTTTTCAATTGCTTACAATTAGAATTTGCAATTTACAACTGCAAAAGTGATTTGGTAAGGCATTCTAAAAATGACTTCAAATATTCTTTAATAGCTTTAATGAATTTTCAGATAAAACACAGAAAGTTGTTACCTTAAAATACAAAAAGTCGATTGAGTCTCTAAAATTGTTTGCTACTTGGTTACTTCTAACAAATAGCAAGTTTGTTTGCTTTGGTTTGGTTTGAATGCTCCCATGAGCTCAGCTTTAGGCTTGCACTCAACTAGGTGTGCTTGCCTGAGTCAGGGTCCTAAATGATGGTCTGTGCCTGCGCAGTAATTCCCGAGTTTTCACTGGAGTTCTAATTAATTCACATAATTTTGGGGCGTCCTTTTCTTTTGCCGCGTCTCAGAGCAGGTTAGCAGTCCCTAGGTCTGCCAGGCAGGAGGGCATCTACTTGTGCTCCAAGAACTTGGCTTTCCAGACAAAATGAAGGTGTTTCAGATCTATTTGAGCTAAGTACATTAACTGCTCTTGCCTCTCTCAGGCACATGGTACAGGAGCAGCAGCCTACCTTCAAGGATGTGAAAATGCTGATTTCAAGTAAGATCCTCATTGCTTTCTTCAAGATGCTGTATTAAACCAGGAACAGAAACATAAACAGAAAGCATGTGGTATTAGTAAGCAGTGGATGAAGTTTTAACAAATTAATGCAGGAAAAAACCGATGCAGATGTTTCAAATGCAGCTGGAGAGAAGCCAATTTTGTACGTCCAAAGGAGAGTTGGAAGCAACAATCTTTACACCTGAATTCCCAAATCTTCATCTCAAGAGCCCTGAAGGGAGCATGGCAGAGGGGAAGCAAGTTGTTCAGACTCTGCGCTTGAAAGTAGAGACCAAAGTCTTTCGAGTCTGCTCCCGAGATTCGCTCATGCCCGTCAGCAGCACGGGCTCCGTCCTGTGCTCCACCTGGTAGAAGGGACAATTCCTCAGGTGCTCCGACATGCTCGGGCTGCTGCTGCACTGCCAGTTGTGAACTCTGGAGAACAGGCTGCTGAACTGCCAGATCTAATGCAAGAGAGGGGAAAGGAATTGGGGAGAGGAAATGAGGATTTAAAATACCTGTCTGTGCTTACAGTGGGTGTGCATTACTCACCCTGGACACTCTAATGAACATCTGATTGTGCAGGCCTGGCATAGCAAGTGAAAATGGGGTCTGTATTGTTATGTACCTCGTACTTGCTGGTTTTGCTGCTTTAGTTATCGCCTGCCATTTTTAATGGGGAAGTATCCTACAGTTCGGCGTCAATCCAGAGCAGGGTATGAGGAAATTCAGGATACCTGACCACTGCACCTGTACAGAAAACTCCATCACATGTGCAGTGTGATCCCAGGTGTCTGTAAAGCAAGGGGACCACAGCATGCCTTTGTATCTCAAAGACACATATCTCAAAGAAACATGACTTCATAAGGACCTTCCAAAGCATCTATTGGCACCTACAAAGCAATTAACATTACAACACTGCTGTTATTCACCCCACCCCAGAAAAGTCTGGGAAATCTAAGGTTGAAGTTATTCCTAGAGGACGTATAAGCTCATAGAAAATAGACATGTGCTGTTAAACTTCTCCGATTCTGTTTGCAGTGATATCATGCACCATTTAATAATATATTAGCATGTAGTGATATGACTGTGATTAAGTGACTTTAATATTTGCTGTATACCATTAAATCAAGTTAATTTTTAGTCAGAGTAGATTTCTTCTCCCTAAAAATGTTTCTTCCTTGCTTAAGATTGCCTGACCCTCTCCTAGTCCTAAGTGATCATAGCTATTACACACAGTAGTACAGAAATTTGGAATAATTACGAACAATGTTTTCAAGCAGAGTCTCTGCATTGGAAACAAGATCCCTGTGTGGCCAGTACAGAGAGCTAAACTGAAAAGGGTTAGACAGTCCTTAAATTCAATGCTGCTGGTTTGAAACTGAGCTACAATAACTGAAGTTAGTTGTTGTATGATTGGGAACTGGAATATCTTCCTTTTACTGATGGAAGCCACATCCTCCAGTAAATTATTTCAGTGGCTAATTCCTGATTTGGATTGGGCTAATTCAACTTGCAGCCACCAGACTTTGTTACGCAGATTTTGAATTCACCACGTTTCATGTCTTTTTTTAACAGAGAGTGCTTTATCTTAATAAGGAGTCATTAATTGATAAGCTTCTATTTGATAGGAATCAATAGGTAGATATCTTCACGGCTCTGCATGGAAGCCAGATCCTTACATAATCTCTGGGAGTTTTTCCTGGATCTCTAAATTATTTGTTTCTAGGTCTTTGTCTTGTCATCTTGGTTAGGCTGAAGTCTCATGCTACTCTTCTGAACAGTTTTATATAACAGTGGACTTGTCACTGTTAGGTTAATCATTGGACTTGATGATCTTAAAAGTCTTTTCCAACTTAAATGATTCTATGACTCTATGATTCAGTGTTAGAGCAGCTGCAGGGCTATCACCCAAAGAAATCCCTGTAAAAACTAATGTTCAACTAGGACTTAGACTAAGTTGTGTCTACATATTTCTTTCTAAACAACCTAAACAGCCTATAAGAGTGGTAGTGTTCCAGCACAAACAGTGGGAGACCAGCTTTGCAGAAGGTAGTTTTCTATCCCTAAGCTGCTTCCTCACTCATAGTAATCCTATGAAAACTAATTATGAAAGCCCTTGGAGACTGATGTGAATGCCTGAGCACCTTTCACAGACATTTTTCTTTGATCTTTACCTTTTTGGCATTCTAAAGCATTTTGACATACCCTAGATTGCCTTGTAAATAACAACAAAAACAACAAAAAAGTATGAATTTCAAGTTCTTCAAAAATCCATGCGTAATGCTTAAATATCAGGAATTCTTAGTTCTCAGTGCCTAGAAATGGTGCACATGCAAATGGGTTACCCAAGATGAGCTTGGGTGGGGACTTTCAGCTAGTCAGAAAATGTCTAGTTACACCTTCATCCTTTTGCTAGATGTACTGCACTCTATGGCCCTGGCCCCTGACAACAAAGCCCTCTGCAAATTCACAACCTCATGAACCTCCCCCATATAAATGTCTGCATGTTTATATGCAGCTTTTCTCACCATTCTTGTGTTTTATCTGAAGAGAACTCATGACTCTTTTTCCCAGTGTCACAGTCACTTGCCTTTTTGCGAGCTTTCCACGAAGTACCACCGTGGGAATATCTTTTTTTCTCCCAGACCAGCAGGACCATCCCCCTCTCTTGAAGAAGAGTGGCACAGATGTCCCTCATGAGCACTGACACTTGTGACAGCTGAGATAAACTGAAGCTGTCCAGGAATCCCGCAATGTACTTGAGCACTTCCACTGGGAGGCTGCTCAGCAAGTCCTTGTTTTCCCCTCGACTATCCACTGTGGAATTGCACTTTCCTGGTTCAGCAAGAAGCGTGTCCACCTCTGGCTTAATAGCAAATGTCTTGAGAGGCTTGCTGTAAATAACCTTGGCCTTAAGTCCCTCAGGGCGGAAGTGATTTTGAACAAAAGGACATCCCAAGTAGGCCAGCGGGCAGCGATGCTGGAACCATCCATCCAGGCATGACTGGATATCAGCGTGCACATTCTTGAAGTGCGATGGGAACTCGTCCCTCCTAAAGAAATGACTGCAAGTGAACGTGAAAGCTGAACTGCTTTTGTTGTGTCTTCTGGTTACACACTCAGTGTAGAGTTCCATGTGCAGTTCTGGTGGGCTGTTTTCATCCAGAATATCTGCTAGAACTGCGCTGGAGGAGAAGGGCTCCAAAGGAAAGCTGTATGTCTGTGTTGCAAAATCCACAAAGAGTCCATCAATACCTCTTGCTTCAGAAATCTCATGGCCTTTCAGCTCTTTTTCCAGAGCACACAGTAGTGTGGCTTCAACTATGTTTGTCTTAGGTAGTTCTTCTATGTTTATTCCCAGTTCTGAGGTATCCACTGACTTGTCTGAAGTTGGCACCTTGTGGCCCATTGCATCTCCTAGTCGTGCTCTTTTGCCACAGTAACTAACTGGCACTTTGAAGGTGTAGACAGTCTTTACCTCCTGGGCTTCCAAGTTCCCATAGACAAAGTCTTTTTCTCTGGGAGTGCAAGCAGCCATCTGGCCAAAGCGGATGAGCATTCCCCCATGATGTACCAGATACATGTTGTAATCAGCTACACCGACTTCCTTCTTCAGCCTCTCCAGGACCCCTTCTTGCCAGGGAGCCAGTCCATTCAGTTCTCTACTTGGTGTTACTTGTTCAGACTTTTGGCCCTTTCCCTCTTCTGCACCATCAGGTCCTTCCTTTGCCTTCTCTGTGGAGCTGGCAGCACGAGGGGCTGATGCTGTTTTCTTGGAAGCCTCCTCTGTCTTTCGTCCTGTGCTGGGTGCTGAGCCCGTTACCTGGCAAGCCAGAAGCTCTTTGCTGAAAATGTTCTCCCAGGTTTTGTAACTCCCCAGATCCATTCCCTCTTTGTCCTTTGCCAAATCTTCCCGCTCACGCTGGCTGAGCTCAGACTGGTCACTGCCCTCTTGGGAACTACAGGCAGCTCCCCCCACAGCACCCGCTTCACCACCCATGGCTTGATCCATTAGTTCTTCCAGTTCATCCTTTTTCCTCCACTCTGGAAATAATTCAGCTATTTTCAAAGTCCTGAAAAGTATCTTCTGGTCTCTGAGTGCCAAAGCTATGTCCAGACATTCTTCATTCACGGTCTCTTTCATAATATTCTTGTGCAGGGTTGTGTCTGAATCCACATTTGGCCAGCGATTCCACTCCATTGAGCAGCAGACAACACTGGCTGGACAGACCTG
>NW_008237619.1:13059425-13068939 GCF_000691975.1 Corvus brachyrhynchos | reverse complement strand
CGGGCCAGGGAGAAAGGGCAGCCATAGGCTGAGTTGAGGCAGGACACCTGCTCCAAGGGGCAGAGCAATTTGTGCTCCTCCTCCTTGCACATGTGGAAGGTGGCCCCACAGTGGAGGCGGCAGCTGATCACCATGCAGGACACGGAGACCTCAATGGGTGCGTGGCAGTGCCGGCTGAAGCACTGCTCACAGTGCCTGTGTTGCCCAGGGGGAGCTTTCTGGGCCCGGTGCTGTGTGTGGCAAAGACAAGAAGACAAGAGTTATTGCCCGAAGGAGCGAGGACGGCCACAGACCCTCCATGCCCACACTTGGTTTCCACACATGGGGTGCTCACATGCACTTCTAGTGGGAATAAGGCTGTGAGAAAGTGATACTGCCAGCTCCATACAGTCACGTACCACCTCTGATCCCCACGGTACAGCATGGCCTGGTAGCAGCACGGATATAGATAAGGTCTTTACTCCTTAGCCCAGGCAGCCAGGGTATGAGCTGTTTTCTGTCCCTATATTTCACCAAGCTGCTGAAATCAAGACTGCCAGGGGCACAGTGAAGGAGCATCCCACTTCCTCAACACTGAGTAAGAAAAATGACATTCCTTTTTCCTATCTAGATGTGGCCTAGGCATCTTCTCATCTCCCCACAAAGACATGAATGTTGCACAAATGAACCTCCCTTTGCTCTACACCAGCAAGGTCAAGAGTGAGGATTATCTTCAGGATCCCAGTTCCCAGTGTGGAAAACTGGGTAAGAGCTAATCTCCTTGGGCTTCTTTACTCTGTTTTCCTGACTTACTCTTACACTTCACTTGTTGGATTACAGAACTAAAGGCTGCTCAGTCATAACTTGGAACTACTTCCTTGGACACCTTCAACTGGATCTGTAACTTGGCCCAAAGAAGACCTGCTGCAAGTAGCAACCTCCCGACTTTTGACTTCCTGCTCCTTACTATAGGAGCTGCATTCCAGCCTCATTCTCGAATCACTGCAAATCTTTGTGAAAGGAAAAAAGCTAATGATAAGGAGGAACTTGAGTTTTGTTTCCAAATAGAACCCAGAGTGCTTTTCTTTTTATGTGAAAATAGGAAAAAGATTTTTGACAAATCTTCCCACCACACATTTCATGCAGTAGGAACTACCATAGGCCAAATAGACTCTCACTTGGCGCTGAGAAAAGACAGATATTGGTAGTAAAATAATTTAGACTTTGTTTCAGTTTTCCTAGGGTTAAAGAAAACACAATAGTGTTTACCTAGATGTGTTTTCTTTTGCAACCCCAGGCTTAAGTGACCTAGCCCTGAGGAGAGCTGTGCTGCTGTGGAAGTGGGCTCAGGCTCCAGGGGAAGAGATGCTATGTGAAGAGTGTCCTCTCTGTTTCTTGAAGGTATTCTCTTAACTTTCTGTCTTTCACACTTTTACACCCTGGCAGAGGAAGTCATGAACAACACCGGAGAAGGAAAGATGCCTGGGAAAGGCAGTGCTTGTGTGTCCCTGCACTAAATACCAACACTCATTTGAAAATTTGATGTGCATTAATTGCTCAACACAACTTTGTTCCATCTTTTGCAATTTCCAAAGCTGATCAATACCTGCTTACACCTCCTCATGAATCAATCCCATTCTCTCTTGGCCCTGCAGAGTAAAGGAACACATCCTTGGTAGTCCGTTTCCTCAGAGACAAACTTACACTCTCACGTATAAGGCTCACGGAAAGAGCTGAAGGCAGCAATGCAGAAAATAAAACTTTGTTACTTCCCACTTTAACATCCCTGCCTTGCCTTGGGAAGCACTGGCTTCTGCAGAGAGGTGACACCAGGGCACTGGCCAGGGTGGCCTCAGCCACACCAAGCCCTTAAATACATGTGCTTTGGGGTGGCACCTGTCCTGCTTTAGGCTGTTGAGTTACATCTACTTCTATGCAGCTCAGAGAAGCAGGAGATACAGATGGATTTATTTCACACTGGTGGCATCCTTGCTGCTCTCATTCTTGTAGCATTTTGCTGCAAATATAATCTCTAAAAATAGTCCCAGCCATGACTTGCATAAGGTCAGAGGAAGGCTGGGTACATTACACTGCAATAAAAACATGACTTTCACTTTGGAAAGTGAACAATACTTTCCACTGCAAAAGTAACTCTTGGGGAGAAATAATTGATTAAAAAAAAACCAAACCACTACATCAGAGGCATAGGCCTTATTGTTCTCCAAAACACAGAAAGGACTGATGGCAAAGTTTCTGGAGAGGAGCCTGCTTTCACATTGCTGTATGCTGAAATAAACCCCATCCAAATCATGGTAGAGAAAGAAAATACATGCTTTGTTTATGAAAAGTGACCATATCACAGCATTCAGATGCAGAATCAGTCTTCCTCATTATTCAGGCATTTTTTAGTTTAGTTTACCTCATCTCTAACTTGTATATGCCGTTCTTTTCAGACAAAAGATATCTATGCTTCTTTTCTCATTGTCAAATCTGTGAACATAGAGGACAGGAAGTAGGGACAGAGAGTTTTATTCTGATATTTATCAGGGCTTGAATGCTTCTTCTATTCTGACATGACAGTAATCAGGAGCTCTGTATTTTAATTGATAATTAGTTAGCTCTGTGGTTTAATTGATGATATTATTGCACGTAAACAAACTACAAGCTTTCAAAACACTCAGCAGAAAGTTTGCAAATTTTGCCTCAGTAGGTTTGATAGATAACATCCAGAGGCAGGTGACACACAGATATGTCAGGTGACAAAACATTTCTCTAAACATGTATAAACTTACAGATTCCCTGCAACTTGCAAAATGTCTCAAGGTCTGGGTTAGGAAACAAAAAAAACCAAACCAGAAATAATTACTTCAATCATGTTCAAGCTACTGTGTAAACAAAGAATGCACATTACAGTCCACAGTCTGTCCACTTTGGTAAATCTTTATTTTTAGACCATCATGACAGCAAATCAAGTAATGTTTAAAAATATACAGCTGCTATTTTAACTGCAGCTAAGTCTGTGTCTGGAGTGGACCTGTTCCGTGATAATAACGTACAGCTTATAAGCCAATTAAAATTTATTTTCAGGAGATATATATTTAATTAAGTCGCAGACAATGAGCCAAAATAATAAAAGTGTTTTCTCATTTGGCATGTGCTACACGTGACTGATCATTTGACATACTAAGGTCATACACTGTACCTGAGCTCCTTGCACAGAATCAAGGGATACCTCCCAGTCTGAAGAAACATCAAAAAGGGCCACCAGAAACCCAGATAAAGGACCCTAAAGAGTGCCTCTGAGATGAGATTCCAAATGAACATAAAACAGTCTTTCTAAATTTTACAACATGATAACAAGCTCCTAAAAAAATCTCATGGAAGTTCACATCCAAATGCTGGAGCCAAGAATGCTGAAGTTATATATAATGTTACAACAGACAGAATGGGAATACTTTCAGGGAAGTGTATAGGGCATATAGGCAATGTTCTCTATTTCTTATAATCCTTCTTACCTAGTATAGAGTGTTTATCTCATCTTTATCATATTGAAATCTTGAGGAGAATACAGTTATTAATTTTCTTACTGTATAAAAATTTTCATTTCAGTATATTTACTATCTTAGATCTGATCATGTTCACAATAATGAATCTATCTTTGCAGTACTAGAGGTGCACTTGAGGTTGAAAAATACTATTGCTTCTATTTGGCAGATGTAAAATTAAAGTTTAGAAAGATGAAAATATATAGAATTAAATATAGTATTTTATACAAATACGTAAATATACATGCCAAGCATAGAGATGCTCAGGTTCTGATGTTTCACTTGCAGTTGCATGCCTCCTGCATAAAAACCCTGGCAGAACCAGCTGTAGAATCACATTTTCTAGGACACCAAGTAAGTCTTCTTAAACTAGTGATTTTCTTTTTCTTTCATGCACTGCTCTTCCTCAATCACTGCTTGCTTAACAACCTTGTCAAGAAATCAAGCTTGGGTCTCCTTTTGCTAAACAGATATTTTTATTTCTTAGAGCTGAGGAAAAAATCACTATGCCATTGGAAACCATACTGTACTGCATTTGTACATGAATCTCGGCAGCCCAAGATTTCTTGAGTCCTCTCCTTAGATACAAAATAAAAAGCAAATCCAGGATTGCCACCACCTAGAATCACAGGGCCCTCTAAATAAGTCAAACTCCCCACTTGAACACCCACAGCAGGGACAGTACAGCTTGAGTGACCCCGGCACTCAGCACTGTGGGTCACTGTCCTTCATGGCGCTCCTGCTTTGCAGTTGCCATTTGGACTGATCTTGCACACACAAGTTGCCAGCCAGGCTTTAAATGAGGCAGGCAGTGAGTAATGGTATGGCTCAGGGGAGGTGGAAAGGGACAATTAAAGGTGTAGATGAAATCTTCATCAATACACTAATAACATTCCAGTGAGCGTGAGCAAGACCTACTTTTGAGGTGACCTTGAACAAGTTCACATGGATTTCATAGCGGCACTTTGATTACAGGGCAATGCTGGTGAACTTCAGATCCTTAGTATAAGATGTGAGGAGGGGTAAGGTTTTCTGTGAAACAACTGACTTGTTGGATAAGCCCAACAACAAAAGGATGAAGATGTTACAATTAGGGAGCTACTGCCTGTATTTTCTACCTGGAGATCATCTGGATGAGGCTGTGGTGTTTCATGGCAATAACCACTATTTCAGAGTTACTGAACAGGTTGGAATTGCTTTATACTGCCAAAAATAGGCTTGAAAATGTCAGGAATGAAGTAGATCCACAGTATAGTGCATCAGTTGCGCAAAGAATTCAATCCATGCTCCTTGCTTTTCTTCTGGAGAATGCCTGTTGCTCAGGTTCTCACAGCAGCACATCAGCTTCTCCTCAGCTCCCTACACTCCACATGCAGGACCATGGAGATCAAGAGAAGCTGTTGCACCATGAGGCCTCCCCCTCGCCTGGAAAATCTGTGCTGCACACAGGCAGTAAAGTGGCACCAAAATTTGCTTGTGCAGTTTCTGACTGGTGAAATGCATTAGAGCTGTCACAGGAGGAGCAGAGAGACTTCAGAGTAGTGAGGCACAGGTAACACAGGGCACTGCTGGTGGGAACCCCACACTGCACTCCCCACTAAAAGACCTGGATCAGCAATGTTTCTTGCTCCTCCCTACCTGGTGCAATCTAGCCACAGCTCACCTGAGAGAAAGCCACCCAAAAATTCCAGGCACTGAAATGGTCCCCTGGGCTGGTGGCATTGTGCAGAATAGCCCAGCAACAGCATCTTGTGCTGGGCATGTTGGGGAGTCGTGTGGGAGACAGGCAGAACAGCAGGCTGTGACATGGAGCTGCTCTGCTGCTCCTCAGACATGTCAGTGCTATCCTTGGTAGACACACAGTCAAGCAAACTTTCACTTTGCATGGGTAACTAGGAAATGGGTTTGGTCTTGGTTTGAGTTCAACAAGTGCTTTAAAATAATAGTCCAATTTTGTTGCAGTTTGAGAAAAAAAAAGGCGGGGGTGAGTAATGGTCCAAACCATGTTTTTTTCTCTTTGGGCTCAGGTTCTATATTATGCTCTGGTAACAATCTCACTAACATACTTTTCTGAAAGGTGCCCAGCATAAAGAATCTCAGAGCTATTGGTTAAGATCTAAATAATAAAATAAAAGAGATTAATGAGTAAAAATTGCTGAGCAGTCACAAGACTAAATGGTACAGCAGTACCTTTAACTCTTGTAATTCTTCATCATTCATTCAGTGTAGATTGCCAACATAAAGTTTGCAGTCTCAATCTACAAAACCAATTTGATTTTAAGTCTAAGCAGTTCTGCCATGAGATTGCTCTTGCCTCTCCTCTGACCCTTACTGTATCTCCTTGTCTTCTCTGAGGTTCCTGAAAATAATAGAAATTAAATTTTTGATTTATCATCTGACCTGCTGCTGAAGCTCCCATCTTACAATCAGCATCTTAGTTTTTTAAAATCCTGCATACAGTGCTGCAAACTACAGCTAATTCACTGAATACATTATGGAAGGTTTTTTTTTTTAGAGTAGTATGTCACAGAAACGCTCAGAGTTACCAGCTGCCTCTGTTCTAGAGTGTCATTTAAGACAGCTCATGATTATTCTGTTTCATCTTAATTACTAAGGCTGTTTTGAAGATATCTTGATTTTCATAGCTCACTACAGTAACAATTACGTTGCATAACGTTTGTCCAAAAAAGACTCCAGCTCTATTCACAAAGCCTTACCTTGATCATAGAGTCCCTGTGCATGTACCAAACACTTCTCTCCTGGTTGTGCTCAGCTGGGCTGAAGTGAGGTGGGTGAGGGAGAACTGCAAGCAAAGAAAGAGAAGAGAACAGAAGGACACGGAGCAAGCCCTGGCAGAAACATCAAGTAGTTTTGGGATGTTAAAAATAAAACCTATGCATGTGACCATGTAGCTCAGCTTACAGAGCTGTCTCTTCCACTGTATTTGTTAACACTGTCACTCCTGGAGTGATACTTCACAGACAAGTAGAGAGGAAGAACAAATAATACTCCATGCCCCCTGTATGACAGAAAAAGATCAAACCCATTCCCCAGCCCTGCATCAGCTCCCAGCTGCTCTCTGATGGAGGTTTGCCCTTTACAACTTGCCCCCCTTGGTGTCCACACCAGTTTGTGGTTTCTGCAGTTGGAATTGTCACCCAGTTCCCATTGTCACCAGACGTAGCAGCTGGCACAGACAGCAATGGTGGGTTTCTGATCTGTCCAGGCAGGGGGGACATAAAGAGAGTGGGAATGGCCCTGACTTGAGCAGCTGGGCAGATGTGCCTACCTTCCTTCCGGGGACCCCCAGGAGACTCCCAAACTTCAATCCCTCCACTGCACAGTGAAAAGGTCCCACCAGTCACCAAGTGTAAGCCTGAGGGTACAGCTCCCTGCACCATCCTTCCTCAGCCAAACCTGGGGAAGCAAAGGAGCAAAGGAGAGCACTCATGTTTTACTGCAGGCATGGACCCATTAAAGCATTTCATGGTGACTTCCATGGTGAGCATTTCATACTGATGGTGAGTACGGACAGGTCCTCCATGCCACTGAGGTTCGGGGGTGCAGATGGGGCAGGCGCTGCTTCTCCCTGGTGGGTGCTCACCCTGTCTGGCTGCAGACATCCCTTGTGACCCTGCTGCTGTACACAAACACCTCTCACCACCTCAGAAACACAGAACAACCCTTTTGGCTGTGATGACTTTGAGATCCTAAGTCATGATCAACTTGTTAACTTTGTCTTATCTTTTTCCTTTCCTATCTGTGAGTCCCCAGTGGCTCTCATGGCTTGAAAGAGTGCAGGCAACTGTTTTCATTTTTAGGGCTGAACAAAATGTCAGTGGGTGACAACCAAGGCTTGCTGGTGCCAATTGCAATTTAGTAGAGCTAAATATGGTCAGCAGTCTGGCTGTGTGGCCTTTTTTAGAACGGGCTGTATTATCGTGATACCATTTTCTGGCATCCCATTGCACTGGGGAAAACAAGAGTCAGGGATAATATGCTTAAACTCGAATTTAACCCAATCACAGCATGATGGCTGATCTGTTTACTCTGTCCACTTCCACTCTTCATCCCCCAGCTCCGGGTCATTTGTCAGCCTTCAATGTTGTCGTCATCTTTTGAGGCTGTGTTTAAAAACATGCTGAGGGCATGCCTCGCTCTTGCATGAAGAAAAATTCTTCTCAAAATTGTGTACTACTGGTTTAAGAGTAAATTCTGTCCAGCTGAATTAACTCAGATTACAAAAACACTCAGGGCTTCAGAAGTTGCTTCGGTCTCAATTTTACCAGCACCTGATGTCAGCCTGGTCTCAGATCTCTGTGCTTTCAGACAGTTTGAACTCTGGTGATGCTTTTTGCTGTTTCCATGCTTTGCTCCGTGACCACACAGACCCAGAGAGCCTGGACCTGCCTCTCTCTCTATCTGGTACGCTACCTCACAGCCTCACCCCACACAAGGCCCCAAGTTTTGCAAATCCTTGCCTGCAGGTGATGACTGTGGTCCAAAAGGTGTCATCTGTGGTGGCTGTTAAGGGCAGGTTATCACAAGACATGCAAAATGAACATAGTTCACCGTGCCTGAAAATATGTACTTGGTGGGGAGAAGGGAGCAGAAGAGCAGAGAGAGAGGAAACAGGAATTCATCCTTGTACCTGCATTGCATTAGCTCAGCTGCACCTGAAACTAGACTTTTATCAGAACCAGGAGAACCTGAAGATCTCTGTTAGCCCTGCTGCTGCATTACAGAAGTGCTTAGGTAGGGTGCAAGAAATGTGAAATCCCTGAAAGAAAAGCAGAACTATTACTTATTTTTTGGCCCAAATGCTTTGGGAGAAAGCTGTTGCCTGTCTGCTTTAATCTATCTTATCTCAATTCTATGGGTAGAAATGCCGTGCTTCTATATGAAGCCCTATGAAATATACCAGTGTATATACATATGTACATATATACATATATGTATATGTACGTATGTACATATATACATATGTACACAAATATATGTATCTACTGATGTGGGAAAATTGACTGAGGTCTGGTAGCCTGAAAGAGGTGAGGCTGCTGCAGCCCCATGCCCATGTCCAAGCAATAGCCAGGCTGAGTTTGTATTTCCAATAGGCACATGCACAAATTCACATATACCCCAGTTAAGCAAATACACATGGACACAGCTTGCACATCCATGCACACAGAGCACTCCCACACAGCACTGGCAGCCATCCCAGCCCCTGCTCCAGCTGAGCAGGATGGAGGAGCACTAGTGAGCATCTGTGTATTTATAGAAGTTTTCACACGTGTACAGTGTGTCTCCTTCCAGCAGCTGGGCTCAGGCACTGCCCAGTAGCTGTCCCTCGATCCCAACCTCTCCAGCCCCCCAGTAGCCAACTCCCTGTGGTACTCTGGCCACAAGTTCCTCACCCAGGGCAAAGTGTGAAAGTTTAATGAGAAGACGGGACCAGGCTGCACTGATCAGGGGCAGGACATGGACAAACCATCACAAACCATTTGCATATGGCTGGCCCTTTTTATTCCTGTATCCCACATTCGTTTCCCTATAAATCACCTAGATCCCTCCCTTTCCTGCCTTTGGTTCCTGCTCTAAACACTCCCTGAGGAGTCCAGTGCAATTCCCCAGTGCTCTTCCTCTGCATCCCGTCCTGTGTCCCACAGCCCTGAACTCAGTGACACCCCCAGTCCTAAAGGTGCTCTGGGGCTGAGGCTCCCCTGGGAGGGGGCTGGACAGGGTGTTCCTTCCTCTGAGTCCTTAATTTGGGTTCCCACCTGCCACTGTGCCTCTGTGCCCCTCGAAATGGGCCCCTGGGATGGCCCTGGAACCGGCCTGGCAGGTGCTACTTGGGCTCCCCATCCTGCCATCATCGCCCTGTGCTCCTATGTGGGTGTGCGGGCCAGCTTGTGCCACACAATCTAATAATGTACGTGTCTGTCACATCATACACCGTGGCTGACCAGCAGCTGTGGTGTCTTTTCGTGCTG
>NW_008237619.1:12994861-13058204 GCF_000691975.1 Corvus brachyrhynchos | reverse complement strand
CAACTGGACAAGAGGACATAGTCGTAAGCTGCGCCAGGGGAGGTTTAGTTGGACATCAGGGGGAATTTCTTCACGAGAAGGGTGGTTAAGCATTGTAATGGGCTGCCCAAGGAGATGGTGGAGTCACCGTCCCTGGAGGTGTTTAAGGAAAGATGGACGTGTCACTCATTGCCATGGTTTATTTGACATGGTGGTGTTGGGTCATAGGTTGGACTCGGTGATCTGAGAGGTCTTTTCGAACCTAATTGAGTCTGTGGAGGAGGAGGGGAAGGGAAACTTTCTCCTGGATCTTCCAAGCTTGTGCTTTTTAAAAAAAATTTTCCCTAGTGATGATAGTTGATCTTAAAAAAGCTCTGCCTTCTGTCTGCAAACATCATCTCGTAGCCTCGCATTATCTCACTTACAACGTAATTTCTCTGACTGCCTGTATACGATGGAAGGTGTGCGCTTGGTAGCCGTTTCCAGCTGTCCTGTTCTGGAGACTTTATATGCAACAGAAACTCGTCCCATTCATAGTCTCTAAATCTGTGTGGCCCGTAGCGCGGTCCATGTAACAATGATTTTCAGCTTTGCCTCTTGAGGGCGTTTCATGAAAATGAAACTCCGGGCTGAAAAGATACGTCATGAGCTGTGAAAATACCGGGCTGCTGTTTCTGCAGAATTCCCAAATGGTGCTGAATGGTTGTGTTTAATGGTCCCTTTATCCTTTATTCAAGCTGCTGTTCCTCTGGATTTTTTTGTTTGCTGGCGTATTTTCTGCTCTGACTGCTTGATGTTAATGAAAGACTTAGCAAAGTTGGGATATGTCTATGAGCTCTCAGGAAATGGGATTGCAACTTTATCCTTAGAAGCTATTTTAAAGCTATTTTGTATATACTTCTGGCAATTTGTAGTTAGAACAGAATAGTTAATGGAGCACTGTTTAAATTAATAGGTTGTATCGAGCTAATCTTTTGTGTATTTGGCCTTGTTTTTATTGTAACTTCATTGTGTTCTCCCTTCAGTGTTACTGCCTGCACGTGAACTAGCTCGTTCAAAACAAGTTTTGAAGTTTCTACTTGAACTGTGGTTGCACCTTTTAATTACCCTTTAGACATACCCACAGGCACAGGCAAAATGAATCGTAGCTTGAGGCATGGTAACTTAAGATGACATGTGAGGTAGAGGTTTTTCTCAGCATGACTTTCCTTGTCATAGTCTTTCAAACAGATTCAGTGATGCTTCAGTTCTGAGAGATGTGGCTGTTTTGGGGGCTTGGCATCCCCCTACTGCCCCCCAACTTCAAAACAGAGTCTTTGTTACATCCCATCTCATTCTGACACTGTACCAGGGTGTTCACCTTCTGCCGTCAGTATGCCATGTGTTGATTTTTTCCGATGCGATGTTCTCTGTGTTGATGACTTCAGAGCTGGCATGCTCATGTGGTCCTGTATATTCAGCTGTGTGCAGGCTCCTGGAGAAGTCCCAGTTTAGTCCATTTAGAAAGGGAAAGGCAGCAACAGCCCATGTCAGCAGCACTGGCCCAAGTCACCATGAGAACTAAAAAGTCCTACAGTCAGCTGGAGCAGTTTCTGAAAGGTTCTTTATAGAAACTTCTAAGTGTAAATGTTTATTTTAAGCCGGTTATTTGATAGTCTTATTTCAACTTCAGTGTTTCTATACAGTGCTCTTTTCTTTCTTTCTTTCTTTCTTTCTTTCTTTCTTTTTTTTAATTTCCTCCCCTCTGTTGAATAAGGTAATGTGAACAGAATGGTACCTTTTGTTTTACAGTCCTGTTTCTGCAGGCTTGCTTTAAAATCTTTCTGTTTGTCCTTCCACAAGGTTGTGGAATTTTTCTTCTGAAGTGTTCTTGAGGGGGCTTAACTTGTATCTTTAAGAGCACAAAAGAACAGTGTACCTTTAAAGGCAACTAAACAAGTTCTTAAGTTGGAAAATGTAACTTTTGTGGCAAGAGGTTAATACATGTCAAACAGTGCCCCCCCAAACCTGAAATTAAGTTTTTCCAAAATAGCAAATAGCAGATTAAAAAAAGAGTGATGTGATTTAGGGCTAGGGGCTTTAACGTAAATTTGAAACATAAGAGAAATAGAAGAGCAGCAGCGAAATAGCTAAATCTATTGTATTTGTTTAAATATTTCTGAAGGCCAAAGGGAATAGTGAGCAAGCCTAGTGGGCTGTGAGCAAGTCAAGAAAAAGACATTAAAGGAATTACACACTTGATGAAATATTCTGAGTGGCTGAAATACCTGCACAGGAGGTTCTGGAATGATGTAATGAATGTAATGGACAAACAAGTTAGAAAGACCAGATCACCTTTTTTTTCAGAGAACAAGTGGAAGCTGAACTGATTGAAAAATTATTCAGCTTCATACTAAGGGGCTAAAGCATAATGGATGCACGTGTTTAAATAATATCATAGTACAAATTTTAAAATGCTGATGTAAATTGCAGAGAAAAGAGGCAGCATTATGATAGCAAGTCAGCTTTTTTTCTGCTCTGAAAAAAAAAAAAATCTTGTCTGTTACAGTTTTTAAAGTCTGTTAAGCAAGTAAGTGGATTAAACTGCTCGATGTTATTTCCAGGAATGAATGTGGAGTTTTCAAGATACAAAATGCCCACAGTAGAATGCAAGGCCTGTAGAAATATCAGTATTTTAAAATTATTGTGTACAAGGTAAAGGAACTTGGGAAAAACAGAAAAGGTAATTTTAAACTAAACACTCAGTGAAAACCTCTACTGAATATAAAATCTGTAGAGCAGTAGGACTGGAAATTATATTATGCCACCTCCTGAATATCTTGAATTGCGTTAAACATTGTGCAGACTTAATAATTCATTTTGAGGATAAAAAGTGGAGGTAAGTCTAAGACAGGTGACAATAAATTTCCTTTCACCAGAACTGATTCATAAAGGGTGTTAGTAGCAGGAGGGTATGAAAAATTGCTAGAAAGTAATGGTAGACTGGACATCACAGGGTCAGTTCTGCTGGTCTGTTCGTGTTAGACAGGAGTAAATAGAGTTCAGTGACAGAAGAAATTTGGTTTGGAATAATGTGATTACTTTCTTGAAACATAATTACTGCTTAGTGTCATGAGGAGACAGAAGCTGAAACGCATTGGAACTGAAAGAAATACAACTGTTCCTGGATGTGTGTGGAGAGTAAAAGACTCTCAGCTTTCAGAGTGTGACATAAGATTCAGCCAGTCACCTGCTGCTGACACCTTCCCTGTGACTCAGAGAACTTACTTTCTCTTTTTCTGTTTTTATTTGGTAGTTCAGTGTGTGTATCAGTCTCAGAAGGAGGATTCGTATGTTCTGTGAGAAACCAATGGGTTTGGCACACACCGATCTTTATCTTATTCTATATGGAGTTGAGATTACATGTAGGTGATGTGCTGATTCTAAAACCATAAAATAAATACCCTGTGGCTAAACATCCTGAATGTATCTCCAAACAAGGCATTGTAAGCCTACCAAATTTAGTGCTAAGGTTATACTTGAAAGCAAATTCACCAGTTGAATTATGAAAATGTCATTTTGGCAAAAAAGCCACCTATTAGTGGATCACAAACTGTAAGTAAAGTCAGATAATAATGTTGTGATTAACATTAGATTGTTGTGGTTTTTGTCTGAAGTAGGGTGAGATTGCCTCTTAAAAGACACAGGGATTCCTTGTAGAGCTTCCATATGATCCTGTCTTCAACTGCCTACATGTTCTTGTTCTACCTTTTTTTGCATTGATAAGTGATCAGAAAAGAGGTGTCTCTGTGAATGTGCTGTTTGTTGGATTCAGGAACTTTTGGTAGGAGGGGTATTAGGTGTAAATGGGATGAGGGAGGCAGAATGAACATAACCAAGCTTTGAAGTGCCTCTGGGTTTTGGCTTGATGTGGCTGATACCTCAGTGTTTTGTGACTCTTTCATTGCTGATGTCCAAAGCTAGGATGAAATCAGTCGAATTTTGACTTACTGTTATTTTGTGGGTTTGCACATGTATCTTCCATAGTGCTGAGTCACAGCAAATAATGCAATTGTTGCAGGCAGATTTGTCATCGTGGGAAGCATGGGGTAGCTTTAGTTTCAGTGCCTTCTGATATTCCCAACCCCAAACAAAAGCTTCTTGAAGCTACAAAGTGAACTTAATTAATAATTTAGTGTATTTTTAATCCATTTTGTTTTAAAGTGTCAGAGATTTCTCCTTTTCATGATACAAAATTCTAAAAGGTGCATTCTTGTTCACTCATAAAGAATTTTTAGGACATGTTAGGATTTTAGAAATGTTAGGGTGATTTTTTTTTTTTCTGATAGATGACTGTTAAATGTGGTTCTCCAAACAGTCCCTTTTTCAGATATGACCTTACAGAAAATACATTGTTGGCCAGCCCATTCTGTAAGTGCAGGGAGGATGTGCTGTAATCTTAATCAAAATACAAATGTATCTCCTCTTTAAAATTCCTTTGATACACAGGAATAATCACTTCCGTTGTTTCATGTGGATGGGCACAATAATATGAGGTTATTTTTTTAATGTCAGTATAATCCTGTGTGACTGAAAAGTTTAATTCCCCATCACTTGCTGCTTTGTTTTATGACTTGTGGGAACTTTTTGGTCTCAGGTTGATTGTGGACTGTGGGGTTATAGAAATGAAGGTGAGGGTTTTTAAATTGAAACAGATTTATTACACTGCAGTGTCTTTGAATGCAGTAAAGGAATTTTGTGTTTTCAACTCTGGTCAGAAACTTTCAGTTAACAAATGTGAAGATGTTTTCATTTTAAATTGACCTGGCTTTGACAGTATTTTTGCCCTCTTACTCAAGTTAAAAACTTCCTGGAACTTTGAAAGCTGTATCTGCTGCCTTGTTAAGTCAAGATGGACCTTTAAAAATGGAACTCAAAACATCTTGTAAATATCTTCATGGTAGTAAATGTAGAGTGAAGTGCTAGATACACTGTGTATAGTCTTTTATTGTGGGGTGGGTGTGTCCCCTTGCTAAAACTGTTTTCCACTAAACCTTGTAAATGCATTGCTTCTTAATCTGTTCAACAGTGTTTCTTCAAAAAAGAGCCAAAAAAAGTGCACATAATTCTCAAACTTTTAAAAATTAAATGTACAGCTGTGTGGCTGTCAGTGGGTCCTACTAATAGTACAGGCTGATGTGCCAGATCAGTTTCTGAGACAGCACCAAGTGTCAGGTAATTGTTTCTGTTGGTGGTCAGGTTTTTTTCTGCAACCAGAAATACACTGCCTTGATTTTTTGTTTTGTTTTGTTTTGCCCTTTTTTTTTTTTTTTTTTTTTTTTTTCCCTTTTTTTTTTTTTTTTTTTTAGTATAAAGAATATCAGGAGCCTGGCAAGCTGGTGTTGGCCTGATTTAAAGTACATCTCTTAAAAAATAGGTACTTTTTTTGTAAGAACCGTGTAAGATCTTTTGGAAGATCTTTCTGAATGTTACCTGGAGATATAATCAATTTACCCTTCAAGATCAGTAATTTTGCAGAAATACCTTTGATATGGTAGTTGTTTATTTTTACTTTAGCCACCTTTTCAGCCCTTTTTTTTTGTGGATGAGAAACTCAAGATGAGGTGTTGAAATGTGACATCCCTGCAGATTTGACATAGGTGTCTCAACATTCTTCAGATAGCACACAGTATTTTTTTTTTTTTTTTGCTTTTGAGCAACAGTCAATATTTAAATGTGTAATTTGTCTATAATATCACATTCCATGTTGTGCAATGTTGTTTGTCTTTTAGGTCTTGTATTAATTATTTTCAGTTTTAAGATTATTATTATTTTTAAGCAAGAACCAGTCCAACTTGCCAAGTGGTCTAGAGCTAGAACATGCCAAATGAGCTATAGATTAGGTGGGTTAGTACTTGTTTTGCTATTTCACAGAGTTATAAAAGTGCTAGAACAGAAACAATCGTGCATTAAGGCTTACCATTGGGCAGGGAAAAACTCTTAGAGGACTAGAAAGCCTACAAAATAAAGCAGATTTGAAAGACATGGAGATGGGCAGCAGTTCCATGAAGAAATCCACTTCTTAGTACCAGTTCTTGACAGAAAGTCCCTTAAAGTTTGAACCCTGTTTCAAGGCTATATGTTCTATTCATGTTTGGCTACAATTCTTATGTTACATTTGAAGCTCCTTTAATCTTCAGGTCTTTTGGATAGCAGAGGGTGGTGGTTCTTTTCTTCTCCATTGTTCTTATGTGCTGGTTGCCCTAGGAGTGTGGATCCCTGCTGTTTGGCTGTTGCAGCTTTCATGAACCACAGAAAATGAAATTCACAGGGTTGTTTTGTTTCCTTGTTATTGCTAGGGTTTGATATATTATCAGCAAAACTTACTTTACTGGTCTTTACAAATACTGTGCTAATTTTATAGGGCCTGTGAGATGTGTTTCCCAATCCCATTTTACAGCTAGAGGAAGGTAAGCAGAGCTTTGGAAATTGGCTGTGCTTTGCTTGACAATAGCTTTTCGTAGTTGAGATGATTAAACATCCTTTTCTGTAGATGTCCTGAGCTTTACAAGAGTCTGAAGACAGAGAGAAAGTAACACCCCTGTCCCTCAGATGATATGGGTGTTTCTTCTGGTGGGCATTCCCATAGACCCCTATAAGCCAGAATGATTTGTCAAATAATTTTGCAAAAGAAGTAGGCACAACCTCATCAAAGTGTTTATCTGGCTGAGCTGGTTTTTACAACGACGAGAGATGGCAGTGAAGAGAGAAGTCCGTCTGTTGATTTCCTTTATTTTCGTTTTTCTCTCAGATAACACTGACAACAGATAACACTTGGTGGATGTGTTTTCATCTCTGTAGGATGATGCCAAATGCAGGATTTTGCTCTAGAAGTTTTTCCAGGGAGGTAGCATTAAACCCAGGTGATATTTTTGTCATTCTATGCCCTGTATTATTCATGGTTTTATTATGAAGGGCTTTTGTTATCTGTCCTCTCCAAGAAAGCTGACATTTACTTCTATGAGATTTAAATACTTCCCTTAGCATCCTGACTTGTTGTCTGTGAATTACCAAAAAGCAAATTAGAAGGACTTTCCAAAATCTACACTTCATAGGGAGAAAAACCAAACACATTTGTGGCCAAAACGTTTATTTTTTTTTGGGAGTGTGTTGATGAGAGCAATGAAAGACCAAGTGCTGCTTTCAGGTTAGCTTTTAAAATTGGATAGGTTTCCTAGTCTCATACTGAAGAATGTTAGAAGGTGATGTATCCTGTAATCAGAGCTCAGGGAATTGCTCAAACATCTGTCCAGGCTGTGCTGTAGGTATTTGGCTTGATGTCAAGAAGTGTGATTGTGAGGAAACTTCTTCTCTAGGACATCTAGAATTTCACAGCAGAGCCAGTAAACAAACTAAAATCTCCTTGGAAGTAAAGGTTTTGTGCTTTCTTCCCTTGAATAATTTCAGCTTCTCTCACTGCTTGGAGTTCTGTCTTGACAGTGCCATTTCTAACACAAGTTGTCCTTTCAGGGCTGACAGTGCCTCCTGTATCTTTTCTGTGTCTCTCTGGCAGCAATCTAAAGGAGAGACAGCAGTTTGACAGCACAGCAGAACTCCCAAGTCTGCCTCCAGTGAGTCCTTTCCTTCTGACAACTGCCTCAGTTAGGAAACATACTCTCATAGTGCGGCAAATAATGGATATTTCGATAGTTTTTTATCACATTGTTTATCTTCAAACTCCTTTTCTGCTTTGATTTTCTGCCTTAATTTTACTTCCCCTTTTGACCTATTCCCATTGTGAGATAGAATGCCATGTATAGATCTACACTTCTGAAATACATTTTTTTTCTTATTCTTGCCCCTATTTCCAAAGACGGAAAGTCTGTTTCTTAACAGTCTTTAGTATCAGGAGTGTATTCGGTAATTTTATTTTCATTATATATACATGGTACATATATGCTCTTGCATGTGTAAAAAAATACGGAGTGATATATATATATATATAAAATTATGCAGCTCTTGATTGATTTGTAAGGGCTTTATTTTTACATCTTGGTACCTCTGACGTGTGGAATACCCAAGAGTCACATGGTATTCCTTCTGGCAAAGCCCTTAAGTCTAGTGACAGTGATAGCTGATTTAAGAAGGCAGGGAGTTCATTTTTGTTCCTATCTAGATGATTGCTTGGGACAAGGTAGGTCATGGCAGTAAGTGACTCTGTATTTCCCAGTGCTTCAGAGCTTCTTTGACTTGATGAGCAAGGAGAAATGCAGTATATCTTTTTTCCCCTAGAAATGTGTGCTTAGAGCACATCCACATTTGGTTGGGTTCTTTTCTTAATCAGCAAAAAAATTTGGGATCATGTTTTCCTTATGGAAATGCAGACATTTAGGAATAGTTAATTATGCTTAATGGATTAATTTTGCTAAAATTTGTTTTTATGGCAGACAAACTGAGAAGGAGAAGGTGTCATATGGGGTTTGAGTGGTGTTGCACAAAAGCCCAAGAAATACACAATGAAAATTCCTTACCAGGTCTCCAGAGGTTTTTATCTGTAGCCAGGAATATCAAAAAATGTGGACAATACTGTGCTATCTTTAGGAAAGAAAAGATGGGTAGAACATTTCCATGACAACCACCACAGATTTTCTCCAGAAGTAGCGTTAATTTTGACAATACAGAGAAGATCCAGGGTTTGCTATTTGCTGCATGGGTGAACTTAAAGTGACCATTGAAAGATTTTCAGTTAAGTCACACCAAAGCTGCTGAAGACCAGTGAGACAATTTGAAGTTGCTTTGCTTCCGTGGTTTAGTCTGGGGAAAAAGCTACATCCTTGAAAATGGAGGAGGAGATTTGTAACAGTCCTTAGATGACTGTAACAACTAACAGAGTTGTCACACTTTTAGTCCTAAAAAGCCATTGTGTGCTCACACATTTGAATAGGTCCAAAGATGCTGGCGGTATGTGTGGGCTGGATGGAATCTTTGATGTGCTCATTGAATTTTTCACCAGTAGTCAGGAAACCAGTGAAAGAATGGTGAAGAAAGAATTGATTTAAAGATACAATGAGAATGTAAGAACTACTTCTAGAAAATAACTATAGGTTTAACAGTTCTACAGGTTAGACAGACAGGTGTATAAAATAGGTATGTGGCTATGTACTGGGATTTTGTTTATTTACTACCAGTGACAGCCTACTATAAAATAAATTCTTGAACCCATCGCTAGTTGAATTGGTAACTTCTCAGTGATGGAGTTCAATCTTTTCATCTTTAATGAGAGAAACTCTCTTCCCAGTCATTTGGTGGTAGGCGTTTGTACTCCCAGGTAAAAGACAATGTACTATTTTGAAAGGATTTTAAGTGTAGTTTACTCATGAAATAGAGGAAGGGGTTAGTCAGCAAAGTGAGCTGTCTTCAAAGTCAGAAATGAGCATAGCCAAAACTTGCAGCTACAGCTTGTAGAGGGTGTAAGAAGGAGAATTCTTGTGAAGCTGTTGGGTAGAGGGGTGTGGTAAAGTCAGAGAAAGAATTCAAGCAAATCCTGTACCTGTATTTTCAGTAAGTGAAACATTGGCATAAGGTGCAACAGGAGGAGCTAAGAGAACTCTGAAAGGAAAATGGAAATTACTACCTTAAAGACAGAAGCAAAATTAATCGAAAGAAAGTCAATATGCAAGTTGGGAGATGGAGGGGAAACTAGTTTAAAAGTATGGGAAGGAAGAATACACTTAAGGAAAGTTACTTATAATGAAGTTGGTTGTGTCATTGATGTTTAGAAACATTGGAACATATGGAGAGGCTACATAATAGAAGTTAGATGAATTCAGTATTAAGGAATGAAGATGTTCCCTGTCAAGAATTCAATTAAATTAAGAACTTGTAGTTATTGAAAGTGAAGGTGTGAAATGACCACAGGAGTTTTATCAAAGCAGTTATCAAAGTCCTGAAATCCCAAATAAAGGCAAATGCAGTCTTATGAGTTGGAGAAGACAGACTTCAGACAAAAATGGAGAATTATTAATAACATTATGGAAGGCCTGAGATGTTATCTGGGCTGTAGTGTATGCCTGCGTTGTTCATGGTCAGGGACAGAATGACCAGAGTGTCTGCAAAGCTGTTTTCCTGTTAGGAATGTCCTTCTAGCTCATTGTTGTCCACCTGGTGTTTGAGTTCAACTTGCTTATACTAAAATATATAAAATACTTTGTTCAAAATATTTTAGGAATGAAAGAAATTTTGAGTATTTTTTGACTGAACTTCTTTTTACAGTTAAAATCCCAGGCTTTTTCAAATAGTGTGTGTGTTTAGTATAGGTAGTAGTCATTTTAACTAAAAATGTGAAGAATATATAATTGCCAAGCATATTCTAAGAAACTTGAAGATCAAACATGTAAACACAGGAAGAAAGGGGTCTCAAAGCTGTTAAGAAGTAGGGAACTTCTGGTGCTCTGAGATTTATCTTTTTGTCATACCTTTATTTAAAAAAGGCCATTTCAGGAGAGCCTTTTCAGCAAAGTGAGGCTGCTGAATTGCTTACCTTACGCTCAGGTTTTTATGTTGCGTTCGGTGCAAACTGTGACTGACTGACAATCAATGTAGTAGTTTTGTGTCCCTGAACAGTTTTTTAAATCTCAGTTTTCAGAACACAGTAACACTTGAAGTGATGTCCAAAATGTTTTCTGCAAAAGTCAGTTCTGATTGTCAGAATTCTTATAAATGGTTGTCAGGTAGCAGCAACTTAAAAAGAGGCTCTAACAAGAAGCATATTTGAGTATCCTTTTTTTTTTTTTTTATTCTCCTACAACTCTTTGTGCTAACTGAAAGAAAAGTAGTTAGACTTGATATACATTTGATGTATTTTAAATAGGAAACCTAAGCTGTTGAGAATCTGTATAGACCCATGTTGCTCCATTTTAAAGTAAAAAGTGCACAGGAGATCGTTTATCATCCGGTGATTCTGTGCTTACGGAATTTGAGGTAGGTAGCTTATTTAATACAACACATTAGGGCATTTGAAAGAGAGCTTTGAAAGTCCTGTAGAGTAACTTTTTATATAGTGCAGTTTCCTAAATTTTGTGTTGCAGGATTTACAGTATGTTGGAGATTCTACATCTCTGTGAAGACACATTGAAACACTGACATGTTGAGAATTTGATTCCCAACCTCTTTTGGATTTAAAGGGGTGATGTAAGGAGAGGAGTAGCAGCAGAATGGAGCACTAAGAGTAGAGACCTAATCCACACCCATTGCTTTCAGGGGGATGAGTTCTTTCCACACAGTTCTTTACCTACTGCTTTATGCTAAGTGGCTCCAAAGTGCGGTGTTGTACATGTGCAAATCACCATGGGCAGCTATAAATGCTGACCCACTGAGTTACATAAGACAGATGGTACTTGGAAATCACAGACTGAAGAAAGGCCCCTCTGCATAAACAGTGGCGGGATTAGGGACTGGGGTGGGGAGGAAGGGAACAATAGCACTGCTTTCTTTGCAGGACTGAGCATTTTCAGTGGTTAAACCATCTTCACGTAAAATTTTTCTTTTCATTTCAATTTCCTTGTAGGCCTTGTCTGGATAGAAAGAACACAGGGTTTCTTCAACAGGGTTGTGTTGAATTAACTGAAAACATGAATATGAAGTGCAAAAAAAAAAGCCCCTGTACTGGCATGCAAAGTAAATTAAGCTAAAAAGCAGCTAAGACACTTTCACTTCTGAGTAAAGACAGGAGTATGTAAGTTGGCAAATTCTCTGTGTGGAGAAATGTTAAAATTTTTAAGCGCAGTTTTCTTTTTAGCCCAGGCTATATACGCTGCCTTATAGACCATAGTTCTTTCTTAATAAAGTATTAGATTTGCTCTCTGAAGCCTCAAAAAATAAAAGCTTGTTAGACTGATGTGAAGAACTGACACACCAAAGTGACAATTCTGTGAAATTTTACTTTCCACCTTCTAAGCTTTATTGGAAGTTGGGTGATGGAATATAGGGGGGCAGTGGCTGGAAGTTCATGGCTACAGACTTTAAGGAGTGGAGACAGTATATAAAATGATGTGTTGTTGAAGAGTAATTCTGTCTTTTTTAAATTGCGTTGTGAAGGAATCATGACGACCTCAGGAAAAGAGAATTTCCGGCTGAAGAGCTACAAGAACAAATCCCTAAACCCTGACGAGATGCGTCGCAGGCGGGAGGAAGAGGGTCTTCAGCTACGGAAGCAAAAGAGAGAGGAGCAGGTAATGCACAGCAGTTGATACCTGTGATCGGTCCTTAAACAGTCCTGTCTTGCAGTGTCTGGCTCTCTGCTTCTCCCAAGCCCCTTCTTAGTTGTTCCCGCCCTCCACATTCATACGTAGTCTGAAATCAGAATCACTTGCAGACTTCACTGTCTCTTCTGCAGGCTTTACAAGATGTAGAGTGAGTGCTCCTCATTCACTCAAGTGTAACATTGCCAGAGCAGCTTGAGGGTTTGAACAAAACTGACCAGTAGCTTAGCCTCTCTGGCTCTCCTCATGACATCTCGAACTGGATACCTTCTTTAAAGTCATAGCAACCAAATTCTGCTCATCCCAGTATAATATCCTATGTATGATCATCATCCAAAGCCCTCTCTTTGCCACTGTAACTCGATTGTCAGAGCCCCTGCATGTTTTCTGTGAAGATGTGTAATACACAGGAATTTATCAAGTCTTTGAGCCCCAGCATCCTCTGCAAGAAAGCGATGGTATGGAAGCTAGACAGCTTGTAGATGGAGGCAGATGGTGAAGAAGAGAAGGGGATATCAGTGAAAAATTCTCAGAAATTTTAGGAACTGGTATTTTAGCAGGTTGCTGTTTTCCTTTACTCCATGGCCAAACTTTCTCCGTGTGTTGTCAGTTGAAGTCCTGTAGCCAGTGTACTACCTTCTTTCAGGTGATAGCATATATAATTTTTATAGCAGCCTAACATAACATGCTGTGTAAATATTGGCTATGCAATATATATTAAATACATATATATATTAAACACTTTATCTCTTCAGTTGTTTAAACGCCGAAATGTTGCAACGGCCGAGGAAGAAGCAGAGGAGGAAGTGATGTCCGATGGGGGCTTCCATGAGGCTCAGATGAACAACATGGAGATGACTTCTGTAAGTGATGAGAAATGAATACAGTGTTTGTTGAAACTGGGCAGGTCTGTTGTGCAGTGACGTGATGGGAATGAAATTCCAGAATAACGTGAAGAATGCATTCAGAGATGGACAGCTCTGAGACACCTGTCTCAGTGAACCGCCCTGAAACAGATTACATGAGAGAAAAATGTCAGGGATACAGCAAGTGGTTTTTCAGAGGATATGTGGTCAAGAAAATTAAATAAAATTTCATTGTCCTGGCAGGCTGATCACACTTTCTGGATTTGGTGTTTACCATTACAGGTGATTCTATCAACTGTTGCCCAGAGTTGTTGGGGATTTTTTAATCTGAAATTCATAATGCTTGAAACTTGAAAATATAAGTCAGGCAGTGTGTTACTGCAATTCACAAAGTTAAAAAGGGGCTCAGTGGAAATCTTTCTTAGCAGACTTTCAAGTGGCACCATTTTTAACCAAAGTGTTGGAAACACTGCTAGACCTAGCTTAACTGTGTGCATGAGGCCTTGAACTCCTTCCCATGCTAGAATTTAATACTACAGAAAAACAGTTTTAGTTGGAATTACACTTTTTTACTTTCTTCCTGGAAAGAAAAATGGTAATGGTTTCAGTTCTATTACAGAAGATTTAAGGGAAAGTGCAGTTCTCACTTAAAAGTGTCGCTGATCTTCACAGTGTCTGTGCTCAGAGTATGCAAGTGATGTTTCCATAGAAATCAGACTGAACTATTGGTGGTTATATGAGCCTTGAAAATTACTGAGAAACAGAGAAGTGCTCATAAACAGTGTGGTAGATTGATAATAGAATGTATGGTTTTGCTCTTCAAGATGGTATTCAAATATCAGGCAAGTCCTAAATACCATTAATCATTTGTGTGGAAGCTTATGTGAAACAAATGGATAGATAGTAAAAAGTAAGGAAAGGATTTTGCCTAATTGATAGATATTGTCATTACACAGTTTGCCATTAATTTCAGGCTCTTAACAGTTGGAGCTGTTGGCTGTTACAGACAACGCTTAAGTATTTTCAGCACTGTCATCTGTCTCCCTGTCTGTCTAAGGGTTGGGATCAGATGTATCTGAGGATTTAGATTAGAAGTGGAAGAAAAAAATCTGACACTTCTTACACTTTTTTACATGGGTACACATGTGGTGAACAGAATGTCAGATTTTACCTAGGATAAGGAGAGGTTGCAGATTTAATTTAGTCATATTATTGGAAACCATCAGTATTATGGAAAATTTAATACTCCTACTTGATGATGATAAGCATTATCAAGGTTTGTCAACTCTTCTAGAAATGACAGGTCCTATACATTTTGGTGTAAGAGAATAAGTCAAAAGGTACATGTTAGGGAAATCTAAATGCTAACATAATTACTTTTTGTTGAAGCTGACAATTTGACATTTATTTTAGAGGAAGGGAGAAAATACCAGTGAAAAATTTTGAAGAGCAATTTTCTTGCTATATCTTGAGGAAAATTTGGATTTTGGCTTTCAGTAAAGCAAAGTTGCACTTAAGAATGATGCTGCCTTATGTGGATGTACATGTATAACGATTCCTTTGTTGTCCATAATGGTCTTACCTAAGTTTTTATTCAATAAGAGATAAACTTGATACTGGTTTAGCAAATGTAACCTGTTTATCGCTAATCCCAGATTTTTTTCCCCCTTTTTCTCTCTATCACCTTCATTCTGTTTCCCCACCTAAATCCTAGAGTGCAGTCATCACCTCTGATATGATTGAGATGATTTTCTCCAATAGTCCAGAGCAGCAGCTCTCAGCCACCCAGAAGTTCCGAAAGCTGCTTTCTAAAGGTAAGGGCTGAAATTACTTAGAGAAAAATGTAGAAGCCTCCCTGGCATGTGGTTTTACTTTGACAGCAATAAAAATTGAGTTTCACACTGAAATTTCTGGGTAAAGCTCTGCATTACACAGTGTCAGCTTGATGTATGTAATAGTCACTTCTTTTCTTGAAATCTGTACTAAGTGTTGCAGATGTGAGATCTCCTCTTGGATGTAAGTTTAAATGTTGTAGGCAGTGTCTCTGTGGCTCAAATATGCTGATATACCAAAGTTCCTCTGCGTGTGTGCATGCCCGAGTGACTGCACAGAGCTGCTGCTGTGGAATCAGTCTGCCTAAACTACTGAGTGCATCAGTGCTTTGAATCACGTTATCTTATTACCTCAAAACTCAGATTGGAGTTTCCTTATGTTGACACATAGGAGTCCATTGCCTTTTAGTGAAGTATTGTAGAAAAAGAACACACTCCAAGAAAAGAGCAGTCAGTATGTCACTGGATATTGTTTTGATGCAGTAATTTGAGAATTTCCTTACAAAGAAATGAATGTATCTAACTTAACTTTTTATTTTAAACAGAACCAAATCCTCCAATAGATGAAGTCATAAGCACACAGGGAGTGGTGGCCAGGTTTGTGGAGTTCCTGAAGAGAAAAGAAAATTGTACATTGCAGGTATAAAAATATAAATGTATCTGTCTTCTAGTTTAGGAAGGCATTGGGTGATGCAAATTAGAAAGGAAAAAAAATTAAGGATTTGTTCAGCTGTACTGCCTCTCTTTCTTCACTATGTTAAAAAAACTATTTTATCTTCAGAATTTCTGGCAAGACCTCTGGGTACAGGAGAAAGAGAGAGAGATGTCTGACATGCATTGAGTGATTGATAGGATGGGGTCTTCAGACTTTAACAAAAATAAGAGCTTGAAATTTGGAACTTAGCAGATGAAAAGCTATTAAACAAAACCTTAATGTTTGTCTTCTTTGTACTAATTGAAGACAGTTTTAAATCTTCAGAATTAGGATTTAAATTTTTGATTAAAGTAAAAAAAAAGTTTAGAATTAGAAATCAATCTGTAATGATAAGCATAGAAAGCTGGAAACCTTATTGTGGTTTGAAAAAACTGAATTATGTGTGCTACAATGGTGGTTAATTTTTTTGGACCTTTGTCTTATTTCCAGCTGTCCATTTTTCTGGTCAGTCTTTCTTGGCTAATAGAATGTGGAAGAAAACAAATCACCTAGTTAAAAACAAATCATCTAAGTTAAAAAATATGTTAACATGTAACCATTAAATACAACACTTAAATTAGAATTGGTGTTCTTTCAAAATGCGTAAGGCAACAGGTTTGTGAATGCCATGTGAAATCCAAATTTTGTTGACTGGAAATACGCAAAAAATTTACAGTTTTCTTATACATTAGAGAAATCATTTACAGGTATTACTTTTCAAATTGTTATCCACAGAATTTCAGAGGTCTCTTAGCTTCCTTTGAGGAGTCTGTGGACAGTAACTAAGAACACGTATCAGATTTAAGCTGGTTGGTTTGCAACTCCAATGGAAAATTTGTAAAGCTATCTGATGGAAAAAAAAATGGAATGCCTTTTATTACTTACAGTGGTCTAGCGCAGAAACCTAAGGGAGATAAATGGAAGCAATTCTTGTGGCCTTACTGGTGTAACATTTATTGATTTTTACATGGAAATAGGAAAAATCAGTCAGAGTGGAAATGTGGAAAGCTTGTCCTAAGGAGTTTGTAGGAAAGCAGTGAAAATACAAGCTTGAGTATGTTGCTCTCGATATTCCATTCTACCTGGGTAATTTTCCTCCATCTTGCCAAATCTCTCTGCCTGCTTGGCAGTTTAGGGTCTGCAGGTAGAACCTTTTGCTGTGATTAGTTGGGAAGTTCTCTGGACCTCACTTTCTAATATTTGTTCTGTCATTGTTCCCAAAAATATTCCTTTGGGCTTGGCATTCTTGGCATTTCTAACTGTAGCCTAGTTGTAGAAGGAAAGGATTTTCAACACATTCTGAGACAGTGAAATATAATTTATAGCTGCTTGTATGGTGGATTGAATATGGCAACTTCCATGTTAATGAACTTGGAACTTTATGGGAATTTATGATCTGTTTTTCTTCTGTGTTGTCAGTTGAATATGCTGTAAAAGCTAGGCCTCTGAGATCAGTAATAGGAAGGCCTAATGTGTTAGGAATTCCTCTGTCCTGTTGTTACTCAAGGTGAATGGAAGACTTAAAAAAGTTCTCCAGGGTCATTTTGGCCGTATATGAACACGTACATCTGTCTCCTGTGGAGAGAGGAGTCTTACAAAAAAACAATACCACACAGATATCTTTGCCATTAACATGTGACTATTCCTTAGTTATACATCTTGGAGCATCAGGTGTCCACAGAGAAGGAGCAGGAGAGAAACTGTCACTCTAACCTTTCTGTGACTTACACTGGAGACAGTGTGAGTCTCCAAGCTGTGAATCGTTCAAGCTGGTGGCACCAGTGGGAAGCCAGAGGGCAAATTTTAAAATACGGATAAGAAACCTCTATGGTTGAAAGATGAGTAAAAAGTTATGTTACAGTGTATCTCAAAACACTGGATACTCACTTCAGCGAAAGTAAAGTTACAGGAAAGCAGTATTTTATGTTGGCCTTAGGCTCTGTCCACACAGTTTTGCTTCTAGTTCATTAATTATGAATCTTGCAGTTTTGATTTTGTGTGTTTCTGCTTTGTTTTGCAGCCCATACTCCTTGTGTATTGCAGTGATGTATTTTGGAATTGTTTATTCTGATCACATCTTACTAGAAGAAGATAGTTTTTTCTTCAGTTGATCAGAAGGGCAGGATTAACTGTACTTTCAAAACCAAAGTCTTTAGTAACACTTAAAAATGAAAAGCCTTGGAAGTCTAGGCTTAATTCTCGAGTTACTATTTCAGGCATGTTTCAGGATTTGGTGCAACTCCTTAGCAAGAGTTGTTTTTATGATTAAACCTGAAATATAAATCCTTGCTGCTCTTCAGAGAGAGACAGATAGTTTTTGAAGGTATGTTGGTATTTTCACTGGAATACTGATGGATCAGCATCTTTTGGTAATGTCAAAATTGGTCATTTATAGTTTACAACTTTCCATTTTTACTGTTTGTTGATTTTTACTTTTCATTCACCTTTTAGCAGTCTTTTAATTCTATAGATTCTGGATGTACCTGATAAGATTTAAATTTGCTAGTGTAGTGTAATAATCTTTGGGCTGAAAGCATGCAGAAACCTACTCAGATTAGGATTTCTAGAATCTGCGTTTTCTGAGGCCTGAGGTCTCAGGTAGGGTTAAAATTTGCATTTCATCTTAAAAAGTTAATGCTTTTGCAAGTTGAGATTAAAACAATAAATGACAAAAACAGTTAAAAGATGCAGGATATTAGTTCAGGATCTCACTTTTGCTTCAAGTCTTGAATAAGAACATCGTACTCTAATAACATTTGGCATTGATCACCAGAGTTGGAGAGAAGTACTTTGAGTTGTTTTTTAGAAATCTGGTTTTGTTTGAGTTTTTTTTTTTTAATCTCTTTTAGATCTTTTATTTGCTTCATATCCATGAAATTTTGTCAAACAATGTCTTCTCCTGCATCTTCAGGAATATCACTGGTGATTCAGTGAATGCAGGTGTCATGTCACGTGGGAAGGCACATTGTTATGTGTACAGGTTCTTAGCCATTAAGAAAGGCAAAGGTAACGTAAATGCATAGCAAAACCAAAAAGACTTGAAAAGCCACAGCAAACTCGATGTTCTCGTAAGGAACTTCTGCAAATTTTTGTTTCAAGTGATAGTGATAACCCTGAAATATATGATTCTAATTCTTTGCAAATTGTCTGTTAATTAGTCATATCTCACATTTGTCCTATGCCAAATCTCTCTGGTTTTAGAAGACATTTAGTCTCCATGTTTGGTGTGGCATAGAAAGCTCCTGGTAAACTGACTTGTATTTTGTTTTCCAGTTTGAAGCTGCGTGGGTGCTGACAAATATTGCCTCGGGAAATTCCCTTCAGACTCGAATAGTGATTCAAGCAGGAGCTGTCCCCATCTTCATAGAGCTGCTTAGTTCAGAGTTTGAAGATGTACAAGAACAGGTAAAGACTGAGAACAGTGTTGAATTTTGTGTGTGTGTGTTAATTTGTGGAGTTGGAAGCTTTTTTGTTTGACTTTTTGTTTGTTTGGTGTTTTGATGGGGGTTTTTTCCCTTCTCTGGAAAGGAGCAAGGCTATTCTGTAAGAAAGCCTTTAGAGAAAATGCAGTATTTGGCAATTTTGCACAATAGTTGCTTTGTGCTTAATATGTGTTAAGTTATCTAAGCAAATATTGTTTTTTTCTCTTTCTGGAAATTATGTATTTAAACATAGCTAATGGGGTAATCCATTTTGTTCTCTAACAGGTTAGTATATTTCTGTGTATGGAGGAATTCAGCGAGCCTTGTTTGAATAATTGCTTTAGATATGGAAAGTTCATGCCTGTTTCTCCTGAAGATAAAGCATGAGTGGAAGTTATAGTTTGTTCTCCAAGTTCCTTACAGCATAGATGAATATTCTTCAAGGCCCACAGGGATCAGTATAAAGCACAGACCAAACATTTGATTCGGTAGTTTCCATTTGAGGTCTATAACTTGTATTTGAACAAGGATGTACTTCAGACATATAATCTTGCTTTGAAGACTTAGGGTGATGAAACATTAATGATGTTAATAAATTTAGTTTCAGCCAATCTTAATCCTAATGTGAAAGTATGTACCTTTACTATACAAATTTGACTGGCTTTGGGTCCAGGTATTGCTTTTGTTACATTCTCCATTAGTAAGTTCTGTGTTTTTTCCTATAGCTACTTGCAGACCATAGCTTAAGCTTTACTTGAGTAAATGAAATGAAGCACTGAATTCTCATTTTGAGAATATTTCTGTGGTGGTTGGTTTGTTTTTTGGTGAGCTTTTTCTGAACATTTCTTCTAGTTTCCGTATCCTTTTGTGGTGGTGAAATAATGAGCACTGGCTATTCCAGTAGCACTCTTTTGGCACTGTTGTTTGCAGAGATAGTACCTCATTTTCACTTCCGCTTGATACTTTGGTGTGTAAATATCCAGTGTCTTTGCGGACTCCTTGCCACAGAAGCTGGCTGTGAGCTCAGCTTAAGCTGATTATCCAATATGATCCATTGTTCTTTTCAGAGTCACTGACTTCCAGGGTTCAGTTCTCCATCCTGTAAGTGTGACCTCTATTCTGTGTTCCTAGATGTCTGACCTTGCATTTGGCTGTATTGAGATGCATGATTGGAGGAGTCCCAACTCATAAACATTGGACTGCTTTGTGTAACTTGCCTTTCTTTCTTGTAGAGCTGGCTTAGAATGTACCACCTGTACTTAAGGTTGCCTAACATTTGCCACAAGACAGATTTTTTTTTTTCTTAGTTGCTTGTAGCTTTCAAGTTATTCCACTTTGTATCTTTCCATTTTCAATGCTCTGTCTCAGGCTGAGTTATTGTTGAGAAGGCTTTTAAAGAGGAATTGATTCAGGTGTTTGAAAAACTATTAAAGAAAACAAGAGGTATGTTTTGTCCATTATTGCAGCTTTGAGGAATTGAGTCTGCTGTTGTTGTAGAAATCAGAAATGTGATAGGGAACTTGCCAAAATGGCAGATAAGTGCTATGTTCTGCCCATGTGAAAATCCATCCAGACTTAGCTATATGGTGCCTTTTAGATTTTGTATTTTGAGGGTTGAACTTGGTAGCGTTGCTTTCCAAATTCAGCCATCACTTGAAGAGTGCTGTTTCCTGCAGAAGGATTGGTGCTCTGTATATGGTAAAGGCTACTCTTACTTATTTTTCTCCTAATGATTGATCTTCTGTGCAAGAGCTAACTTGCTTTTTTTATTAGGTTCTTATCATCCCTGCTGATGTTCAGAGAGCAGGTGGGAAGAGCAAACCTGTGTAGATTAAGTTGTGTGGCCTTCGATCTTAAGATGGGTGAATTAACGGAAGAGCTTAGGGGCCACAGTTAAGTAGTTTATCTGGCTCCTTCCCCACTCTGTGCCTCCTAATGAACTGCTGATGTGTTAAAATTCAGATTGCAGGCAGGCAGAGTGGCTTGGTTGTCATTACTGGAAAATATTCTTCTGTGCCGTTCAGGTGCTGCTAAATTCACGATCTCTGTCTTGCTGGTAATCTCTAAATACCAGTTACAAATTGCTCTGTAGTAAGCTGTGCTGAAGAAGGAAAATGTACCATGGCAAAGTGTTACCTACACTGTTTCATAGTGGGTTTCTGTGCTGCAGCTCTGGAGATGGCAGCCCTGCTCACAGCTGAGTTGGGGTTTAGCACTTCACCATAGTATCATCTGAAACAAAAATTAAAAGCATATAAGCACTGAGAAGTTAGCTTTTGTACTCCTGTATTACAGGATAGCAGTAGTACACAATTCCATAGTATTTTTCCAGATGACTCTTGTCTCATTCAGTATATGCACAGATTGTTGCCCTGGTAACAGATGAGTGGGTAGTAACGGAGGCTTTTATTTGTCACACTGTGACCCTGTTTGTTGAAGTTGGAACAAATTATAGTGCATGGAGGAGAATAGGGAAGAAATTCTTACAATTAAACCGATTGTAGGTTTGTGAGAAAAATGTTTCTACTGCTTAGTGTCTGATGCTGGACGATTTCCTTCTATCAGTTTTCAGTAGGTGGATACTTGTTCTGTGGTTTTTAAATGCTCAAGGTGAAATATTTCTTTTTCATTTCGTAGGTGAGGACAACTCAGTAGTGATTTTTATAGTTAGGCCTGTGTTTTGAGCGGGTCTGATCCTGGGCTTCTCTAGTTGGATTTCTGAAACTGGGTGATATTTGGCTACGATTTTCTCCTAAAATGATCACCCTAATTATGTCTCACTGTAGTACTGTGAAGATGATTATTTGCAAGCAACTGCATTTGTAACAAATTACAAAAATACAGCAAAATACAGAAAATATAATGACATGTTCAGGGCACAGGGGCCAGAATCTAACCCTATAATCATATAGTAAAATATGAAGAGAAAAAGAAGTATTGAAGGCTGTGTTTAGGAAGTCATTCTTTGTTCTAATTTGGATAGCAATTCTATAGAAGGAAATGTTAGGTGATAACATAATTTTGAGTATGTATCCTAGCATAAACAAAAAAAAGTATAATATTTTACTTACTGGCTAGTCATTATCCACTGTTTTCGTTTTACAGTAAGTCAGTCATAAAAATGTACATGTTTACTTTGTCTTTTATTTCTAACTTCCCTTAGCAGTGGCTCAGGAACAGATACCAGTTTACCTTACCTTCTGATCACAATTTTCCCATGTATTTTTCATATTTATAAGCCAGTTTTAATCTAACATGAGGCACTTTTTCCCTTTGCATATGCTAGTTTCTGAGTCTAGTGAAGATTCTAAATCAGCTGTTTTATAGAAGTCTGTGAGGGAATCTTTATAGCTATGTTTAATAAGCAACATGCATGTTAATGAAATTATACCTTACGTACTTTTGCAAGATCTGTTTCCCATTAAGCTATGCAGGCCTCATTTAATTAGCCTACCATCCTTTAACTCTTTAATTACTTGCACTGTGTGTCAGTCTGTCTTTGTGGTCAGTGGTCAAACCATTTGGCATACATTTTTCCCATCAGAGAAATTGAATTTATCACAGAATCTACATCAGTATTATTTATGAAAAACACCTTGGCTACATCTCCCTGCTTCTCCCCATTTCTGTTTTTGGTGTACTGATTTTTAGGTTTAGTCAGTGGCATATGTCCTAGCCCTCTTCCACTTACCACAGGTTTTTTCTTCAAAAAGACATCTAGAAATTTTGATCTGCCTGCCTGAAATTATTTATATTGAAAGACTGCATCAAAACCCTTTAGACATGCTTAAAGGTTGATGTGGCTTCAGCAGTGTCTTAGCTGCAATTCTTTCCTGACTTCCCCTTCTGTGGTACTTAAAACCCAGAAGTCAGCTCGAGTTTCCTTGATGAACATTGAATTTCCTTCAAAAACCATGCAAGGCATTGTGCTGCCTGTCGAAGAGGATTGATACTGTCTCACAGTGACAGATATGTGTCATTGTGCTGCGCTGGACAGCCGGTGGCATGAGCATCCCCAGCTGCCCTGTTCTCCTTTGGGAAAGTTTGCATTTTCAGCTGACGCAATTAGTATGCTTCTCCCTCGGTATTTTTCCATTTCTAGTTGTATTTGCTATTCCTTTTGGTAACCATCTGTCTTGGGGTGACATACATACATACGTATGTATGTATGTATTAATGTGTGTGTGTAAAGCTAGAATATGTTAATTTGGACATTCAGCCGATGATATGGGATGAGGGGAGGAATGTCTAGGGGTGACTTTATGATGTGTATCCCCTATCGCCTGCTCTATGCCCAGACACGAACCCTGTGTCCTTTTCTGTAGCTTTAAGGCAGACCTTTAAGAGAGAGCGGGGTGAAGCCAGTGGAATTCCTTTGGCACTGTCTTCCAAAACGCAGATCAGCTTGCTGGCTTCTCCTGCCTGGCTGCTCAGCTTGGCTTTCTGCAGCAGGGAAGAGAGTGGCATTCTCCCACTTTGTAGCTAGCTTTTTGTTCGTTAGCTAAAGCAAGGAGTTTTCCTGATACTTCAGTTTCTTCTCTTCTGGACTTGCTACCACCAGAACATCATCTGGGAGACCTTTACACCTTGGCCCGGAGGGGCCCAAGCCAACCCAGCTCTGAAAGAGAGAAAGTCACACCCACAGAAGGGACTCTGAGATCTACCCAGGTTCTCTCCACACTGAGAGGTTTTATTATTTAGCATTATTCTTTTCCTGTGTCTGTGTGCACTGTGTTTGCTAAATAAATTCTTTTCCTTTCACTTTCCTCCGAGGAAACATTCTTTCTGAATCTGGTGGGGGAGAGGTGGCTGTAACCTGCCTTCTATCAGAGGACGTTCCTTTTGGACGTTCCTCCGAATTTGTCTCAAACCAGGACACCATCACTTGCTTGGCAGAGCTGACCTGTGAGTCGTGTTCAGGCTCTGTTAGGCTTTTACATCAGCAGTCCTATTAACAAACTCTTGATAATCACAATCAGGACAAACAGTCAAGGTATGAGTTTGAGCTACTTTCTCTGTTTGGCAGGTGAGATGTGAGAAGAAGGACCACTCCAGCCACTGAAAGAAAGATGTTTTCTGTGGTAGTACAAAGTAGCAGTCATCTCTTAGGAATGTGTCCTTCTGGTATCCTTCCTTGTGTTCACTTACCCAATCACACTTGTATGCAAGCTAATCTTTATCATCTTCATCCCAGCATTAGATCCTTTTCCCAAGTCAGCATCCAAATGTTGAGAAAGTGCTGATTCTTTATAATATTTCTTCTCCACTGAGAGGCAAAGTCTGCACACTGTTGGTGATTGGCTTAAGCACTTAGTTAAATATCCGAAGAAATAATGGCTGAGAATCCTCAGAATCCAGGGAAAAGTGGAGAGTTGTCAAAAAGCACAGGGATTATTCACAGAAGGCACCATATGGTTCAACAGTGCTCTACAAGACTTGTACTTTACTTTTACTGACTACTGAAGTTGTCCAGCACTGCAGGAAAAAACATTGGAGGTCAGTGATGAGTAAAATAAACCAAAGATTTGCACCAAGCCCTACTCCACTGTTAGCAATAAATGGAAATTTATACGCGTGTATAAAAATAGGTGCTGTCAATTAACAAGGCAACATTTGCACTTTGAGTTTGCACACAGCTTTCTCCCTAAGATGTGGGTTAAAAAACCAGGCTACAAATCTTAAAATTGCTGTCATCTTTAAGCTGGGATTTAGATAGTAGAAAGTACTGAAATGGATTTTTTTTGGTCAAATATTTTTTTAATTTAATAAGCTCTGAAATTTAATGGAATTAAATATCCTTTTACTTCTGCAACTATGCAGGAAAGAAGATGAAAACATTTGAGTTGTGTAGAATGAAGCCAAAGCCATAATGTTGTGGCAATTATTTGTATCTTGAGGAGTGCTCAAAAGAAGAAATGGAAACCATTGAACATTATTCAGACATACAAACTCTGAAGAAACTTGTCATTGTTCATGTGTTGTCTGTGAAAACCATGACAGAGCTTTGCATTTATGGCAGTGTCTGATGAGTTTAAACGAGCTTAACTTGCATTCCTTACTTATCTGAAGAGCTGAAGTAATTCCCTAATGAAAGACATCTTCATTATTGAATGAAATGCATATTTTTCTAAAGATATTTCAATTTATTGGCATCTTGTGTTCTATCAGTCATTAGCATTACAAGGATTTCTTGCAACATCTTCTCTTACCAGGTCCTGTGATACCAGACTACTCAGCCAGACTTTCCTTGCCATAAAAAAAATGAAGAGTGGGAAAGCAGTAGAGGTGCTATTTGACTTCTCTGGTCAGACTTTTTGATGTGAGATTTGCTGTTGCAAAACCAGTCAGTCATTCAGGGTCAGAATGGATTCTTGGATTAAGTGATTATCAGTCTTGTCAACCCTAAAAATAGATACTGTTATAATGGCAGAAACAAAGACCACAGACAGATGGAATAGGGCTTCCTTGTTTTTTACCTGTGTAAGGGTGTCCAGGCAAAGAGACTGTGTCTTCATACAAAATTACTCACATCTTCAGTGAAAGGGAATTATTATAAATTCTAACTTTTTCCCCTCACTAAATGTTTTCAGAAGATTCACAAGTTTATTTAGAACTGTCTGAAATCTGTGGTTCATTCTTCAGGCTTATTCTTGCTGCAGAAATGCAAACATTGGGGTGAGCAACAGGTGTGGCTCCTTGAAGTTCTAACACGACTGACATTTTGCAGGAGGTGGCATATGTTCTGTCTCTTAAGCTAAATTTTTCTGGTAGCCGTCTTCTGTGCCTTAAGTCCAAGAGGCTGCCAGACCCAAGGTTATACTTCTTATATAAACTGTTGTCACAACAGTTGTAAAAAGGATAAGAATTAGAATGAAAAATAATGATGAAGATCAGTTTTGGGGGAACGCTGCATAGTAGTAATGGCTGTGCTGTTTCATGGCAAAGGTCAGTACAGTCTCGTGCCCTGCCTCTGACTGTGGCTGACAGCAGAAGCCTGGAAAACAGTAGAAAACAAAACAAACTAATCCTTCCCCAGAACAGTCGCCTACTCTCTTCACAACTCTCAGTTTAATGGCTCCAATCCTATGCTGTTGTCAGTAGTACTGGTACAGATGAGGACTCTATTTTGTATCTAGCAAGCTGACATCTGTTATCTACATTCTGTATATACTTCTGGTTTTAGCTGTATTCGTTTTGCAGGGTTTGCTAGTGAATTTGGGCCTCTAGAGTGGTTGAAGTCTGTTTTTCAAGTAGCATTTTTTTTGCCACTGTTTAAAAACGTTTTACAGGAGAAACCTAATGCAATAAATTAATTGACACCATATTGAAAATGAATAAATATGTTTATTTCAGGTTATCCAAAAATTTCCTTTAGGTAAAAAATTTGGCAATTCTGTCAGTTTTTTTAGAGGAGCAGTTTATTTCAAATAGGTATAGGGAGAGGAAAAAGCACGTTCATTTTGTGTGAGGAACTTGCTTTGTTCAATTGGAGAAATAGTTATGCACTCTAACACGTTCTACTGCAGCTATATACATAGCCTTCAATTGAAGAGAAATTTGGGGAGGACATTCAGCTGCTATCCATGACAAATAGGATTGCTTTTGTCCTCTGTATGCATAATTGGAAGTATTTCCAGTGGTTGTGCAGATACATGTATCTGTAAAGCCCAAAGGCAAATAAACCAACCGAATAAGCAGATACGTGTATCTATTTGATATGACACTTAGTCTTCTGCTAACTTGAAATAAATAGCAAATGTGAACTTCATAAGCTTCCTTGTGTGACAAAATATTGTAATTTGCAAGGAATTAGTAAAATCGTTTTCATACTTGACATAGACTACTTGTAAATTTTTAAGTTATAGCTCTCATACTAGTGGACAGTGATACAAAAAGCAGCACTTGGCCCAAATGTATAAATCAAAACTAATTAAATCTTCTATTCTCATCATATTACAGAAGATGGATTTCATGCTGCTTTAATTCTGGTATTTTTGATCTTCTCAAAATGAAGTGTTAGGGGTAGTACTGATGTCCAAACCCTTACATTTTGCCATGCACGTGACTTAATCAGCAACAGTGGTTCTGTCTCATATAGTTTTATTTTAAAGAATGTATGTCAATGCCCATCTGAACTCTTTAATTCTGAATATTGGTTTATCTTGCACATAGATTCTCATTTTTATCTATGACTGTGTAAACAATGCATGCTTTTATGGCTTTGTAGTAAATACTAATATGGGCTGTTCCATACAAACATTTTTGGGTAGATACAGACTTGCTTGACCTGTGCTACGAACATCTGGGATTAAATTAGCTGTGAACAAGGAGTGTAGAATTGCAGTGTTCATAAGCCTGAGGAGCTGAGCTCATCTCTTATATTGTGGACAGAGCAAGGGTATGTCTGCCTGCACAATCGTTGGAGACATACATGTTTGCTGTTATGGTGTTCTTCTTAGATCTCCATAAATATTCCTGAATCATATAGTGAGCTTGAGTGTATACATGTAATATGCAACCAGAATGCATTCCCCTTCTGTACATTGTCCAGGACCTAACAGTGAGAACAGATTGTCTCCCAACTCTAATACATATGTTAAACCGGTGGAATTTTGAGAATAAAAGCAATTATTATTCTGTTTTTCATTACAGGCAGTATGGGCTCTTGGCAACATTGCTGGAGACAGCACTATGTGCAGAGACTATGTTTTGGACTGTAATATCTTGCCCCCTTTATTGCAGTAAGTATGTTTTAATGTGTTTTCCAGAATTTTGCTTGAGTGTCTGATAAGACTGAAATTTGGGTTTTGCCTTGAAGAATAATAATACCGGGTTTTTTTATTGTGGACTAATCAGAGTTTTTAATGGGGAGTCCTGAACTACTTTTGTAATGAAGCTAAAATGGAAACATGCTTTAGAAGCAGCTAAGCTAGAACTATTTTATTCTACAGTGTTGGTGAATGTCTGGGCTTATTTTAGAGTCAGAGAATAATTTAAGTTGAAAGGCACCTTTGGAGGTCATCTAGTCAAAGCCTTTCTTCATAGCAGGTGAGATCAGATTAGATTGCTCAACTACTTAACCAGTCAAATTTGGAACATCAAAAGTAGATTTCATAACTACCTGGTGTAACCTGTTGCAGTATTTGACCATGGCATAGTGAAACACAGTGTTCTGATACCTAATCAGAATTTTCTGTGTTTTACCTCGTGACAGTGCCTCTTGTCTTGTCACTGAGCACCTTTGAGAAGGATCTGGCTTCCCGTTTTCTGTATCCACCTGTTAAAGTGTTGTTGGCAGCAGTTGTATCTCCTCTTGCACCATCTCCTTCTAAGGCTGAGCAAATCCAGGTCACTAACATCCCACTGCGTGTCATTTCTCTAGCCTGCTAATTATCTTGATGGTCCTCTGCTTAAGAAGCATATTATTGCTGAAACAGTGACACCATCTTGTGTTGTCATGTCCAAATTACGATTACTCAATCTGTGTCCTTTGCAGACTCTGCAGCAGGGGAATTCTCCAGTGCTGTCATAGACAGCGGTACAGTGGGGGATGGCTGTGAGAAAAAAACCCTGAATTGTTACTCTTGTGGGAAAATTAGGTCTTTCGTTTCTGCGTTTTCCTAGGCCAAAGTAGGACTCATAGTCTGAGACGGTCATAAAAATGCAATTTAGCTAAGAGAATACTCTCCAAAACTACCTGCATGTCCTCCTCCTTAGAGTAATTTTGTCACAATTCCTGCAGCTTTTGACTGTTAATCTGCCACGTCAGTATCTAAGTGTTTAAGAGAAATTTAGTGTAATGTTTACTGTTCTTGTTGGGATACTAGATTCCTGTATCTAGCATGTGTGTTAGTAGCCATCAAGAATGATTTTCCTCAGGTGTATTTTTATAGAAAAAAAAAATCTAGCACATTTTGCCCTGGTATATGTTAAAAAGAGTTTGTTTTAATGATTCATACAGTTGATAGGGTTGCTTGGCTTTCATTTTTTAAAAGCAAGGGTTGGAATTTTTTGTTGGTTTGTTTTAGATTGCTTTCAAAACAGAATCGTCTCACTATGACCCGAAATGCTGTATGGGCTCTGTCCAATCTCTGCAGAGGGAAAAATCCACCTCCTGATTTTGCCAAGGTAAGAGATGCTTGAATGAAAATGTGTTGTGAAGTGGTGATAGCCAAATTATTAGTTTCAGGTGGTGAAGCTTAAACTAAACAGAAGTAATGTTTCAGAGAAATTCTGAAATATTTGATGGGCTTCTTACAGATGAAGTTTTTTGAAGTTTTTTTTTAGTCCTTTGGGCAGACATTCACAACCACTGTTTTAACACAGCTGCCTTGTAACTTTTTGTTCCTGTTCGTGTACTGGAGATGACTGTCCCATAGCAGAACAAAACTCTACATCTTGGCTGCTGTAGAGCAGCAGGTGGCACATCTGAGTGGACAAGTCTGAGTTTCACTGGCAGACGTCATTCTGTAGAGGCTGAAGAGTTGCTGTGGTACTTTTCTGCAGTAATGCTCCTCTGTGCTTGTATAGCTACAGCCCTGCATAGAAGTGCTAGCCAGGTCTGAAGTTTTCTGAGTGTTGAATCTTAAGATTCCAGTGCCAAGTCCTATAATGATATACAAAATTAGCTGACATAATAATAGATCTTCTGGCCCTTTTAATTGTATGTATCTCCTCTTAATGTCTTACAGGTCTCACCTTGTCTTAGTGTGCTTTCCTGGCTGCTCTTTGTCAATGATACAGATGTATTAGCTGATGCCTGCTGGGCTTTGTCTTACTTGTCTGATGGCCCCAATGATAAAATCCAGGCTGTGATTGATGCAGGAGTCTGCAGAAGACTTGTGGAACTGCTGATGTAAGAAATCTGTTGCAAGCAAGCGTCACTCTTTTCCTTGAAATCAAGATTATACCAATAAGGAGTTTAATTAAATATGCCTTGAAATGATGTAATTTCCAGAGAGCAAGATTTGAGTTTGAATTTTACCCGTCTGTTCAGTGTTCTCTATTTGTCATGAGGAACAAAAACAATGGAACATTTCTTGTACTAGTTTTGCTGTTTCTTAAGAGGTTTTTTCCTGCACCTAAGAGCTACATTTTTGTAAAATCCATAGTATACATTGGAATTTTCCTTGTGTCATTGAAGTCCATATTATAGTTACCTAACAAGGAAATTACCTAAGGATATCAAAGATAAAAATGTAAGAAATAGTTCAATTTACTAGAATTGACAGTACCAGGGACTTGAAATATAAGTAATTTCCTCAACCCTTGCTGTAGAAGAGTATATGCACACTTTGGTCAGTAAAGTGTAGCTGTGAGAGTTGGGGTCGCTGAGACTGGCCTTGTTCAGAGCCATGGCTTCAGATCCAAGGTCAGGACATGGACCATTCAATGGCCTAAGAGCGAGGAATAATGGTTTTCAGTGATGTAAATAAAAAGGCTGTTAAGGTTTCTAACATTAGAGCAAATGTGATGCTGGATTAATTAATGGAACATACTGCCTCTAAGTAGCTTTTTTGTAAAGAAGTGTTTTCATTTGAGAAACAAGTTCCTTACTTCACCTTTCCTATTCCAGTCCTGATTTAACGATGATGCTGGAGGGATGCATATGATGACAGAAGATGATCAAACAGCTCTATGGGTTAAACACACAACTTCTACCCCTGTTCTTCTGTCTCATTCTTGGCCTTTGTGTGTGCTACATTAAGTGTATTTTATTATTAAAGCTAATTACTTTTTCCTCCCAAGGATGCTTGGAAGTACTCTGAAGTACTTTTATCCTTCTAATATTTTATTTTTATGTTGCTGAGTGACATCTAAAGGTCTAAATATTTAGAAACCCTGGAAAGGCTTACCATTTGTTGAAAATCAGTGTCTATTTAGATAGTGAAAGTCAGATTTATCAGGGAAGTTTTCCCCTGGCTGATAGATGGTCCTTCCTTGAGAATGTGAAGATGGAGATGCTTTGGGAAGGTTAATACTTATATTTTTCTTTGTCAATTTTAGGCACAATGACTACAAAGTCGTATCTCCTGCCTTACGAGCTGTGGGGAACATCGTTACAGGAGATGATATCCAGACCCAGGTATGGATTACCTTTCTCTTGTGTTGTATCACAGTTCATCTTTCTGTTAATTGTGGTAACCTGTTCACAAGCACCTCCTCTTGTTCCTTTTGAAGTTTGAAAGTGAAGGTTAATGATACTAATTACTTCAAAATGTGGTGGTTTTCAGTTTTCCTGTTCAGTCCTGAACTGGTGATGATTCTTAGGTAGCTGTGTCTAGGACTTTTGGGCAGCCGTGCAATACCCCTCAAGGGTGGGATGTTTTTGGTTTATTTAAAGCAAATCTGTCTCTTAGGCTGAAATTCATGCTGAGAGATGCACCCTGGTAGTGCTATCAAAGGCCTGTCACATTCAGTGCTATTGTCAATCTGTGGTGAATATATCGTATCTATGATGAAAATATATCATATTTATAAGGAAGAACAAGTGTCTGGTCAGATTTTGGATGGTGTGTAGCTGTGTCTGGGGGTTTGTTTGGAGAAGCATCAGTAGGAGGCAGTGACTCCCACCACTGTATTAGATTTAAATTGGAAGGCAGGAAATGTGTTTCTTCAGAGGCACTAGGTTGTCACTGGGATGCTTCCATAGTTCTGTGACTCTGAGACCGGAATTAAAGATGTGTTACCAGCACCAGGGCACTGTTTCAATGTCTTATTGCTAGGAGGAAGATAACATGATTTTTTGATTGTTACAATGTATTTTGTGTAGCTGAATTGCAGAGTCATTGTTCTATTTTTTTTGCAGTGGCATTTGTTTTGCAGATCAGTCATAAAGAATGATTGAGGTGTGATTTCATAATTTTGTTAAAGATAAAACCACAAGGGATCACTAATTCACATGTAATGCAGGTTATTAAATATTGCATAAACCTTAGATTTTAATTAAAAATTAGTTTAAACGTTTTTGTTGTACATGATTTTTTCAGAGGAGCATACCATGAGCTTTCCTAAAATTCTAGAGAACTGTATAAGTAGGATAGTTTGATAGTCCTGCCTGCAGATTGTGCTGTATGCTAAAAAGTGTTACAGGATGAATATAAAAATCAGTAATCAGAAGGAAGAGGCCAGCTTTGAGAGCTGATCCATTTCTGAATATGAATGCAACATACAGGACAGTTCTTCAAGAACTTCTCTGTAAAACCGTTGGGCACAAACTTGCTTTTACTTTTTGTCTCATTTTCAGGTATTAACAATGCGAGTGCTTGGAGATGGCCAAAACCATAGATAGTATGCATGAAGAAAAAAACCAACTTGTCCCAGCAGACACCTGATAAAATCCTGAACCATAATCTTTTCTTCTTTAATCTTAGTGGGGAGTACAAAGATTTTAAGAATATGGAGCTGGGGGGATACAAGCAAGGGAATTAAGTCCTCAGATTCCATGATCAGAAGTCATGACCATGATTCAGCTTGACTGGAGTATTTCTCATAAAATTCTATGGCACACTGTTCTTTCTAAGGTGTCTGCTTTTGCCACACAAGGCAAAACTACTGTGCTTCTTGGTATACTCTCCCAATTTTTGGCTTAATTGTTAGAAGTTGGAATGGAATTAAAAAAAAAAAAGTCATTAATTTTTCATTTTTTGAATCTTGTTAGGCCCTTTTAGGTGGTCAAAAAGTCCTTCACTATCACACATGACATAATCAACTGTGCTGTCTTGCAACATCTAAGTTCTGGGGCATTTTCTGTTGTACTTTGGTTATTTAGGAGATGGAAATTTTGCTGCACCTTTTCTGCACTGTAAAATTGCAGGGTTTTTACAATTTTTGTAATTTTTTAGATAAGAATTGCCCATTCATAATGTCACTGGATACAACACTGGTCACAGTATGCACCACAGTGCCAGCAGATGGGGAACACAGAAGTAGTTGGAGCTTACAAGTGTACAAAAATACAGGAAGATACCATCATCTTGTTTTTGTTTGGTCATAATGTGCTTAGTATCTTCTTGTTTTCAGGTCACACTGAAATCATTATGAAGGTGTGGTTTCTTACCTGAATGACTTGGTAGCTTTGCTCTTTAGCTTTCCTGCAGACATTTATTTCTTGGTTCTTGCAGGTTTTTTTGTTTTGTGTGTATTTAGTGGTTTTTAAAAAAAAAACCAAACTCTGGGAGCATCTAATGGGGGTATGCTTTTTAGATTTTCAAGACACTGTATTCCTTGTTCCTATGATTCTTTATCCTAAAGTTCTTCTAAGGTGTGTTTTGTTTTGTTTTTTTCTGTTGTATTCAGGTAATTCTGAATTGTTCAGCCCTGCAGAGCTTACTGCACTTGCTAAGCAGCCCAAAAGAATCTATCAAAAAGGAAGCATGCTGGACAATATCTAATATAACAGCTGGAAACAAAGCCCAGATCCAGGTAACCTTTTCAGCTATGATCAGTAATCTTTGTCTTTCAGACTAGAAGGAACACAGGTGGTTTTTTGTGTATAAAATGAGTATTTGTGTGTATGCACTGTCACAGATATATAATTACATACAAGAAATATATTATTGTGTATAATTAGAATATTTCAATGTCCCAGTCATCTCCAAATTAAAATAATTTCATTTTCTAGTCATCTGCACATTATAAGGGGGAAGACTGTCATGGTAGAAAATGACAAAATGTGGCTAAGCTCAAGAAAATTTCGTCTTAAATAATTTGCTTTGTGCTTTTGACAATAACTAAAATACAGAAATTCTGAAGTATGAAAAGAATACAAATTTTGAGAATCAAATAACTTCACATATTTCTTGGTTTCACCATCAGATACAGACACCTATATTTGAAAGTACTTTATTTCTGTTTCTATTTTCTTAAAATTCCTTGTATAACTTCCATAAATGGGCCTTATAATGCCCCATTCTAGGCATGTGTGCTTAGCCGAGTCTGTATCTGCTATTTATTAAACTGAACAATAATGGAGGCTATCTAACATGTTGCCCTGGGATTTGTCCTTTCTGATTACACTAAATGTTGTAGTCCCTTCATATTAAGTGATAGCACACAGAAGCAAATGAGTCCCACTCCCTTATGTCAGTCATTATAATTAGGCTCCAAAAAATCAAATCATTGTTCTGAGTCTGGACTGAGTGTCAGTTGTCAGGAAGAATTCCCAGGACTTGTCTCCAGGTAGTATAAATGAGAGATGGAACATCTTTTCCCCAGAGAAAAGTCTTTGGCTAGATAAAGAAGAAACAGCTTAATATATTTTGTTTTCCCTGAATATGGAGTTCTGTTTAAAAACAGCTGTACTAGGGAATTTTTTGCTTGTCTTTCAGGGATGTGGTTTGACTTGGTGGGATGTCAGGTGTCCCCCAAAGCTGCTCTATCACTCTTCTTTTCAACTGGGCAGGGGAAAGTAAATACAAGGGAAATTTCATGAGTTGTGGTTAAGGACGGGGAGAGATCACTCACCGGTTACTGTCACAGGCAATACCAGACTCGACTTGAGAAATAAATAGTATTACCAATCAAAATCAGAGCAGGATAATGATAAGTAAAAGTAATCTTAAAAGCACCTTTTCCCCACCCCTCCCTCCTTTCTGGACTTAACTTTATCCCTGATTCTCTTCCTCCTCCCCTTGGCAGTGCAGAATACAGTCAGTTCATCACAGGTTGTTTCTGCTGCTGCTTCCTCCTTAGGGAGGGAAGTCCTTCACCTGCTCCAGCATGGGGTCCTGCACATGAGAGACAGTACTCCAGGAACTTCTCCAACATGAGTCCTTCCCACAGGCTGCATTTCTTCATGAACTGCATGGGGTGCAGTCTTCAGGAACAGGCTGTTCCACCATGGGTCCCCTCTGGGGTCACCAGTCCCACTAGCAAAACTGGTGCAGTGTGGGCTCCTCTCTCCACAGGGCCACAAGTCCTACCAGGACTCTGGTCCATTGTGGGCTTCCCATGGGGTCACAGACTCTATCAGACATCCACCTGCTCTGGGGTCCTCTGTGGGCTGCAAGTGGATCTCTGCTCCCCCATGGACGTCCATGGGCTGCAGGGGGGGCATCCTGCCTCACCATGGTCTGCCTCACGGGGCTGCAGGGGAATCTCAGCTCTGGTGGCTGGAGCACCTCCTGCCCTTCCTTCTGCACTGACCTTGGTGTCTGCAGGGCTGGTTCTCTCACATATTCTTACTCCTCTCTTCTCTGGCTGCAGTTACTTTTACCCAATAATTTTGTCCCCTTCTTAAATAAGTTATCACAGAGCTGCTGTCACTGTCGCTGATGGGCTCAGCCTTGGCCAGTTGCAGGTCCATCTTGGAGCCAGCTGGCATTGGCTCTGTCAGACATGGGGGAAACTTCTGGCAGCTTCTCACAGAAGCCAGTCCTGTAGCTCCCCCCACTGCTGCCAAAACCTTGCCATGCAAACCCAGTACAAAGAACATTGCCTCATTCCTTCTCTTTTGCAGAAGTGTTGGGAAAAGAGATTGTAGTGAATCATAGAACCATGAAGGCTTGGTTTGGAAGGGACCTTAAAGATCATCTCATTCCAGCCCCCCTGCCAGGGGCAGGGATGCTGTTCACTAGATCGGGTTGCCCGTGGCCCCGTTCAACCTGGCCCTGAAACGAGGCTTGATCTGATAAATACAAGTGTTTCCATCAAGGCAGTCAAATAACAGTCTTATGTAAATCAAATTTAGTTCTGAGGTTACATTTTTCAATTCTTTTGTCCCTCACTGGATACAGAAAGTATTTTCAGAGATTGCAGAGGATGCATGAAAGTCTGGGTGGAGACATTTATTCTTTGAGGAATGGCAATAAATGTCAGAAATATTAGACTCTTGAAATACTTGTCTTACTCATTAGTAACCTGGAAGAAACAGTGTTTACACAGAAAGTGAATCAAGCCTCTTAATATATTGGCAGAGTAGCCGGAGCGTACTTGTTAGCTCTGTTTTCCTTGGAAGGCAGCCTGACTGCTGCTCTTATAATGATGAGTCTGGATTAGTCATTCTATATGATCATAATTAGCATGAAGTGGTTAACCCTCTCCACCTATGGGGTGGAATTACTTCTCTTTTTCAGAAAACTTGCACAAGATTATGAAAAGGCTGCATATTTTTCCTGAGGAATAAGTGTATTGTACCCTTTGCAGGTGACACTTGGAATCTTTTGGGTTTACGTTCTTCCTTAAAAAGAACATTCAGCTGCTGAAGGGGCAGCATAAAGCCTTAATAACTTCAATGAGGGCTTCATCTCAGAAAGCATAGGGAATAAAGTTAATACTTTTGTGAAAGATATTTCAGTCTTTGCTAAGATACCTGAAATTCCTGAAAATGAGAGCGAACGCTCATTTAACATTCAGAGATCCTTATGTTAGAAAATGAGTATGCAAAGCCCAAAAACTTGTGAAGCCCTGTAGGTCCTTCTTGTTTGATGTAAAGATGTGACTTAAGATGGAAGTGGGACTGTGAGGAAAGGAACCCCCTGCAGTGGTATTTGCTCTGGCTTTCTCAGTCAGGATTTTGTATTTACCACTGGAGCTCATGTTTTTTGTCAGATATGGAGAACGATACGGTTACTCACTCTAACCTTGGTAGAGCTCCAAGAATTTTGATTCTGCTTTTATTGTGGTTTGTGTGTTAATCCGTGGATTAGCTGAATTTCTAATGAAAAGTGCTGTGTAAAATCAGCAGCTGTACCACTGTTTTTTTCCCCACATCAGCAATTGTAATTGCTGTGCAAGTAGCAGTGCAGAGTAGGTAGTTACTGCTGCTTGTACCAAGGTAAAAATGTTTTTGCCTTTGTGTTTCTTGCAGTAGAGAGTCTTTTGGCTCTTTATCCTTTCAACTACCACCTTTGAAACCCAGTATTTGCTGTCTAGAAGGGCATTTCTGCTTTTTCTGGAAAGTCTAAGAGTATTTTCTGAGGAACAGTCCAGCCAAATACATTGTCTTAAGTTTGTGTTTTTTCTCAAGTCTGTTGGAGGGTTGCTTCAGGATGTGTAATTGTATGGAGATGTTCCAAATGTAAGAAGAGCTTTAGAAAGCCAGATATCTATACAAGTCATTCAATAAAGATGTATCAGAAGTGACAATGGAAAGTAGTTTGTTGTTGGAACATTTTTTCAAAACTTTGGCTCTCTATTTTCATATTCTTGATCTACTTAAGATACAGTTATGAAGAGTCATAGAGGTAACTTGAATTCTAGTGCACCAGAAACTACTGCAGTAGTGTATTCACTTCTGTAACTTCTTCATAAATATTCACTGTACCACACTGTCATGTTTTCAAATGAAATGTCCTTGTTTGCACAGTACTCTGACACCTGGTATCCATTACTCAGGCATAAGTGAGGCTTTAGCTGGAGAGTCTTAACTGTATCCCTGGTAATCCTTGGTCTTCTAAACTGTTACCACATCTTTATTTGAAAAGGAGTAAGGATAAAATGATCTCCTCTTTTAAAACAGAATTTGCCTGATCTACCTGAACAAAATTGTTAGTCTATGCATGTGTGTGTTTAGCAATTTTTAAATGTTTTGGGGTGTTCTATCACGGGTCAGCTGCTGTGCTATTGAGAACAGATCAGAATTGCAAGGTGACTTGAAAAGGTGAGGTCAGAAGGTAGGGAGAGGAAAATTAATGCTATGAGCCATTAGTATTGCATCTTCATTTCTAGCAGTGGCTCTTTACAAGTGCATAAAAAGCTCTTTAACTATGCATACAAAAATACTTGTGATTATGTGGATAGAAGCTCTCTTTCTCAGGAGTCTTGTATCAAGAAGAAAACAGTGTGAAACAAATCACCAGAATACATGTGGATTTAAAAGAGTCCAGCTTAAAAGCAGCTGCCTTAGGATATGTCACAGACAAGGTTGGAAGTGTGTTGGTGCGTTATGCAAGTCCAGGGAAAAAGAATGTAAGAAGCATCTTCTCAAAAGTGAAAGCTGTATTTCATTTAAGAGTCCCTTGGGCCCCATTCAGAGTAATTGATCTGCCCTCAAACTCCAAGCACACACAGGCTTTGTAGTGAAACACTGACTGCCCTAAGTACATACCCAATTTAATCTATACTGACAGTTACAAAAATTAAATTAAAAAACAGTATATCTGACTGTGAGTGGAATATAACTATCCTGGTAATGATGACATACTGCAAGTCGTGTCCGTCATCAGGCCTTGATTTTTGGAACTGCAGAAGATGGCCCATTAGAGGAAAGTTGTGAAGTAAAGCACAGTGGAGAATGCTTACAACATGCTTGATTGGAGAGCTCAAAGCCAGTGTTTCTTGGAAGTAAAATTGGCAATTGCAGGTGTGATTGCAGTGATTACCTTTTGTTGAAACTCAATCACAGATGTGTAACAAGTTCCAGAAGGACCCTTGATTCTGTAGTTTCTAGTCTCAACTTAGAGAATGTTGAGTGAGATACAAGGTGTGATGAAATCTCCTTTCAGCTCCAGAGCTGATAAGCCTGCATTTCTCAGAAAACGCCTTTGAGGTATTACTTCAGACAACTTCTATTTAATGGCAAAATCACTGTAAACATTTGAGCTGAAAAGCACTTGAAAAAAGAATTTCTGAAGTTGAAAAATGCTGTTTGATAAAATGTTTCTTGAAGGTGGTTATATGCTAAAATGGAGAATAAAAGTGTAGTCTGTTTTTAATAGCAGTGATGATAAAGGACAATTCCCATTGGGATGAATACTTGATTTAACTAAGTTCATGGGTGAACCTATTTCATCTGTGAGTTGAGGATTTTTTTTTTGTCTTTACATTATTTCATGTTGTGATGAATTAAAACATTACTTCTTGAGAACTGGTCTTCCTTACAGAAGGAATTCCAAGATACTAGATGCAGCTCTAAATTAAATTATTTATTTTCCTTTCCTCCCAGTCCCTCTAAATTGCTAAAGAGCTGCTACTAGAGGTCATAAACTGGAGCAGGTCTGTTCCCCTATCTGTGATATTTACCAGATTTTGAACATGCACAGTCTTTAGCTAGAAATCAAACAAGAATGATTTCAGCACATGATAATTTTTTTCACATCTGCCTGGCATAGTAACCCACATTTTTGTGAGTTACCAGCTGATCTAACTAGTGGATTGTTGCTCCAGAACAGTTGGGATGTTGAAATACTATGGAAACTTTGAGTAGTGCTCAAGCCATAATCTAGCAGTCCCTTCTGCACACCAAGGAGACATTAAAATATTTTGGTGGATCTGACAGGTATTTTACCTAACCAATATTAACAGACAGAACTATATTTAGTGTTTAAGATTGCATTGGGTTGCACTCCCTCCATCCACCCACTATAAAGTATAGAAATATAAAGTCAGAGGGAAGGACTTCTATATCCATCTCCATACTGCCTATGATGCTGTTTGGTGGCACACTCCAAAGGCTTTCACTGCCATTTCTAAAAGATAAGGCAGCAGCCTATCACTATTAGATTTGCACTCCAACACAATCAAGTAAACTCTTTCTAGTGTTAAGGCAGTGTAAATTAACATGCATGAAATGTGTGAAAGTGCGTGCTGGACTTTCTTTGGTGGCTCTTACTAAAGCACAGGAGGTTTGGGTTTATTTCCCCACCAAAGGTGGAAGTGAAAGCCTTTCAGAGTGTGTTATCAACAGTGCCTAGGCAACAGAAAAATGTGGTGGAATACAGCAGTCTTTCCCCTCTTTATTTCTGTGCTTTCAAGGTTTGGGGTGGATGTGTATATCCTGATGCAGTCGTGATTGTCACTAAGTATAGTTTTTGTTTGTTAATTTCCTAGTTTGTATACAGCTTTGCTGTACATCAGTGGATAGCTTCCCCAGTCAGGGAGAAGGGGAACTACATCTTCCTGGGAGTCAGAAGGAGAACTGCACAACTGAAGCTTAATCCTGACTGTCGACCCTTCTGAAGGGTATGAAAGGCTATCACATACCTCAGAAAATGTTCTGTGTGTCTTAACTTCGCAACCCGTTGAAAAGCTATGAAGGGCAGTACATCAGACACAATCTTCCATGTCTGACAGTGAAGACATCATAGGAGTTCTCTGCTCTTGACAGGTTAAGAAACTTATCACTTCTTTTCTAACATACCTTGAATTTTCACAAGAACATCTGGAAGTCTGAGTATGGCTAGGCATGGTAGCAATGGGATCTGTGCCATATTTTTCCTCCTCTAGGGTTTCTTAACCTTGCAGAAGGGTGACATGGGCAAATGTAGCAAATGATGTATTACCTGTCAGTTTTAAAAACTCTGGAATGAAATGCATTTTTACAACATGTGGTAAAGTTACAAGCTCAGAGTTGTCAGAGGCTCTTCTCCAAAAGGACCACTGGGGACCACTCCAAAAGTAGTGCTAGGGACATGGAAAAGGTATGACATGGTTCACACAGAGCTGGGGTTTACACAGGCATCAAGTTACCTGAAATATGAAGTGTGTTTAGTTTATGTCATAGTTTGCATAAGTAATCTAAGAATTTAACATGCTCTTTGTGGTAGTAGAACTTTAAAAAGTATATCCAGTAGGAGCAAAATACGGCATTGCTGACAAAGTCATGTTAGTTTGCAGACTAGTGGAAGTCAAAGATCAATCTCTTTCAGGTTTAACTTTGTGTTTAAGTACAAAATCTGTTTTCAGGCTTCTACATACCTTATACCACATTAAGGGCAGCAGAGCTAGAACATCTTTAATTCCTTTATTCTGGCTGAAAACCACACCAGTCAGTGGTGTGTTACTGCATTTGGGAGGTTGGTTGGTCTGTTTGGTTTGGTTTTTTTCTTTCTTTGTTTTGGTTTTTTTACGACTGACCGACCCTAAAAGCAGGAGAGAGCTCAACAAGGTGCTGGTCATTATACTGCAGGTTCTTCCTGACAGCAGTAACAGCTTTGTGTAAACTGGCTGGAGGTTTGCTTTATAGGCAGTTTGGAGTATATAGGCTTAGGTGTCTGTGTCAACAACATAAAGGTTCACTAGAACTGAGATCTGAAGTGCTTCCTCTCCAGCTCTAGGAAGGCAGAGGTTTTTTTGTACTCATGCCATAGTGTGAAGTAGTTTTAGCTTACAAATATTTGCTATGTTATTTATAAAGGAGCTGTAAATTGAATAAATAAACAAGGTAACTGGAAAATAAGTCACTGAGAAGCCTCTATGAACTAAAATTTCCAGCCAGGAGGGGGGATCATAGCAGTAGGGCTGTATTTGCAGCTGCCAGTTATATGGTGACTGTAATTTTGATTTGTTAAAGGTAATGAGAGAGCTTGCAGGAGCAGGGAAACAGTCACAGTCTAAGACTTGTTTGCTTTCACATTTATGTGATGAATGATATGTAGACATGTGATGCCAGTACGTGCACACTAAATGCGTATGTGTGTGTTTGCATATCACAAGTGATTTAGGTGTGGGAACCCAAAGGGGGACAAGCAAATTCTCACATGGTATTGACCAGCTCAAAATAGAAATTTAATATACTATGACTGAAGGCCTCCCTAACAGCAGCTACAACATATTTAGATTAAACATCCATGCAGGTGTAATGGTACTTCAAAAATTCAATTTTTAATCTAGCTTCACTGTTTAAAAATCAAATACTGTGAAGTGAAGAAGCTTGATTAAAATAAGACAGGTAGAATGTTTCCAAGAGATGGGCAGCCCTCTTGGAGGACTACACCACAGGGATACCAACTATTAAAAATATCGCCCTCAACCCAAAAAAACATACACATCCCAAACCAAACATAGAAAAGTTGACACTTTAGAAGTGAGGGCCAGATTTGCTAAGTACTGAGCATTACAAATTAAATCTGAAAGTCCATATTTCAATAAAAATTCAATTTCGGTTAAAATTCAGTTTTGGTTTTCCAAAAGACTCGTGGTTACAACTCAAGAGGGGGTTCAGTTCCAATAAATACCAATGGATGCAGCTGGGCAAAAGCTTCAGTGTTAGTTTAATGTATTGAAGGATGGGCTTTGGATTACCTATTGTGCAAAAAAGAGATTTCTAAAGTATTTTGTAGATAGCACCTCAGTGCCTAGTAGTAGCAGCCTAAAACATTTTTATTTCCTTCACGTTTTTCAAGTTCTTGTTGAACTGAAATCCCTTAACTGTTTCTTTTGTTTGAAAGCTATGCTTATCTTGAGTATTTTCTATGCACTACAAACACTACTTTGGTCTTCAACACACTTCCATGTCAGGCACATGCAGAATAGGAATGCTAAAAAAGTAATTTGAATTAAGCCAATCTAAATCCTTGTAAGTTTTAAGTTGCTTCATCCTGCCACAGCTCTTTAAGGTTTTGTTCTGCCTGAGGCTTGCTTTTCTTCAAGGAAAAAAAACCCAACAAAATCCAATTGTCTTCTAGCATTTACTATTTTATCACTTAAAAGAAGTTTAACTGAAAGGGAAACATGACCTGTTTCCACAGTAACAGTTGTTCCCACATAAAATATCATAGAGATAGGAATCCTTAGGCATTCAAGGGTAACTGCTGTGGGCAGGCTGCAAGTCTGCAGGGTATAAATAATAGATGCTGCTAAGAACTTACTCTGTATTGGTACTTCATTGTTTCCACCCTTGCTGAGCTTAACTAGACTTTTGAAATCTAGTGAAGATATTAAGGTGAAAGCAGACCATTTTCTGACCTAGTTAATGTGTTTTTTTTCCTTAAAGGTAAGCACTGAGAGTTTCAACTGTCGAGAGAGTGCTAGTGGAAAAGCTTGGCTCTATTACAGACAGTTGAGAACCTTTAACTAATACTTGCGCTAGGGCGAGGTGGCAGCACTTGTGTTGCCTCTCAAGCAGTAGCAAACATAAAAATATACTGACTGGTAATCTCTCTTGAGTCAGTCTCCTCCAGAGGAGTGCCTTACAAGAGGCTGTGATTCATTGTGGTGCTTTAACCTGTTCTGCTTGGGTAAAGATAGTCAACTTCATTGTAGAGCAGAAACTAAGCAAGGTCCCCATAGCCTTTTATACAATAGAAACAGAAGTAAGAGTACTCACCCAAGAAATGTGAGATCAGTTCTTTCTAGGAAGGTTCAAATACATATTTCTCTGCTTTTAAGAGTAATTTTACCCACTGAACCGAAGCATCCAAGCACTGAAGCAGAGTTCAAAATTGATTGAGCCAGAAGAAAAACAGTAATTATCTTTCGTGTTTCCCCCACTTAATTGCCATCTTGTTGCTAGTTCCCTTTATTGTGGAATTTGCTTACTATTTTACAAGTTTTAAGTTGAAACATTTTAAGGTAACATTTGTTTTTGGCAGTAAGAAGACTCAAGTGTTAGTTACTGCCTGTCAGGTAAGGTATGCTGATTTAGTTCCATGCTATCATGTAACATACTCTGATTTTAGTACTTGTTTTAGAAATTGGTTTTAAGAAGACATTTTCTAAGGAAATAAATCTCCTGTAGATGGGGTTTTTTGGGGAGAGGATTTAAGAAGTGATAACGAGATTTTTTTGACTTGTTCTTTGCCAAAATCGTAAAATCCTAATGCCCTCAAATATCCCTATCCTAGATCCATATCAAGCTCTTTCAGTAGGCAGTGCTTGATACCCTGTAACACACTGTTCTGGTGAGGGTTTCTGCCTCAACAACACCCTTGTGTAGAATTCTCCGGACTCACATAAAGCAAAGTGTAGACTGAAAAGTCCCCTTTCTCCTCTCCATCTGATGAGGACTGAAGTTCATGAGTGAAAACACTCATGCTCTCACTCTCTCGATGCACAGTCACAGATGTCTCAAGTACCAGTGTGGGCTCTGCTCAGCTGCTGTCCATGGCTGGATCAGGAGCTCTCTTAACTCCCCGTGCTGGGGTTCTACTCACTGCCTGGTTCAGCTTGATTCTCACTGGCAAACAAACAGATGCACACGTTTGTCTTGGGTATCTCCACACTTGCAGACCCATTGAATATCAGCACAAACCCTCTGTCCATGCCTGGATCCTGGGCCTCCCACTTGCTGCTCAGTCAGTTTGCCAGCAAACTAAGTACACTGGGATCTTCCACACCCACTGCTGCTTTTGGGGATAACACATAGGTGGTGCCCAGGCATGTGGGTCCTGTGACCTGGAGTCCCATTGCAGCTGAGGTGCTGGGATCTTCACTTAATTTCGCTCCAGTCCCTCTACTAGCTGGCGTCCAGGTACATGGGCCCTGTAGGCTGTGATCCTGCCCCAGTGGCTGATGCTGGGACCCTCACCTGGTCCAGTTGCAGGGGCCCTTTCGTCCAAGGCCTGACAGCAGTTGCTGGCCCCAAATTCACGTTTTATGGGACCTGATTTCATGGCCCTTCCAGCTACTGATGCTGAGACATCTACCCACCCACTCTAGCTGCTGGCCCTACAGACACAAGGGGTTCTCCTGAGGTCTGGTCCAATTCCTGGCCCAAAGTGAGTTGTGCTGGGTTGCTAGCACGTAATCCTTAGAGTGCTCTGGTGGGATAGAGAGAGTGGTTACACGGTAAAATAGTTAAGGTAAGATTTGTTACTCAGTTTCGCACAGTTGTACTTGTCCCTGTCATCAGTTACAAAGTCCAGGCTGGCTCTCTTGCCTGTAGTTTCCTAATGACCTATTAATTAGTGACTGGAACTTTTTCTTTGTGATTGTTTCTCTTATCCCTTGTCTATCAGGTTTGTGTAGCTGTGTGTTTTATTCATTACTTTCCTGTTATTTGTATCTGCCTTTGAGCTGGAAAGGTCCTTGATCTGTTAACCGTAATGAAACAGGAGGTCTTGTGTTCCACATACCCTTACAGTGATAATTTTACGAATCAGTTGGGGTTTTTTGCAGTTAAATATGTCAGGGGGTAAAATGCATCTCTTTTCAAGATGCTTTCTTTTATCTTTTTAGGGTTCTTTTTTTTAATAGCTGGCTCCTGTTTATTACCTATCACTTTCAGCAGTCATGTTCAAAACTTTCAGTGAAGGATACTTTTTCAAATATTCTTGGCAATGTACAAATGTAATACAACCTGGCATGATGGAAGTAATAGTTTTCCTTGAGGACCCCAGATTGCTGTATTAGAAGTGTGGATTCTTTGGCATAGGAGACAGTGTTCATGGGCCTGTTGATACAACTGATAGGCTGTATGGATTTACAAAGCAGAGGCAGCGTGGATGCCCAGACAAACAGGAAGGATAAAAAAAATATCAAACAATTGGGTTTTTTTACCGGGTTAGCCATTCACATTGTGAATTGACTGTAGCTTTTTGCTGTATGTAATCTGTTTTCTTCTACAGAGCTCTGTGAAAAGGATCTTTTTGGCTTTCTTCAAATTTTCCTTCATTAGTTCTGAGATGATTTATACTTGTAAAGCGGTAGATTAAAAAAGTATTCCTGAGATCTTGCTTGTTTGAGTGATCTTTATCCAAGTGTTTCAAATCCTTGTCATAGGTGTGTAACAAAACTGGTTTCGTTTTTATCTTATTGCAAAAGGCCATTTTCAGAAGGAGTTACTAGAAACTTAGAGTTGCTGCCCAAATGCTCATTTGACTTCTATCACTTTGTTGAGCTAAGCAGCCAACCCACTGCCAAACCATCAGTGCTTCGTCTTTTCACTAGGTGGCTGCTTGTTTTGAGCAGTTCTTACATGAACAACTTTGCTCCATTGTCTCTCCCAGTGGAAATGTATTATAGCACACAGCCCTATGAGGTTATGGGGATCTTAATGACTTAATGGTTTACTGACTTCATAGCTGAGTGGCTTACTACCTGATAAAATAAGGGAAGTACAGCATTCTTTTGCTGTCAGGGTATGATTAAGTAACTCATTAAATATGCCAGTCACTTCAGTCTGAATGTGTTTTGAATTCATTTAGGACAAGCATAGACTACAGGAATAACTAAGGTTTTGAAAGTAAAGCTGAAAACTGATTTATCAGTTTTGACGTTTGATAAAGTGACATTTCTTTGTTTAATATGTTGTGCTGGGCATGGACATTAACTCAGGACAAAGCAGTTATTTCTAATTTTTATTATGACCCTGCTATGTCATTTATTTTTGCAGACAGTCATAGACGCCCATATCTTCCCCGCTCTTATAAACATTTTGCAAACGGCTGAGTTTCGGACAAGGAAGGAAGCTGCTTGGGCAATCACAAATGCGACATCGGGAGGCTCTGCCGAACAGATCAAGTATGAAATAGTTTAAATCTTTCAATGCAATTGACTGAGTTAGTGTTTGTGCAAGAAAACAAACTGTCAGCCTAGAAACTGCAAAACCTTTCAGTATGCTTTCAGTGTTGTATCCAGAGAGACCATGTCCTTGTTATGAATGAGCCTTTCATCCCTCCAGGGAGAAGTCACAAAAGTATTCAGCTGTAATACTTATTTAAATAATTGAACCATTTGTCTTATATGAAAAAACTAAATGCAACTTTTAAATTAACTTCTGAGTGGTGTAGAGTGTAACAGTGCAGTAACAGTCTGGAGAGGAAGCCCCTTGGACAATGGCATGACATGCATTGTTTCTCCTGTTTAGCTTATACCAGTACATTATGCTTCTATGCAGTTTTGTATAAAGAAAAATTACTTTGTAAGCATGTTAATATAATTGCTCTTTATAGAAAATATGTATAAGTTACCATTATAGAAATATAAATTATGGTACAAAAAATAAATTAGTATTTCATAGCTATATAGAGAGAGTGAGACAGAGAAAGGCTTTTAAAGTTATTGTCATCGTTTCAGCAGAATTGACTAGATAGAAATAGATGTGTGTAATTTCTCTAGTTTTTCCAGTCAAGTTGATATTTTATCTGATTGTTTTGATTCTTAGACCTTCATGCTAAGTACTTAAATGGCTACACCAATTATAATTTTGCAGACAATTTACTGGGTTCCGTGTGATATTTTTCAGGTATTTAGTAGAACTGGGGTGCATCAAACCACTCTGCGACCTCCTTACAGTAATGGACTCAAAGATTGTGCAAGTAGCACTGAATGGGCTGGAGAACATCCTGAGGCTTGGAGAGCAGGAATCCAAACGCAGTGGCACTGGCATTAATCCTTACTGCGCTCTTATTGAAGAAGCGTATGGTAGGAGCAAAACACCTGGGGGACTCTGGGGATACAGCAGTGGTCACAAACCCACTGGAATCTCAGTAGGCCCAGTTATCACTGTGACTGAAAATAACCTGTTCTTTGATAAATCTCCAGTGTAATCCATCTGCTCCATTATCTTTGTCGGTGTATAGATTGGAGACAGAACGTGCAGATCTTCTTTTCTTGATTGATACAGAGTAAAAGGTGTTAACAAGAAAACCACTACAATTCCCAATAGTAGAGATTTACTAGAATGGCTAACACTTGGATTATAGCATCATTCCTTGCTGTATTATTTTTCTTTGTATCTGACTACAAGGCTTGAGTTTGCCCATTTGCTTAATGCCTGCCCAAAAACTGGTTGCCTGAGTTTAACTGCATTGTATACATATATACTATACAGGTTAGGAAATGGAGTCTCCATCCTTGGCAGTTTGGAATACTTGTTCAGACGCATCAGATCTAATCTGGTGTTGGTTAGTACTGCTGGGCTGGGCTGGGCTGGGCTGCAGGTTGGACTAGATGATTATCAGAAGTCTATTTCAGCTTACACTTAGGTGATTCTGTAGTCACAGTCTTCATAAAGAAAGCACTGTGAACACACTTCTAGGAAACACAGTCCTGAAAGTCTCCTCAGAAAAAGTCTTGGAGTTTGAGGCTTTGTTCTTTACCCATTCAAGCTTGTTGATTTAATTTTTGAGTGAAAGGGTAGAGGCAGACAAAGTGCGAAGGACATAACACAGTTACAGAGATCTCTGTAGTTCAAACTGGCTTTGCTTGGTTCTGGAGGGTGCAAGTTGGATACAGGTCTCCATAGAGGGGCCTGTTCTTTCTGAAGGTGGGGAGAATCATGGAACAGACTGGAAATTACTGTGGTAATGTCCTTTTGCTGAGGTGTAACTTCTATGTACTACTTTTCTCTGCAGGCCTAGACAAGATCGAATTCCTGCAGAGCCATGAGAATCAAGAGATTTATCAGAAGGCCTTTGATCTGATTGAGCACTACTTTGGAACAGAGGATGAAGACAGCAGCATTGCCCCACAAGTGGATATCAACCAGCAACAGTACATCTTCCAGCAGTGTGAGGCTCCCATGGAAGGCTTCCAGCTTTGAGGTGCCCCTGTGCTGTGTGCTCCTCTACCTAGCCAATCCTGTTGTCGAGCCACAAGCCACCCGTGGAGTGATTCTCTCAATGTTTTCCATAACCCTGTTTGCGCTCATTCGCTTGCCTTGTGCACATGCTCTTACATACGTCTGGAAAACTTTTGGCTCTCCGTGGCAGGATGTCCCCTCCTTGGCAAGGGGTCACCAGAATCACCCTTCTCCTCTAGATTCTGAATCTCTCCACTATCATCTTTGTGGAGTTGAGGCACCTTTCTATACTTTGAGAAATTCCCTGTTCCTATTACGGGAAAGTAATCCCTCCTCCACTTGGCCCCTCACTCCTGGCATCCAAGAGAAGGCTGCCTTTCTCTTGTATTTGCTGCAGAGTGTGCCTGCAGTCCAGGGAGACATTCAGCCTTTGTGAGAACGTAGCTGAATTCATCCCCCATGGTTGCCTCTTTGGATGGCTGCGAGAGATGCGTTAAACCTTCACACGCGATGTATCTACCTTGCTGTATGTGCCAGCTGGGGTTATTGGCATGAGGAACACGTTACAAACAATGGAGTAAGTTCTCTATCCCCTGCAACAACAGGCTGCAACGGACATGTTTTGTGGTTCTTAGGAATACTGAACACATCTGGCCCCATCCCGTCTCAACACTGAGCTCCCAAGTTGGATTGCAGACCACTGTGGAGATTTGTATACCCTCCTAGTTTTTTCTCTCCATCCACAAAAAAAGAACCTGTGAATAGGTCACTCTTAACACCTCCCCAGAAATGACTTTCCAAAACAGCTTCTAGAATGGAGAAACTGCCCCCACTTCTGCTTGCCAGCACAGTATGATCCAGCTGGACCTTCCTTAAAAATCAAGCCCTTTCTGGCTCCATGCTCCACAGTCTGGTCCCTGGTATTCTAGTTATGGCTGAAAAGTTCCTGTCTGCCTCTTTACATTTTTACACAGCTTGACTTGAACAAATTTGTCTTCTGAAAAGTTAACTTCTGAATACAGAAATCTTAATTTGTAAAACTTAGCACAAGGAGCGTTAGGTCTCCTTTTCATTTTCACGAGACAAGAGCTTCCTCTCCAGCTCACCTGATGGAATATAGTCCTCCTGGTCAAGGCCCTTATTTAACAACTCAAGTGACACTACATTCGCAGGATAGTACTATTACATCTGGATCCACCTGGCCTCTCATTTCACTTTGCCCTTCTGCTGTTTATGAGACTTCAGGTGAATTAGCATGGAACGCATGGTTCCTCCAGGTGACATCTGTAAGGCGTCGCTGACTGCATGGCAGCTGCTGCGCGCAGCTGGAGACTGCCCTTCTGCTAGCAGCATGTTCTTGGCTCCGCAACCTGCTTGGATCACAGACTTCTGATGCAAAGGCCAGCCACTCCTCACTGAGTTCAGCTGACATTGACACCAAACTCTTCACACAACTGGGGAGATGCCACGTGATTGAAAGTGGTAGTTCCATTTCAGAGAATGCAATGGATTCCCTAGGCCGTCCGCTCCCTCCTGCATCGGGCTATGTTCTTTCAAGCCATTTTGGATGCTTGGAACACACATTTGTCCAGTGTAAACATTTCAAAATTGCCACTGGCAACTGCAGCGTCATGTACCTGTGGTAAATGTTTGTGGCAGAACTGTTGTCAAGATCCTCATGACTCCTCTCAGTGATAAGCCACTGCAAAAGCAAAACCAGCCCATTGGATACAGAGTTATAAAACACATAAGTCACTTGTCATACTGCTGAAAGAAGCTAGGTAAAGGCCTGAACATCAGCTCTGTGTGACCATTATTTAAATAAAGTCTTCTGTTCTGTCTCTGCTTCAGGATGGAGACTCTGACCTGTGTGGCCACTGCAGAAGCCACCTGCTGCCTCCCTAGCTAAGCCAGTTGGCCTCCACTTTCCCTCTCCCAGTTATTTTCTCTAGTGCTGCTTTGTGCTGAAGGAACATTTAGTTTACTGCACTTGATCTGTAAATGGACTTCAATTCTTTGTAATTTTAGGGGTTAAATTTGGTGGTTAATTTAAAAAAGCAAAAAAACCCCTCAGTGTTGCCTTTACATCACATATAAATAACTGTGTTTCTCTTTTCTTGAAGGGTGATAGAAGCACTGATGAGTAGCAAAATCTTGTTTTAGCTTTTGGATTTTTTTGTGCTGGATTTTTTTACGTGTAAATTTCCAATAACATGTCATTTCTATAAGATTTGTTTAAAACCATGTACCTCTTATTGGATGGTATAAAAATGCTACATATTTTGTAAACAAATCTGAGCAAAGTGTGTGTGCATATATTCTGTATATTCATATATGTATATTCTGTGTATATATACACTAGTGTGTATATATACATATATACACACACACACATATATATACACACATGCATAAAGTGTGTGTATATATATATACATACCTATATATCTATATATATAAGTGTTTTCTCTTCCAGGCTAGTGAAAACAATGTGGTGCATTGGCGTTTCCCTCCCCTGCCCCTCAAGAAAGTAATGACAATTGCCTCTAAATGAGTGAATTAAAAAAGAGTCCATTTAAGCTGACTGGTGTGCCTTCCTGTGTAAGGAGCCTGGCCAGTATATGTTACTTTTGCCGTGGATATGTGAATTCAGAGCAGATAAGTATAAACCTTTAAACTTGGTATGTTTGTTTGAAGTGACAGGCCTGGTTGACACAGGTAATATTGTTGTCATAAGTACTTAGACTGTGTAAGGCATTTGACTGGTACTGCATAATATTTTGAGTGAAAACCACACCAATACAAGAATCAACATGGCACACATTAAACGGATTAAAATGTGGCTAACTCATAGGTCTCAATGTAATTTTAAATGGTGCTTAACTGAGTGTATTTCCATCAGGATCTTCCAGCAACCAGTTCTTGGTGTTGCTTTACTTAGCTTTATTAATAGGTTGAAAAGAAACAATATCTCTTTCTAACAAAGGCTGCAAATTAAATGGGTACAGAAGGGAGATTAGACTTGTGATTTATGAAAGGAAAAGCTCACTTATACAGACTGATCAGAATTACTTGGTAAGCCAAGGGCAAGTAAACTACTTGGATTTTAACAGAGCCAAACATGTAGTGTAACGTTACCCATGTAATAAATAACATTCAGGCCACAGATGAAGGACTCTCTTGGAGGAAAAGTGCCACTGAAAGTATGAGGATCATTATACCATATTGCTTGAACACTGCTTCCTAACACAGTTCTGGGTGGCTGTGTCCCCTGCTAGGAACACTGAAACCAGTATTCTCTGCTCTCCTGAAGGATGTGCTCAGACAGGGACCATCTCAGAGAACACCTCTAGCTGCCACTTGTGTGAAGGTCACGCTGTTTTGAATGACCTATTGTTGGTTTGTGTCTAAACAGGAGGTGGCGTGGTCTCATGTAGAGGGTCGTTGAGGGAGCTCTTGGAGTTCCTGGGTTCTTCTCTTAGCTCTGTGAGACAGCATGTAATGCTAGAAAAGTGTTCTCATATTTTCTTCAAAATTGAAATCCTCTCATTGGTTTCTGTCTGCTTGTGAAGACACAATCTAAGCACCTTCCAAAAGCCCCACAGGCTGGTAATGAGAATTTATTCAATGCTTTTTGAAACATCAGTAATGAGGTAGAAGCACTGTACTGAGGTTTTAACAATGTCTGTTTTAAATGGGGTGTTGGAGAAAGGAAGATGCAGGACTGCCTGGGGTTGCTATCTAGCAGTCCAGCACACAGATCTGTAATGCCATTAAAGTTGTGGTTTTGTTGGGGCAGCAGACAGGAGCCATCGTTCTTTCTGTTGCTGAATTTCCCAGTGGAACATGGCAGGCAGGGTCAGTGTCTTGGATACAGTGTCTTGGATACCAAGGATGATGGAGCAGGTTATCGAAAGCTCAGTAACTAAGCCAGGACCAGCACCTGGGGCTCCTTGGAAGACACCACGCAATCATTTGAGGCAACTGCTGCCTAGAGACTTCAGCCTGTTCTTAAATTCCTGTGTTTGTTCCTTGATGCCAACCAAATACAGGTGGTTGAAGGCCCTTTGCCTAATGTTAAAAGAAGGGAGGAAGGCAATGGCCCTGGACCTACGTGTTCTTGTACCTGCTTTTTTTTTTTTTTTGCTGTCAGCACCAAGGCTATTGAAGAACTAGATTGCCCAATGTCATCCTACATGTGACAGTGCTCCTGGCAATACACTTCTCTGCTTCCCTGGGGACTTCCAGAACAGCTGTCTTACCTCTGTGCACTTCGATCTCTATGCCAGCTTAACATAAATCCTCATCTCTTCCAGTATGATTATTTTTTGCTTCTGGAAATTGGCACAACACACCATTAGTACTCTCCCATGCCAATTTTAGACATGAAGGTCTTTCTTCAGTTGCCTGAGTCTTAGTAGAGAAGTAAGCAAGACCTCTTTGTGTACTGCTATAGCTGTGTCCATAGGGCTCCTGCACGTTCCACTGAAGCAGTGTTGAAGTTGTCAGGTGATTATTGCATTAGAAAGTTTCAGTTGCCTTTGGACCAGGTACAGCAATAAGGCACATGGTATAGGATTGATAAATTGGACTGTTCTGGATAAATGGGAATGGTGTTACAGACCAAGCCAAAGGGGAAAAAGAAAATGAGATACCATTCAAGGGCTTAGGATGTTCCTTCCATCATGCACTGTTGAAAGGCTTTGGGCTGAAGCTGTGAGCTGTCAGTGATCTGAGGGGTGTTAAGTTCTCTGGTCAGCTGGACTGGCTGCTTTGGCTGGAAATGTGTGCTGGTTTTGTAACCACTGCCTGTGTTTAGAAGTGCTTCTTGGAAGCCCTCACACCAGGAAAGAGGTGGTTCCTTTCATTGCCCCTCTGAGAAAGATTTACATTATTTTTTAGTACCCAGCTACTTGGAAAGAAAATACTGCAGTGGTTGGGAGCAAGGTGGAGACCACACAAAGCTCCTTGTCTTGGGCTTTTGTTTGAGACTTGAGCCTACACAGAAGCTGAAAGAAAACACAAAGTTGGGCAGTGATGCAGAGTCTTTATGGCAGATACTGAAATGGTGGAGATACCAGGGTGACAGAAAGATACGTGGAGCTTTTGTCAAACCACTGGACCAGACTTCAGTTTTTGAGTAAATGGCATAAAGCTTATAGAAATTCAAGTAAAACGAAAAACTGGTGACTGTTGCTGCTCTGAAGTGTTGCTTTCTAAATGGTATTTTGCATATTTTTATTTGAAGTACTTTACCAGCTGGATGAGTCCAAATAGTTCTATTTCCAAAAGTAGAAGAGGTACTTGCCAGTTCTGTTCACAGAGTGCACTCAGAGGTGTGTATTGAAGGGGTAATATTTTTGAGATGCACAGTCGTAAGCTTTGCCATCACCAAGCATAAATCAAGTTTTTCTTCATAGAAAGCTGAAATGCTGTCTGAAATGCACGTTCTCTTTTTTGGTGTCATTTACTACATACGTGACCACAGGCATGTAATCTGGCAAGATTTTTGTTTTGGTTCCCACCTGTGTGCCTACTGGTGTGGCAAAGAACCAGAATTGTCATGGAAAATCTGTTCACATACCTGCAGTGAAATTAAACATGGCTTGGATTCAGTGCTCATTAAGTGGACAAACCTGTGGAATCCTGCTCTGCTTGATTGACAGTGTACTTATGATAATTTCCACCCAGAGAATCTGATGACAGGTCATTGTATCACCTAAAGGTTGTAAGTTCTGTGGTGGAATTGACTACACAGCTTGTCTGATGGGTTACAGCTCATTGTGGTACTCAGAAATGCAATTCATAGATGGACTGCAGCAGTTAGTGAAGATTTACCCTGCATTTTTGTAGGGCTTTTGATTATTCAGCAATACTGCTAATTTTTAGGCGTACAATAAAAATAATCCCCCTCCCACTATGAGAAAGTTCACAAGATAATTCTGGCAAACTGATATGTCTCTTCTGGTTTTGGAGTCCCCAGGGCCAGTCAGCAGGGCAGTGCTGGGCAGGAACATAGTTTTGAGCAGTGCTGACACTTCCAATCTACATTTCCTTCCAAATGAACTGAAAGGAAGAAGGAAAATACTTTCCCTGGTTGCTGCAGGCTGTTCAACATGAATAGTGTGTGACTGGGCTCAATGCCAGAAATAGCACTCTTGAGGCAGGTGATCTCTAGGTGGGCCTAGCATCGTGAAAGCACATTTAAACCATTTAAAAGAGCAAAATATGTATAAATCTAAATGAGATTCGTAAAGAAAGAACTTAGTAGCAGAGAGCAGGAACTGACTGACTTTCTGATACTAATGTGCCTCTAAATAGTAAATCTGACAGTACAAGTTGAAGCTGTTGCTCAGTATTCCTCAAAATAGTCATCTCTGTTCCCTTAGCTTGGATGTTCTCTCATCTCACTGCCAGCTCTGGTGGGACCACTCTTAGGGTGTCAGCTGCACCACTGTGGTTCTCTGGAATGCTATTTCACTCTTCCTCTCGTTTTATTGAAGGCAGGCAGTTCTTCACAGAAAGTTATCCTCACTTAAACAAATAGAGTCAGAATAATAGGACCTACAATAGGGAAGCAGGCTTTTTAATAACTTAGGATCATTTTGCTGATGTTATTGTTTGACTTACATTAACTCTTGGTTCAAGGGCTCCCTTAATAATTGTTCTGTTTTGCACAAAGAAGAACATGTGGATTATTTGAAGTAGCCAGTACCAGTACAGAATACATACAGTTCCATTCTTGCTGAGGGGACCTGAAATAGCCAGTGGTAGCAGATGACTGGCCAGTGAAGGTATTTTGTTTGTACAAGCACAGATGTACAAGTGGGAACCAAGTGGACTGTCCTTTTGTGTTACAGTGACCTTTCTGTAAGGGGTAAGTAAGAACATGAGACTTCACGCAGGGGCTTGGTACCAAGAATGCAGGTGCAGGTCCTGCAGTAGTTCAAAAGATGCTTGGTCTGGTGCACAGCACGTGGGAAACAATTACATTGCTTATTCAGTGTGCTCATGTGTCCTGTCCCACTAACCATGAAGCAAAGAGTTTGGAAGAAAGGGGCAGTTATTAGGAAAAGAAAATAGGTAGTTCTGGTTTTATTGATTACAGGACAACGTATTCATTCTTTCTTGAACATGAGTGTACAGAACTAACAGACAAGAAAGATGTGACTATATCCTCCTCTCAGTGCTGAAAAGGACTTTGCTTTTTTACCCCAGTCCTTGGTCTCTTCATTTTTTCCCCTTAAGGTTTAGCAGATGTGCTTTCCATTTTCCACTGGGCTTTCTTCTCCAAGTTTATGTTCGTAAGCGATTCATGTCTTTTCATAGCCTACAACGTGATAAGATCATCAGTTATCACCTGAAGGACCACAGAGTTGAAGCGTGAATCAATAACTTACAGAATACCTGGCCTGTCCTTACCAAGGCACAGTTCTGTCAGTTTTAACGCCAGGAAGCCAAGAGGGTGAAAATAAAATATTGAGAGATTATTTTGGCTGAAAGTAAGTTACTTCTCTGGGAATAAAGTAAACCCTTTTGTCAAGGCACTTGCAGATAAATAATGACCAGAAGCACAGAATGTAATACTGATCTGATTTTCACAAGACAGAGTTACTAGAAACAAATCAAAAGTTAAACAATCACAGATTCACAGAATATTTTGACATGGAAGGGACCCACACAGATCATCAATTCCAGCTCTTCAGTCAATGGCCCACAGGGCGATCAAACTTGCAACCTTGGCATTATTAGCACCTGGCCAACTGAGCTCATCTCAGGAAACACAAACAATTCCAGCTGCTTTGAAAAGGATTCCGAAGTAGCTGTCCTCTCTTCCTGGTGTTTGCATTCATACTACTCCAGTACAGAGGAAAATGCTCTGGCAACCATCAGTGTTTGATCTCTGCTGTTAAAACCAGGAAAAATCCTTCCACTGTTTTCATTTAAGAGTGCTGCATCCTTTTCATTCTAATAGACAAATCCTGACAGAAATGTCAGGTGACATTCAGTAGCTCACAGTGCTGGGGTTAAGACTGTCACTCCTTCTAAGGTTTCTCTAGAACACTTAGCAGTCCATAGAAAGAAGACCTGAACATTGTCATCAGAAGAAAGGCTTCAGAGAAAGGCAGCATAACAAATAAGGTTCTTCTGCCATGCAAATGCTTTACACTCAGGGTTTTTTGTTTGGTTTTTTTTTTAAAGGAAGTATCTTAACTGTGCCATCATCCTTTTCTGATGGGAATTAGTCAATGAGGGTCACTTCTGGGGAACCAGGAGGACTTGTTAAAATTTTGTTCAGTGATAAAGTGACAAAAAACCCAAACCAAATAACAACCCAAACCCCCAAAGCAAGACAGGACTAAAAATCCATGGAGGAACTGAGAAATTTATATGAAGATTTATTTGCCCTCATCAGCCCAAATTCTGTGCTTACCTGCTTCCCTCTGACCACCATGATGATGCATCCCAGTATTGTCAAGGCAATCATGACATAGCTGAACTTCACACGCAGCGTGGTCTTTGCTGCTCTCACTGTTTCAAGCCTCAAGAAAGAATGAAAGAACAGACTCATCATCAGAGACCCAAATAATTCACTTGGCTAATTATTTAATTTCTCCTAGCGTGCTGTCTCGGTAGTTTGTATAATGCTAAAAGTTTTACAAGAACAGGAGACGCTGATCCCTAAGTACCTTGGGAGATACTTGGTCACAAAGGCATTCCTCTCAAAGCTGGAAACAAACCCAGTTTTAAGCTTTGGTTACTCAGCTGTTAAAATACTGCCTTTGCAGACCACTTGACTGCCATGCAAAGGAGGAAGGCTGCAGTATTTAAGTATGTATGTTCATTATGGAAAGAACTGGAAAAAGAGAGGGATGGTTTTACTAATGCAGTATCTTTCTTACTGTCTGCTCCTTCTGTGCTCACTACCACCTTCCAATACTTGCAAAGTCAGGGAGAACTCATCCTTATTATAACTGTGAGGTATTTAACATTGTAAAACATGCATTTTTCTCTCAATAGTAGAAGCATGGTAAAACCCAAAATAGGGTGTTTGAACAGTTGAGAGTTCCTTGAGCAGAGGGAAGCATTATCACAGCTTTGCAATTTCTTCTGCCTGAACTTCAAAATGGTTTCATTTATGATGCAGTCTTATTTTCCAGCAAGGTGTTTCCTCTGCTACAGGACTTGACAGTGCTATAGGTGACACACAGGCTGCTGAATGCAGCACTCCTGAGAAGTTCTGAAGAGAACTTGGTAAAAGACCAGTGGTTCCCACTCCTGCTGGAGTAAATAGTCTTAAAGTAACCTGCTTTCCTGAGAAGCTAAGGAGGTGTGGAGGATCGTCAGCTTTCCAACATCAGCTTTGGACAGAGGAACTCTTTAAATTTTTTTAACTTTTTTTTAATTCCAGGGGGCTTACCTAGCCACACCAGTAGCTGTACTACCCTTTTGGGAAACCTGTTGCCTATTGTGCTGTTGTCTTTTAAAAACCAGAAGTCTTCCACTGGAAGAGTAGCATTTACTAACACCTTCCAGCTGTACATGTGAAGAGTAAAAAGCAAATCATTTATTTTGAGTTAAACTCTGAAGGACATTCTACTCAAATGCCATCTTGGTTACAGCAGATTTCAAGTTTGTGTTAGAGAGAACAATGCAAGAAGGGCCAGTGAAACATTAATGCTTTTTAGAAGTGCTTTCCACAATAACCAAAGACCTACACCCTGTATATTTAACTCTCCTTGCAGAACAGAGCAGATGGCTCCCTTCTCAAGGAGGTCTGATATTCTCACTGATTACACTTGGCACATGATAAAATTCCAGAAGACTAGAAAAGCACCAACATAGTGTGATGAAAAGAATAAAAGGCAAACTAGGTTAATTATACCCCAAAACTAACGTGGAAAATGAATTCAATGGAACTGGGAAATTAGTACTGAACATAAACATGAGTGAATATGGGATATTTTACTAAATTTTGACCCTTATATTTGGAAGAAAAAAAAAAGATACTTAAGGATCCATGACAGTTCAGTGTGGTAAATCCCACAGGACCTGAGAGAGAAGTTTTGTTCTTGTTTTTGTCAGAATATTGATTTGAGTACAAGATTTCTGATCGTAGGGAATAAAAACATCCATCCATAATGAACTAATGGTTAATTTTAGCATCCAGGTTATTTGCTTCTGCTAATAATCTGCAGTGAAAGCCTTGAGTGCAGGCTGCAATTAAGCTGAAATGCACAGTAGTAGGATTAAAAAAAGTTTGCTAGTTAATTTTGGGAATACCTTAGATGTGTTAAGAATTTACAAGAGCAAAAGGTAGATATCTGGACAAAACTTGCATTTTAAAATCAATTCAGTAGCTAAGTTTAACATTTGTTTAATAAACAGGTTGCTTCACCATATTTTACAAGATTACTGAGTTATATCACAAGCCCTTACAACCCACAATTAACCTCAGATTAATTAATCTCAGAACATGAAAACAAGTTTTTGTGCTTTTATAGTTCTCAATTGTCTTCTCAGATTTGGCTGAATTACTTGTCTAAATAAAAAGAATTCCCTTTGCACTTGCAAAAATGGTCAGCTTTTATCAGAAGTTGGTTTGTCCTTTCAATAAACTACTGAAATCAATCACTCTTGCTAACGCTGTTTTCTTAAAAACACTCATAACAAGTGCTTGGTATACAAATATATATGAATAATAATTTACTCCTGTATGTATTTCAAATGTAATTTTAAGAGAAATTATTCAATGCAGAATTGAAGGATTCCACTTAAACAGAATTCATTCATTGTGATACATTTAAATACAGGGGTGGATTTTCAATTCTCACGTGGTGCATCCAGACAGACAAAATATTTAGAGGGCAGCTACGTCATTTTCTTACTCAAGTAGTGCAAGATTTACTGTTTCTTTTTAATTTAAATAAATACATGTATTTAAAAGCATTATGAGCATGTTTTAAAAGATAACTATACTACCACTGGGAATGTTTTTAAATGAATAGTTGTCTATTTTTGATAAGTTTGATCTTTATTTTTCATGTGCAAACCAGAATATCCAGTTTTATTTTGTACTTTTCACACTGGACAAAGCTTTGACATTTGGACTCAGCAACAACAGGGAAATTTTGACTCTATCTGGTTAGGGAGCCTTTACACTGTTTGTCAGTTTAAATTCCAGCTGTAAAGAAGTTGGCCCATGCCCTTTAGGTATTCATTAATAAGTATTTCATATGAGTTTCAGTTATTTTATAGCTGTATATCTGAAAGTTTCCCACAGCGGGATACTGACATATAATGAAAAACACTAGAAAAAGCTCACACTAATGTTTGAAAAAAGCTTTCAAGTTGTGAGAGAAGAGTAACAATGAACGGATCTGCCACGTTTTTCTAATGAAACAACTGATAAATACTGGTCATCCCTTTGCAAAAAAAAGGGGGGAAAAAAAAAAAATCAAGAGGGACACATTATCTTAGCACAAGAGAATTGCTCAGGTCATTTCATCTACAAGGATGACACACCAAACACAGCAGGGTAAGATTTTTCAGCTGTGCAAACCCATGCTTTTTCAGAAAAGTTATTCTGGAGTTGCATTCATGTAACTTATTTCTGCACAAAGTCTTTTACAGCTTCAAAACCGACACTTACGAGACAGTCTCTGGTATATCCTCTGGCTTTTTGAAATGGCCTGCCCACAACAAAAACCTTCTCTCCCAGTCTGTAGGCTTGTATCCAGGCACCCCCGAAGCAGATCGACCTAAAAACCCCCAACAAAACGCACAAACAAAAACAAAACAACAAAACACCACCAAAAACACCAGTCAGAGAGGCTGGATGGCCAGGGCTGTAACAAAACCAGTTAGGGCGAGCAATGCAGAACTCTCAATAGGATTGCTAGAGTTGGTTAGAGAATGAAAACCGTACCACAGATTAACAAACGTGTAAGTGTAGATTCAAATGAAGCCATGTAAGAGACCAAATCCTTCCCAAAACCTCTGTATCTGCAGGTCTAAATATGCAGAAGCTGCTCCAGTGTCTAAGCATCCTAAGGTGCTGTTTTTCTATTTCATTTAAATAAGGTTAAAAAAAAATAAATGGAACAGCGATAGAAAAGCCAATATAACATCACAGAATGTTAACTTTTTCAGGCAGTGTAAGATTTTATCTGAAGGTATAAATAAACAGATGACCATAGGCAAAGATTAGACACATAATTTTCAGTTCAGTCTTTTAAACTCCATATACAAAATATTCATAATGTAACAGGGGAAGCTTTTCATATATAACGTACCATTAAAATCTAGCAAACAAAGTGCAGAGATAGACAGCTTCTTCCTTTTTTCTTTTAAACAACGGGCAGTGTCCTGTATGGCTGTGTTCTCCCTCATGGATTCACGAATTATCTAGGACGTGGGGTGGATGCACAGTTTTGCTGACAATGCTACGTTATTCAAAAACATAAAGAAGAGGGCTGAGCCCAAAATGCTGTGGGCTTCAGAAGCCAGAGTCAATGAACTGGCCTGGGAACTCCCTAGTATATAAACAGGAAGCAATTCCAGTTCACACACAAATGGGAGACTCTACCCTCACTGTCATTAATCATTACCTAAGCCTGAGCAAGGCCTCGGGGTTTCACAGTGGTTTTGGCAAAACGTTCAGTAACAGAAAGGAAAACAGCGTAACTGGCAATGATCAGAGGCACAGACAAGCACAACAGCATTACTGTGCCTCTGTGTAAAACTGTGACTCCAGCATTTGGAAAAGCATGGGAAATACTTAGAGGGAGCTGAAATAGAACAGGCACAGAGAACACTGGTAAGGATAGCCACAGGTATGGAATGGTCACCATGTAAGAAGCAGTGTCACAGACTGAGACACTTTGGAGTAAATAGTCTTAAAGTGACCTGCTTTCCTGAGAAGCTAAGGAGGTGTGGAGGATCGTCAGCTTTCCAACATCAGCTTTGGACAGAGGAACTCTTTAAATTTTTTTAACTTTGGCGTGGAAAAGCAGTGACTGAAGCTCTCTTCAGCCCAACACAGCACTCTAAGAGACTTTGGGAGTGTGGGTTATAATGAGGTCCTGTTTTGGAAGGGGTACTGAATAAAGGAAAACCAGATTATAAAACAGTGCACATCGGGTTAAAAAAAACCCACAAGACTGCACTGGCTCTCTCACAGCATGGTTCAGCTGAGGAATTTCTTCTTAGAGAAGAAATTCTTAGAGAATTTTAGCATCCACATTCTTAGAGAATGTGGATGCTAAAAATACATCCAGCTTCAAGAAACTGGGCAAATTTGTGGGGAAAAAAAAAATACAGTGAGGACTGAAGAAACTGGGCAAATTTGTGGGGAAAAAAAAAAATACAGTGAGGACTATTAAACACCAAGATGCCACCTCTGGCACAGTGGTATAGAGGAGGCCTCTTCCTATTCTCTTCCTTAGGTTCTTGCTGTAGGTCACCATTCCCACTTGTCTTCACAAAAATGTAAGGGACTTCCTTTACCGGCCCCCTGCTGGAGACATCACACTTTCAAGGACACCTTTTGTCCCAGTACAGCTGAATTCTGTTTTTAACACAGAATTATGCCAAATGCTTCACATCTGTGTGCCATGGGTGGGCCATAAGGAACCTGCGACACAGGGAGCAGAGTAACTGTCCCATATATAGTGAAAAAATGTTTCATGACCTCAGCTTTCCCTGGCCAGCTCCACCCTTAAACATGAACCAATTCAGACTCTTTCCTGCAGGGCACGTTCAATTTTTGGAGCAGTTGGAGCTGGCTGCACTCTGAAAAACTGCAAAAGTCTTTTAGCTCACACAACATTCCTAAACATGAATAGTTTACAGGGGGCTGAACAGACAGTTCCAGAGCACAGCTGAAGAGCCTCAGTGTAGGAGTGTACGCCAGACAAGGTCCTGGTGATCTGCTACAAAGTGAAAGCTCTGTGACCGTCACAAGAAGAAATATTGACCCCTGGCTTTGTCAGAAAACAAGACTTTACTAAATTGAATGCTCCATTTTTCAGTCTAAAGATCAGAACTTGCTCTCACAAAATCATATGAACATCTATGTCAGCTAAATTCCTGTTTGGTAACTGCAGCATGGATATGTGAGTATTTCGTAGCAGGAAACATTCCAGGATCTTATCAAAGACTCTTACTCTTTGACTGAAGGTCTTGCTGGGGTTTAATGCACAGCCTTCTGCTTATCTTCGGGTCCACTCCCTCAGTCATCCTCAGAACTGAGGGAATATTTCTTCCCAGCAGTTTAACAGCCCTGTCTGGAAGAGAAAGCAGAGGAAGCAAAGAGGCCAAATTTAACTCAGAGTAGTAGAAAGTGGGAATACCAGCTTTTCAATGGAAGCATTTGGGGTTTTTTTTTTAACGCAAGAGGAAAACAAGAAAGAAAACTGATAGGTACAAATGTAATATTTAACAAGAAGTACCAGAGTTAGTTGTAACAGCTTACTGAAGAAATTAAAACTTGTCTATAAGCTATGCCTTGAGCTTGCTCATTAACCTTATGTAGAAAAATGTCAGTGCAATTAAATTCATTTAGGAAAAAAAAAGAATGCAAGATAACATCCTACCAGCAATTTCTAAAACACATTACATATCACAATTTCCGGGAACTCATCTATACCTATGCTTTGGATGGTGCTGTTTCAAGGACCCCACACCAGCATTCTACCAATCTTGTCACATCCCAAAACCATTGACAGAGTCAAGGGAAAAGCCAAAAAAGCAGAATCTTGCAGCGCTAAGAGGCAACTACTTTGTAGTGCACTAGAAAAGGCCAGGGCACCTTATATACAAAAGCATACTTTAAAGAAGGCACTTCAACGCGTTACTTAATATAATGAAAAAATTCTGGAAAAAAACCCAAGGAAACAAGCAAACTAACTCTGAAAGGCAAATAGGGCACTTTAAAAAATATAAAATGAGTTCTTTTTTTCCTTCATTATGCTGTCTGAAGGTGTCTCTCCTAAGGCCCTTTACTTTCGAGGTATAACACACTCCCGCTCTGAAAACACAGTAATTTACATTTACAGGCGTCGCCCCCAACGAAACCGGACTCTTTTCAAGCTCTTCAGAGAAAAGTGGGCACAGCCCCACTCCTATCATTGTTTTTAACGCCAGTCCATCAGATAGGGCCCCTCACGCTCGGCTTCACCCCCGCCA
>NW_008237619.1:12967936-12994025 GCF_000691975.1 Corvus brachyrhynchos | reverse complement strand
ACCGGCCTGTTCCTCGAACACAGAATCCCAGAATATCCTGGGTAGGAAGGGACCCTCAGGAATCATCGAGTCCAGCTCCTGACCTGGCACAGGACGCCCCAAGGGTCACACCGTGTGCCTGAGAGCGTTGTCCAAACACATCTTGAACTTTGTCAGGCTTGGTGCTGTGACCCTTCCCTGAGGAGCCTGTTCCAGTGCCCAACCACCCTCTGGGTGAAAAACTTTTTTGTGTGTTCCAACCTAAACCTCCCCCAGCTCAGCTTCACGCCCCCTGGAATGGTGGGGTGTTTTATTTAAAGTTTGCCGTTTTGGTGCAGGTTGTGCCCAGTGTCCCATCTGGAAACGGGGGTGGGACTTGGGCAGAGGCTCTTCAGCTGCCTGCAGGGCCAGGGGACTTCAGGGGACACCGGTTACTCACCCCTGCTCTGGCCTTTGCTGCCAGGGAAACTCCGTGGTTTGCAGCACATACTCCTGCATGTGGGATTGTTCCTTTGGTGTGTTTCTACTCTTTGTAAGGAATCCTGTTTAGTTTCTATTAAAATGCTTAACTATGCGAATTTTTTTGTAGTAGGCTTTTCTCATAGATATAACCAAGTATATCTCTCTCTGTTTTTTAATACAGGAGCTGCTCAGGGTGATGAGGACGATCGATGATAGAATTGTCCATGAATTAAACACTACAATTCCAACAGCTTCCTTTGTGGGGAAAGTTGATCCTGGCCAGACGTGTAAAGAGCTGTATCAGTCTGTGAGTGCACATGCCTTCCACTTCCAGCTCCCTTCCTGCTGCTTTCTCATGTGCAGTGGCCAGTAAAGCATCCTCAGTGTGTGAGGAAAACTGCCTTGGTAGATCCTGCTTTGTGTATTCCTAACTGTCCTGCTCAACATCTCCACACACCCGTGTATGTAACAACTGCTTCAGTTTAAAACCATGCTGGGAAATTCTTTGTTCTGCAATACTGATCCTTTGAGGATCTTTCAAAAAGGATGCTTGCTTTTCCTACTGGTGTGCAAGGCTCTTTCTCATGTTTACCTTTGACTTTTGATCAACTTGGTAAGAACAAGAACCACAGAATAGTCTGAGTTGGGAGTAGCTGCTGCTCAAAGCAGTGTTGTTTCCTACATGTGGATTATGAATTCCAATACCATGACTTTAGAAAGTGTTTCTTTAAACTTGTAACTTAGAGGTTTCTATTCCCTGATGAGTCACTGTGACTTTCTTTCTCTCCCCACTTAGCTGATGGATGCTCACACCAGTAGAGAAAGAATCATCAAAAACTGCATCTCTCAGACTTCTACTGTAGTGAAAACTCTCAAAGAAGAGAGGGAAAAGGCCCATGAAGATGCAGCATTATTAAAGCAACTCAGGAAAGAGCAGACAAAGGTGAGTGGTGGAGCCTTCTAGACATCACTTAGAGAGGAAGAAGACGGTATCTTTCCCAAATGGAAGGACCTGTGTGATGGAGAGAACCCAAAGTGGATCCTGAGTCACGCAGTCTTTTTTCCAAGGTTCTTGTTGGGTTTTGTGAGAACTATTATCCCAAGGCCTCAAGGCAGAGAGCTGCTTTCATCCTGCAAGTGGAGCATTTTCTGAGATTCTTTTACACAAATGCCATAGAAAAACACGTGTTCTTCCCCATGGTGGATTCTAACCTTCGCTGACTGACACCACTGAGGCACAGCTTAACTTTTCCTGTCCTCTACAAGATGCTCCTGGGCAACCTTGAATTCCACTTACACCACTTCTTTGCTGTTTGGTATTTCTTGGATTAATATTTGGAGTACCTTGTGATGGTGTGAGAGAAACTTCTGGGTTTGCCTACAGAATTCTAATGTGCAAATGCCCTCTCAACCTTCTGGCCTCTGGGTGGAAAGTGTACTTTACCAGAGGTGACCAGAGGTGATTGAGTATCAGAAATGGAGAAAGGAACCCCACTGAAGCTCTCACCCCAATTCCAGGGCCCCTTTGTAAGGAAAAGGATACTGAGAGAACCGTGTGGCAGTGAGTGGTTTTATTCTTAAAGCCTCACTTACTGAACTGCTAACAAGGATGGATACTAGTTTGGAAAACTAGAATGGTAGCTTAATATTTTCTACAAATTTTGTTGGCAGAACCAATTCTTTAAATCATTTAGTTACTGAGCCCAAAACTTCTCACTGAAAGCACTGGGAAGGTCACTATGATAGTGTTTTATGATCAGAGGTAGCTTCAAATGTTAAAAGCAATCCATGATTTAGAAACATCTCAGAATTATGAGATCACCTCAGATTTGTACTTGGACCTTATGAGGTGTGATCCCCGTGCCTTTTTTTTTGGCTCACCATGAGAGGTGTGTTTTTCTACAAGTCGGAAATGCTATCTTGACAGAACACATCCTAGTTTTAAGACTGAGAATTTCAAATGTCTATTCAGTTGGTTGCAATACAGATCTTTTTTCCCTTGTTATATGTGTTTCTCTCATCCTGCTTATTGTACAAATTGGAGGACTTTATGCAAAATTATTACTTCTGGGGCATTGAATGGGAGAACTTGGAGTAACAGTTTCTTTGAAAGATCCTCTGAGTGTTTATTTTATAGAGACTTATCCTGGTCATCCAGTCACTCTGTGGATGCTGGATTGTTATTTCAAACAGTTTGAAGTCCCGTTGAGTTGGGGAAAGTCCATCCAACAGCTGTAGCAACTCTGTGTGCCTGGATATCTTACTTGGAAAGTTTTTAGTGGGATTGCTGTCTTGGCTTGCACTTGTTCACCAGGCCTCTAATTGGAACCATGTATTGAAAATGGATAAACTCTGACTCTTAGTCTGTTGTGTTAAAGACTCCAACAAGAATACATCCTAAATATGGGAGGAAATGGCAGATGATTCTTGTATCTCCTACTATTGCTTCAGGACCAGATTACCTGAACACAACTGCCACACCTGCCCCTTGGGGTTTCTAATAGGTGTGAAAAGGTTCTAACCCTTCTCACGGGTCAAGTAAGTGCTCAACAACTGTGTATTGTGGTAGTTCTTGCCAGAGCTTTTGCATCTGTGTAGAGCTGATTTATTCTGCAGTGATGGCATAAAATATGAACTGGTTCAGACAGCACGAGCACACGTGATCAGACTGCAGACCCCTTTTGGTCAGTGCACTGAATAGATGGCAAATGAAGCAGAGAGGGTCTGTTCATAACCTTAGTTTTAAATCCAGAACCCTAGCTGGGTTCCTAGCTTTGCTGCCAGCTCCGTGTATGACTCTAATAATGCAAGAGTGGCAACTCGAGGCTGCAGAGCCTTCCCCAGCCCTGGCATTCTCTGTGCTGAGTGCTTGAATTAGGTGCAGTTATTTATGCCTGTGAAGCCATCAATGTTAATCAGTTAATTGCTAGCAAATCTTGCTGGGCAGTAGTTAGGAATAGAGCACGAGTGACCAGGATCTACTGCCAGGCTTGCTTTGCCAGTCTGCCTTCACTGTGCCCTTGCAGACTTGTGTGTGCCCCAAGCACCGGCTGACTGGAAGGGCCAGGCTCCCAGGGTGATTACACATTGTGCCCTTTGGTTTGCACCATCAGAGGAGGTGTGCACCTGGTGCTGGGGTTGGGAGCTGGAAAGTTGCAATGGTAGTAAATACTGAAGGCTGCAGGGAGACCTGTTTGACAATAACCTCTTTATCTGTTACTTCCTGCAGTTGAAATTGATGCAGTCGGAGCTCAATGTTGAAGAAGTGGTAAACGACAGAAGCTGGAAGGTACTCAGTGATTTAACAGTGATGATGTTCTGTCCCAACAGACAGTCCTGCACTCCAGGTGTGGGACTGGTGCCTTATGAAGCAGGTTAACTAGAAATAGATGAGGGCAGTGCTGGGGCAAATGCTTCAAGTCAGTCATTTTCCCAGTTCTGATGCAGAGATCAAAGCTTTTCAGTTGCACTGCCAAGGGAAGAAAAGCATCTGATTTTGGGGGGAGAAAGGACTGTGGATTATTCCCTATGTCACTTTTTCCCCCTTGCCCAGTGGCTGAGGACTTTGTAGGCTTTTCTGTGGTAACTTCTCTGAGAAGCTTTGCTGGGCATCAGAGAGATGGGTCTTTCACATTTGCCTGTATCTGGTGCTGATCACAACTCTGAGCAGAGCCCAGGGGAGGGTTCGGCTGTAGAAGCTGAACCTTTTCCTGATGGAGTTTTTTCAGGCCTGAACCGACACTCCCTGGTGCAAAGGGCAGCCTTGCCGTTGCTCTCCTGTGTCAGCAGAGGGTGCAGGTCACCCTCTGGATTGATGGCCCCGAAGTCTAGCTGGTGATTTTAACACCAAGCTTAAATTCTGAAGTGGCTGTATTGTGTCACTGCAGCATCTCACATCTGGCATCCTTTTCTGGTTTGGTGTAGCTTTTCAGAGCTTTCAATATGGCAGAGAGAACCTCTTTTCCTCTCTAAATGCAAAAAGGATTTTGGCAAATAGCTAGTACTAGCTGCACCTTCCTTTTTAATCCCAACTTCATGATTTTAGTCCCCTAGATTGCACCAGTGTAAAACCAATACAGCTTTAAGTCTTGGGTGTTTTTCAGTAACCTCAGTGCAGGCTGATGAAATTAGCATTTACACAGTTTTCCTCATATGCTGTGCCATCAGTACACCTCTGTACTGTCCCACAAAGCTAAGCATGCACTTCAGTTTAATTTTAAACCTGCTCAGATCTGGTTAAGCAATGACACAGCCTTAACAACAATGTGCTGCAGGTCACTAGGGGCAAATATTTTATGGTGACACTGCTATAGGGGAACACCTCCCACCCTAATATTCATTCTGAAGCACCAGATTTAGTAATGATTCCAGGGGTTTCTTGTAGCTGCATTAAGCTGTTACTGGTGACAGAACTGTCTAATTTTTCATGAAGATGGAGAGTTTATAAACAGTGAGGTATGCATGGTGCAGGGGTACTTTAGCCTGCTAGTGTATTCCTCAGCCAGTGTTCAGAGTGGAGCTTGAAGAGATAAATATTTCTGGGTTTTATCTCCAGCTCTGCTATACTGTGCTCTGAATATACACATAAATGGCTCATTTAGCTGCCTGTGAAAATGCCACTAATGGAATTAGAACCAGTCATGGTTGCGGACCAAATGCAATATGTTACATGGAAGTGATTATTGGTGTGCAGGCTGGTGTTTTACTCTTGCAGACTTGTGGTTGGAAAGTACACCTGTGTATTTCCATTAACCCTAAACAACTGAAAACTGATTGGAAAAATCTGATTAGGAAACAGTTTTTTAAACGCTGGCTGACTGTAGCAATAGTGGCATACAGAAGGATGCTACTTTACAGAAATGCATGCAGTGGAATTTGGATGATACCAAAAAGGAATTGATTTTCAAACAAGACACTTGCATTAGTCTCTGTCCAGCACCTCCACATTGGAGTTTATTGTTGGAGTGGTTTGTACAAATATGTAAAAGCCAGCAAAATTAAACTTCTGCATAATAACATGAATGTTAAGGTTTCTCAGCCCTTGCTTTTGCTGAAAAATATCTGAAAAATGAGAACAGCACTTCAGAGGTAGACCAATGGAGTTAAGTGGCCTGAGTAACTGGAGATCTGTGATTCAATTATCCTAAAAGTAGGAGGCAGTGTTAGTAAGACTGCAGCGTTGATCTTCCTTCCGTAGGTTGTGGAGTTACTGTTAAAGACACTTTAAAAGTTTGCATGATAGCAAGCAAGCTGGTGTGTTGTTTGATGCTAGAGACCCTTGTGGTGCTTTAGAGAGTATTTCCAGCACCCTTTTAGACATACATGCCATTAAAATGTCATTAACAGACAACGGACAAAAAATGGTGCAATTTGTTTAGTACTAAAATGTTTCTGAATTGGAACCCCCTGTTGCTCTTAATTTCTACAGTTCCCTCCTATCAGTGATCTCAAACCTTTACCTCATCTGAACCCTTCCAGAGGTGTCTACTCCATGTGGTAACATAATGGCAGCACAATTTCTATGTGTGAAAGAAACTATATCACAGCTTTTGTTTTCTGCAGTATGAAGCAGTTTGTAATACGTCTGTTTCTTTTAAATTTGAAAGGAACTTGAAAATTACTCCAAAATTGTTGAGAACCAATGCTGTAACTAATGCATGCTCCAAGCTTTGCTTTTGCTGAAATTGCTATAGGTTCTGAACTGTGAATAAGAAGATCAGCTGTAGAAGATTGTAGGAAGATAGAGCTTGAAATAGTGTATTTATATAAAGTGTTGGATAACTTTCCCAAAATTACAAGTCCACTCACTTTGCACATAAAGCCAATTGGAGAGTTTGCGAAACTTCATATCCTGATCATCACAGGCACTTGGGTCTGCCAAATCCCTGGACAGCTTGGCAAAATACGCTCTTGTGGGAATGCTGGGACAACCAACACCTGCCAGAGCCTCAGCTTGGTGTTGGGTGGTGCTTGTGTCACTTTCAGGACTTGTGCTGGACGAGTTTGGATAAAAACTGATAGATAACAAAATGGCTTGTGAAGAGCACCTGCAGCCTTGGTGGGAGCCTGTGTGGTTTGCTTTGGATTCAGACTGCCTTACTTTAAATAGTCACGTTTACTGGCCCTCCTCAGGGCAGGCCAGCAGCAGTTCAGGCTAAATATACACGATCCTCAGTATCCAGTTCTGTAGGCTAAATATTACCCAAAGAAGGTGCCAGAGGTGAGTGAGGCAGGAGTGGTGTGCCCTTTGCAGGGCATGCTGGTAGCATTGGCAAAGGTAGGCAGATCATTGGAAGTGTGCACGTGGCTTGCAGGAGCCCTTGCCCCTCTTCTTGGCTGTCATGACAATCTAAAATGTGCCTGCTCAGGAAAAACAGGAACGCAGTGTCCAAATTTGAATGCCAGAGTGAACCTGACTGAACACTACCATTCAGGAACCTTCCACTGATTATTTCCCTCCCTTTTAAAAACAAAAAAATTTGATGATAACATCATCAAAATGATGTTTAAAAACACCATTTTTGATGATAACAGGCTGCCAGGATTAAGAGTCTGCATTATCTGAGGGACAACACTTAGTGCTGTGCAGTGTCCCACCATTAGGCTGCAAACTCTGGATTTACTAAAGCCAGGAGAGAAGGTGAATGGAGATGGATGTCTTGGTAAGTGCCATTCATTGATACCTCAGAGCTGGGCAGCTTGAGATGGGTGCTACATGAAGAGGTAGTTGCCTGAACTGTCTGTGAAGTTCTGCTCATTTCCTGGATGGGGCTAATTCACTTTTGCTCTTCTGTTTTGGTGTCTCAGGTATTTAACGAGCGGTGCCGAATTCACTACAAGCCTCCGAAGAGTCAATGATGATGTGGGGTATTTTCCATCAAGGTGGTCCATAACTGTGAGAGCCAAACTGGAAAGAGACCTTGGGTGAGCTGAACTGGGACCCTCCAGAACCAGTAGAACCCAGTCTTGTTTTGTTTTGGACCTACTTAGCTGAATTCTCAATCTTGAAATGATTCTCCTGTAATTAAGAGAAAACAACTCATCTTTTGTACAAAATATGTGAACAAATGAGTTTTATAGTATTAAAACAATTTTCAAATGCAATGCAAAACTGGCATCTTTCTTGAACTTCCACAGCTGCAGTGATCCCAGAGGGGAAGAAACAGTAAAACCCATCCTGAGCAGGGAGAACAAGGCTCTCCCTGAGCTGGTGCCTACTAAAATACCAGTGAACATGGTCTTTTTGTGGAAATAATCTGCTACAGCCTGAAAGGAAATGAAAATTGCAGACTGATCAGCAAGTGTAGTAAGTTCAGCATCGCTTAAAGTAAGAAGTTACCAGCCTTGTTCTGAACTGCTCAACACAAGCAGCAGTGGCCCCGTGTTGTGTGTGGATACAGGTTTGCCATGGCTCCTGCAATGCTGACAGGCAGCATCTGTTGCTTACTCTCTTCTGGTCTGTGTTACCAAGTTCTGGAGTTTTCCTTTATATAGGGAATGTGGTGTAGATTAAAACCACTTTGGGTTGGAGCTGAAGATGTGTCTCATTTGGGAATGAGACTGTCCAGGGATCCTTTTTTGTCCCTTCCTTGGAACCTTTAAGATCAGTTGTAAAGGTGAATTGTGTTTGAGCTGAGGAAGCAGCTGTGCATACCTGATCATGTTGATCCTGGCCATGGTGTTGTGTTTAGAAAGCTTTAATGCAGCACCCCTACAGTAACACAGCATTTAAAGGCAGGTAAGTAGGAGGAAAGCTGAATTGCTGCAATCACACCTGTATATTTTACATTTTTACTTTTTATTTTGTATTTATTTCAGATTGGCTGACAGTCAAGTGACAAGGTCTGTGTGGTTGCCAGCTGGTTTTATTACTTAGTGATATGACTTTAAGAACCACTGAACTTAAACAGAGCCCTAAAAATACAGGACCTGTCTTGCAAACACTTCGGAATTCAGCAACAGCAATGAGGTTACTGGATATACTCTCACATCCCTAAAGCTCTGCATATATAGGGAGTGGGAAATAAATGGAGGAATGTACCTGTGTTACTGAGAGCTGGCAAAGATGTGTGCAGCAGCATCTGTTTTATCTGTTGTTTATGCAGTAGAGACTCAAACTGCTTGGGGGCCTTTTATTTTTAGACACCAGGGTAATTTCATCTCACCTTTTTTTGAGAATGAGGCAGAAACATATTTTAAGTCTTTGAGGATGTAAATCCTAATGTTCAAACTTCATTTTTTGTCTTTATTTTTTTCTCAAGGTACTGCAACTGCTTTATGGAGAACTTTACTTGAGTTGGAGCACTCATTCTTGAATATTTCTTATTGTTGTTCTGCTACTCTGAAAGCAGAAAATGTGTTCATTCTTCAACTGTTAAATTCTTGTAGTTGTTTATCGTCAAAGTGTCAATCAAATACTGCTCAGAACTCTGGGCTGAATTGGCACTAATGTAATTTCCACAGGACACATCAATTAATGAGATGCTGAGAACAGTCAGTTTTGATTTCAAAGTTGGTATTTTAATATTGATCTCTAGTATAGGTATCTAAAATATTTGTTCTCTCTAGGGTTTGGATCAACTGCAAGGGCAAATTTTCCTTTTAAGCCAGTTGTATGATAGAAACTTCTATGAGTGTGTATAGACTTGGATCAATAGTCTTGAAATATAATCTTTTATTCTGTATAAACTAGAGACTGTAATGAGAATTAATTATTGTCTTCCTTTATCCATCCAGATGTTTGCTCAGCTGTTGTGGAAAGCTTCTTCACTTAAGCAGATGCTGTGATAAATGACCTGTGAAATGGATGTGATACAGATTTTTTTTTTTTGCATTTGTTATGAGGAAACGGTTAAAAAACCCCAAAACCTGCAACCCCAAAAAATCAGCCCAACATAGAATTATTTTCAGTTTGAATATAAGGCCAAGCAAGTAGTCCTATACAAACCTGAGTATGAAAAACTGATACCATGAGAAGACTCCTAAATCCCCAAGATCCCTTCTTTGGCTGTTGGCAGCTGGCACACAGAGGCTTGCACTAAGAAGTTGAATTGCTGTATTTAGTTTTCTCTGAGCACAGAGGATTGTCTCTTACAGTAGTCCATGGCAAATGAGGTGGCTCAGAAGCTGTTTGAATGTTGCTGTTGAGCTCGATGGAACACGAAGGTGAGTGGATGGAATTGCACGCCACACTTTGGGGCTCGGGGCAGGAGCACGCGGCTCTGCTGTTCCCTGAGCGCCTCAGAGCTGCGCGTGGAGTGGGATGGTCTGTGATGTGTGCAGACGGCGTCGGTGTGAGCTGTGTGCCACACTGAACACAGGCAGGTAAATGCTCTGCGTCTAGGGACCCCTGAGGATTCCAGGATCCTGCTTAGTCAGGGATTGAACCTTGCTTCAACGTTACCACTGAGCTAGTTACAAAATTACTGGGCTGTTTGCTGTCATATGGGGGTCAAATAGTGGACCCTACAAACAGCAGGATTTCATCCTTTCCCTGGTTTTAACTTCTATTTCTGCAAGTAAAGGCACTTGAGCACAACTGATGGCCCTGTCCACAGTCCTGTGGGTGTCTTGCCTCCTGCTGGGGCTTTCCCATTGCTTGCAAGTGGTGAATAGAGGTGGGCAGATCCTGGTTGCTTGGAAAGTCCTCTCAAGCTTGTGCGTATTTCCTTCCGTGAAACAGAAAGAGGTGTTCTTTTTCTGGCACTCAGTGCTGTTGTCTTCTGCAACCTGCAGGCATGAAAAACTGATGAAACAGGTAATTTCTTTATAGGACATTTTCAACAGCAGAATTCAGTTGTCTTGAAGCAGACTGAGAGGAAGAGGCTCAGCATAGGCTGGGCTATGGTAACTTTGTGCTGCTGAAGGTCAGGTTTCTCTTGATCCTTGTTCATGTATGATGTCAGAAATCTTTTAAAATCAGGGTGTGTAGCAGGAGGGGAAACCTTTTTGCAGACCAGCACACTGAAAATCAAGGCTGTTGTTCCTGTGATGATGAAAACATCCTCGGCTGGTACATGGAGGGCTGCTTTCCTCTAGAAGCTCTTGTAGACATTCAGACCATGTGTCATGTCCAGTCACAGTTACATGTCTTGTCACTGTGAAACCAGAAGACTGGCCTTACTGACTTGGCTTTCACAGTCATTTCTACAGAGCTGACTTCATTCCTGGTTTAAAAATGACTTGCAAATACATAACCCTGGGGTTTGGATTTTGGTGGGTGTTTTTTTCTTAATTTTAAAATTTTTATTATTTTTAATTTTAATATTTTATTTTGTTTGCTTTATTTTGTTACTGTGCTGGTGTTTTTATCAGCTGTAGCTTGTACCTCTTAAAATTGCTTAAACAACACCAGGGAGTAGTGGCCTGCAAGCTGTAAAGATCTGTTCCTTCTGTGTTGGAATAGTACATGGTGCAACGTTACTCAGCTTCAAAGCTGTACAGAAATGCCAGTGGTGGTGTCCCAGCAGAGATTCTCCAAGATAACAGCAGTCAGTGAGGTGAGGGGAAGCTGCCGTCTGTGCCGATGGAGCGCGTAGGCTGGCCTGGTACGCGATACCAGCTGCGTCTCAAACGCTACGGGGGGATGCTCACCAGCTTATCCATGTTGTGCAAGAGATGGAGTAGGGGCAGCTGTTCTTTTCATGGCAGTGTTCCAGCTCCTGGTTCATTACATCCAAAACTTAGTGTAGAGAGGGCTGGAGGTGGGGGTTGCCCGAGATAAGGTTGATCAATTGCCACTGATCATCTTTGATCACAGGTTTGTGAAACATCAGCAATTCGAAGTGGTTTGATGAAATTCTTGTGCAGGATAAGCACTGCATTCCAGTCTTAGAAATATCACTGGATTTTGGGACAATAATTAGCGCTGCTGTGGAAAGGAAACAGTCTAATTTGCCTCTGTAAACTTCAGCATCAACTTGCTGACAATTAGTGTTGATTTTCCTTCCCTTCTGCACAATTCTGTGCATTTTGGGGAAAAAGAAGTTGCTATGCTTTAAAGTCAAAACCCAGCAAACCCAGAAATACAGAGTCTGGTGAACGATTTCCTCACATTAGCATCTTTAGTTTCACATCTAGAGTCTTTCCAAGATTATAAATGAACGCTCCTAGACTTTGTGCTCAGTGTATTTGTTGTTAGACAGAATCAAGAGTTCTCCAGGAGTGTACTGCTGCCTTGGGGATCTTAACATCCCTTCCCAAGTTAGTAGGATCTGTATCCTGGTGAGTGGACAGGTGTCCTGGGTTGCAGTGTATTCTATCACCATCCTCATGAGCTGTTGAAACCAGGTGGGGCAGTGTTTCCTTGCCTCCTCCCCCCAGTTAATGGCCCATCATTGTCCTGCCACAAGATTCAGAGAGAACTCCCTCCGGACTATCTTCTGTTAATGAGCCCATCAACGCCTGGCCTCATCATCCCATTGTGAGATGATCCACCCAGAGGGAGGAACCAAGCATCCCATCCTGGATATAATCTGAGTTTCTGAACACCACAGGCCCCCTTTCCACTGGATTCCCAGAGGACAGTAGCTACATAACCACCACTGGACCTTCTGAGGAATTCTACAGGATCACCCTTCTACAGGATCACTGCTTCGACAGAACCACATCCATCACTTCAGGAGGACTGCAGCCACCATCTTATGGGACTGCTACCACCACTCTGACTAACAGGGTGTCAGGTTGTATCCTGACTGTGTCAGTTTAACCCTGTGTTTTCTGCCTGTTTTTTGATTTCCCTATTAAATTGTTATACTGACTTGGTGCCTCCCATTGGTTTGTTTTCAAACTAGTACAACAGGTTTATAAAATACCCTGTTTTAGCTGCGCAGTTGTTGGACACATTCTCTGACTTCTGGCTTCAGTAAGGTGAGCTGGCTCTTCCAGTTCCTTATCTGTCCTGGGGTGTGAGTAAGGCACAAATGGTGGAACATGATCAGCATATATTTGAGTTAATCAGCAGGGTCTTGTGCCAAAGAAGGTTTGAGTTGTCATCACTTCCATGAAGAGGGCTTTGAACTCCTTATCTGGAGAGGAGATGTTGGTAAAAGTGGCAGAATTCTGGTTTTAAGAGCTGCCACTCCCTTTATTCCTGAGAACTGGAAGGATTTTTCTCTTGGTTCACAAAAATGTTGTCTTAGGACAATTGTTTTTCCTCACATGCTTTTTGTCCACTTCCATAACACTGCTGCTCAAAATTCTGCAGTATCTTTTTTCAGTAACATGCTGCAATATCCATCAATACTGTTGAGTGTAGGGCCCCTACAGCCCCAGTTTCTCAAATTCAGGGGCTTTGTACCAAAACCAGGCCTTGAAGTCAGATCTGAAGTACTTTTTTACAGTCTGTTGCATCACTGGTTATCTGTGAAGAGGAGGGTCAGTAGTATGGGTAGGACAGAGATAAGTTTTTTGCTGTGGCCATAAACCCACCTGTTCCTAGCAAATTCCCTAATGCTGATTCCAGTAGAAATGCCCATTGCCTGTGTACAGCACATATTCTCATTTCACCTGCTCCCATGTACTCACCCCTAGAGACTAAAAAGTGTCTGGTCTGTTGCTGCTTCTCTGGTAGTTTCTCTGGAACAACATTCCTTGTGTTTGATGGAATGTCAGGAATACTGATAGGGAGTAACTTTTTCTGTGGTCTTGAAGCGTTAGTTCTCCCTTACCAGGGAGGGCTGCTAGAGTTGTTAGCCTTCCCCCAGTAGGTTTTGAGCTTTGTATATTCACATTCACGAATGTGACTGTGCCATGTGACTGTAACTACAGAATGAATACTTCTTAAACTATATTCTCATGTTATGTGTTTCAGCAGCGTACCTTGAAATTAGGATGGCTTTTGTGTACACACTACTCCTCTAGTGAGGGGGATTGTACTTTGTCTTCCAGGAAATTGGCACTAGAGTTAAAAAGTAGATTTTATTGCATATTCTGTCGCTACTATGATTGCCTGAATGCACCTGTCAGTTTGATGGGAAAGAAGCAGAAATACCTTATCTGCAGTACTTACCTGAATCTGGGATCGAATTTATTTCCACTTCTGGTGCTGGTGTTTACCTTGGCACCTGTCTGGTGAGGTAGAGGGAAGTCAAGTCACTGAATGTAAGATGCCATCTGCTCCCATTTCCCCACTTAGAAGGATATTGAGACAATACAATTTCAAGATGAATGGGACCTATGCTAAGGAAATAACTGCATTCTTTCCTCTGATCAGGAAAGGTGTTGGGAAATACTGGGTGTGTCTTTGATCTGTTTCCCAAGAGCTCAGCCTAGTCATCTGCACATGGGTGGAGAGCAAAAGGTTCCAGTTGCAACCCAAACCAACTCTCTTTTAAGATGGGGGTGACTGGAGGCTGATGTTTGCCTTTCTTTTTGATGTGAAGACCATAAACACTTCTTTAAGTGCTTTTACATTTATTATTAATACTGCCAGTGCTTTACATTGCTTTTCCCCCCTCTTCCCCGTTTGTTCAGTAATGGTAGGCTCCATGTGTTGCAGGTCACATGACTCTATGACACATGTGTGTGTGTGTATATATGTGAGATACCCAGGGACTCCACTCAGACTGCACTGAACTTCCCTCTTCAAAGCCACCCGTCACTTCAGAGAGGTCACCTGCCACTATGATGCCTGGGGGCTTATCTGACACCAAGCCTGCTACTCCAGAAGTTCAGCAGATTGCTAACCAGGTGAGTTATTTGTTACCCTGTCTGTAGATTAAGTTACTTGTGTGCAGGGATGTCATTCCCGAAGCTTGTGTAGAACCTGGGAGACTGAGCCAGGGTTTAAACTGAAGAAGCCTGTGCTGAAAGTGGGAATCCCCTTGACTGGCAGTGTTTTCTCAGCGTTCTGTGTAGGCAGTGCCCTGGTAAGACTGAGACAAACCACTTCTCTGTCTCCTCTGTCCATGGCTGGGCATGGTACTGGCTACCTTCAGTTAATGTCCATGTGAAATTCAAAGCCTACCTCTGCTATGCCAGCACTGAGGTCACCTGTTTGAAATAAGAGGTGGCATATTGGAAGGGAAAAGCTTGTACCTGGTAGAATTCATACCTCAGTGAAGGGCTGCCTAGGACAAACCACATGCAAGTATGCAGCAAAGAATTATATATGCAGGACAAAGCTATTTTAAAATTGTGTGTTGCCTGCTGGCATTCAGCGTTTATATTCTAGAGTCACAGCTGTGATGCAGGGGCTGCTGGTGAAGCAAGGTGAGCTTGGCACAAGGCAGGCCAGCGAGTGAGCCCAGTTGCCACGTTACAGGCAGTGCTCCTGTCCTGGAGCAGGTGTGTGAGCAGCAGCTCTGCAGATCCTCTAATGCCCTGCAGTGCAGCAGCTCTTGTTAGAGAAAGTATAAAGTGCATCCTGAGGAATGAAAGGGGAACAACATGGCATGGGAAAATTCCCATCTTATGCTCCCACCCACCCAATCCTCTTCACCCTTATGACTCTGAAAGAAGAGCTCTTCTCCTTTGGCAATTGCACTCGGGCGCTCTTTGAGGAAACAAAAATAGGAAGTAGTTGGGGCTGAATGCATTGGCCAACACCACTGCACACTCTCTATACCTGGTGCGCAGGGCTCCCAGCTCTCTCCTTTGCTGTGCTACCGAGGACAGAGTTTGCACCAGCATCCTTCCATGTCTCCTGCAATCTTGCAGGCTGAGACCAGGCAGCCCAGTACTCTGACAGGGTTCTTTTCCATAGTCCACAGATGGAGGGGATAACGTTTAACATCCAGTTTACTGATTTGAAGAGATTCCATGTTACACGAGGCTTCTGGTTTAGCAGAGTGATGCAAATATACTGGTAACTTGATACAGCTCTAAGTTACTCTTAGCAAAATGTAGCGACTGCAATCCCAGGTCCCTGAGGACACCAGTTATGTTCTTCACTCCTGGTCTGTACAACAAGCTCCGTGTCACAACACTGGGCAGCCTCAGTCACTGGGAAAGGGGAGGTGGGTTTAAGTCAGCTTTAGTCAGCTGTTTTCTTCAGAATTCTTTTGTCCACTGTTTAGTTTTTATACTCAGGGTTGGGCAGAGCCATGTGTTCACTCCCCCCATGCTGATCTGGCTAACTCAGGGGTGTGTTCACTTTCTTTTAATGAACTCAGGGAGTTCCACCACCACATGATCCTCTCGACTATCTAAACCACATGTGCTCAACCTTTATGTTGAGATAAAGTCAGCTTATTTGCAAAAGCTGTGGTCATTCACACCCTGCATTATTCTCTGAGTTTCATGGGTGGCACATCACCCTCCTCAGCTCCTCTGAGCCTTCTTCCACTGCAGGGCTTTATTGGTCAGTCCCAGCTGGGGTCACCAGAGTGGGGAACACGTACACGGGGGAGGGCTGGAGTTTGGGATAACAGGTTAGTCAGAGGAGAGATGATTTACTGTAGACCAGAAAGAGAAATGGGTGATCTACAATTGTTTGGGAGACACTGACTGAATTACTTGGGAGCAGTATCACTGTTCCTTCTGTGCTGGCAGGGATGCTTGAAGGAGCAGCACTTGCAGAGATCAGAAATTCCCTTCTACCTGTGGAAGGGAGACCCTAGCAAGGGACTTGTAGCACCTTTGTGTATTTGCCATTCTTGTTTCCTCATGTTTAAGATGGGGCCAGCTGAGGCTGTGAAATTTAATTAATGAGTCTGTGAAATGCCTCAAGCACCCATGCCAGATACTGAGCTTCATTTTCAATGCTGGGCTGTGTTATTTATGGGTGATCAGAAATCTTGCAGTGTGTATTGGAGGTGAAAGCACAGCACTTGGGTGTCCGTGAGCAAACAGGCACTAAAAAATGTGAAGGTTGGTTTCAGGCAGTGCTAATGCTCCCAGGGGGTACAGGGCAAATATGGAATCTGAAATGTGGATGGTACAGAGTTTCTGTTTGATTCCAGAAAAGGACTGATCCTAATTTTAGTGTTCTTTTGTTCTCAGTAGCTTCAGGAAAATGAAAACAGATTGTTCTTTGCCCTTTATTTTCTGCAAGGCGAAATTTCTGCCCTGTGCTGACAGTGGGAGAGAGCACTCTTCCTGGTCCTTTCCACCCTTGCAGAGGCATTGGTATAGTTCTCTAAGGAAAATATTCTTATGGAAACCTTATGTTGGGGAAATCCTGCTATGCTTCCAGCATAAGTGTCACCCTTTTATGAAGCAATTCTGTGGGATTTTATGCTCTGCTGAGCAGAGAAGCAATTCCTATGATTCCAGTGAAGTTGTGAAGAGCATCTGCAGAGCTTGGGGTGCTCAAGGTCTGTCTGCTCTTGGGAGCACATAATTATTTACTTATACCTGTGCCTTGTCTCTAGCCATCATTAGTGAGCTGGGGAATGTTATTTATTTGGTCTCCTTGTTTTACAGCTGTTGCCCAAAACTGAGGAATGTTTTGGCTTTAGAGTGCTGTTAGATAAGAGTTTAGGAATGTTCTGTTTTTTCACCTGAGGATTAAGGAGCTGTTTGCCTGCTTGATTTTACTGAAGGCTCAGTCTGTAAATAACAAATGGGGGACACAGTGGCCAGAGGAGAGAGAGCAAAACTGGACAGAAGTGGCCTTGTTTTGTTTTGTTTTGAGAGAGGAATATGATGTACCAAAAGTTGCCACTTAGGAGCATTCTAGGAGGCCCCTGCCCCAGTCAGCTGGAAGGGTGTTTGGAATTAAAGTTTCCCAGGTTTGCCAGAGTTAGCAGCTCTTGAGTTGAAAGTACAGTTGTTGGTTCCTGGGGATAGAAACCTTGTGGAAGCTGCTCAGCAGAAGAGCAGAGTAAGAGATCATGAGGAAGCTGAATAGGATGATAATTTCTGGCTCTCTGGAAATGATCTGGATGTTCCTTGGGTGCTTTCCATGGCCTTCCTGCTAGGAAGGAATGTCATGGGAGTGGCAGCCAGCTGTAGGTGCATGTGCTGAGAAACCAAATTAATTCTGTGCATTCCTTTGAAACAGGTGGGTGGTGAGAAGCACTGAGGTGCTGCTGGCCCTGCCCAGGGCAGCCTGAGCAGGCTGACACTGACGCTGCTTCTCTGCCCAAACTCAGTAATGCATCCAGTCATCAGGGTGGGTGTCATGTGCAGAAGGGCACTGCGTCACCCAGCCCAGGAAAGATTGTTTCTGCTTTCTGGGTGGTGGTCCCACAGTGATCATGAAATGAGAGAGTTTCTAGTTCTTGGAGAAGTAAGGAAGGGCAACAGCAAAACCACTGCCTTGGACTTCTGGAGGGCAGACTTTGGCCTGTTTGGGAGACTGGTTGAGAGAGTCCCTTGGGAGGCAGTTCTGAAGGGCAAAGAGATCCAGGAAAGCTGGGCATTCTTCAAGAAGGAAATCCTAAAGGTGCAAGAGCAAGGTGTCCCCCTGTGCCAAAAGACGAGACAGTGGGGAAGAAGACTGGACTGGCTGAACAGAGAGTTTTGGCTGGAACTCAGGGTCAGAAATAGAGTTTATGAGCTTTGGAAGATGGGGCAGGCAACTCAGGAGGATTACAAAGGTGTTGTGAAGTTATGCAGAGAGAAAGTTAGAAAGGTAAAACCCCTATCAGAACTTCAGTCTGGCCACTGCCAAAAGATATGACAAAAAGTATTCTTTTTGACAAATATATCAGCAACAAAGAGGGCTAAGGAGAATCTCCATCATTTTCTGGATGCTAGGGAAATCATTGCTACAAAAAATAAAGGCTGAGGTACTTAATGCCTCAGTCATTAGTAGTCAGACCAGTTGTCCTCAGGGTACCGGCTCCCTGAGCTGGAAGACAGAGACAAGGAGCAGAATGAAGCTCCCACAATCCAGCAGGAAACAGTTAGTGACCTGCTTCTCTACTTAAACATGCATAAATCTATGGGGCTGGATGGAATCCACCTGAGGGTACTGAGGGAGCTCATGGAAGAGCTCTCCAAGCCACTGTCCGTGATTTACCAGAGGTCCTGGTGAACCAGAGAGGTCTCACACAACTGGAGTTTGGCTAATGTGATGCTCCTCTAAAAGAACATCTACAAGAATGACAGGAAGGAGGATCCAGGGAACTACAGACCTGTCAGGCTGACCTCAGTGCTGGGGAAGGTCATGGAACAGCTCATCCTGACACAGCATGTGCAGGGCAACCAGGGATTCAAGCCCAGCCATGATGGATTCATGCAAGGCAAGTTCATGCAAGGCAGATTTTGCTTGATCAACTTGATCTCTTTCCATGACAGGGATCCTACCGAGTGGATGAGGGAAAGGCTGTGGTTGTTGTCTCCCTGGACCTCAGTAAAGCCTCTGACACCACTTTCTGCAGCATTCTCCTGAAGAAGCACTGCTCACTGGGTGAAAAACTGGCTTGATGGCTGGACCCAGGGAGAGGTGGAGAATGGAGTTACATCTGGCTGGGCAGAGGTGGTGCACCCAGGGCTCAGTGTTGGGGCCAGACCTGTTTAATATCTTTACTGATGATTTGGATGAGGGGTTTGAGGGTGCCCTCAGTCACTTTGCAGACTTCCATTAAGGGAGTATGTTTGAAAGGATGAAAATTGGGAGTGGTATATGTGAAAGAAATCCCTAAATATCAACCTGCCAGTAATTTTTCCCTTTCTTTTTACAGGTGAAGGTGCAGTTTGAAATCCAGGCAAACATGAACTGTGCTGTCTTTGCAGCCGTAGAATATAAGACTCAAGTAGTTGCTGGGATAATCTACTTTATTAAGGTTTGTATATATTTTAGGAGGGAGTGTTTCGGAATTAAATGATACAGGTGACTTGCAGAGTGGCTTACAGCTAGAAAGAGAAGCAAACATCATAGGAAACTGTCTGATGTGAGTAAAAGAAGTGGGGACTACCTCCAAATACTTATAAAATTCCTGTTTGGCACTACTGTAAGCAGGAATAGAAATATTACAAAACATGCCCTGTACCTATTCAGATGTGACTGGTAGGCTTCTTGGGATCATCGCCCTCAAGGACTATAGATTGCCTTCCCAACTCAAATGATTTAAACAAGTCATAACTGGTCTCCTGTTTGCTTTCAAGGCAAAGTAGTGTCAGATGAAACTGAAGTCATCTTGAGAAACTGATGGAGAGATAGAGTCAATTGTGTAATGCAGTGCAAGCATCTCTGCTGACTAGTTTTGCATGCAAGCAGGTGTGTTGTTCTTTTGGTTCTGCATCAGGTGCTGCAGAGGTACAGCCTGCCTGCTGGTTTCTTCTGTATTTTCAAAACTCCCTCTCTGCTGCAGAGGAAGAATGGGTAATTTAATCAGCCCTCTGACGGCACCATTCATTCTTACTGGAAGCCCTGACCAATGGATGTGAGCAGCTTTCTGTGAAGTAGCACAGAAGAAATGGCTGGATGTATTTTGCACCTGAAGGCTAGCAAGCACTGCTGAGCAGCAGGCTGGCCTTCTGGAGCAGGGCAGGCATGGCTTGTGACTGCTGTGTCTGAAACCCCACATGTGTGTGGACATACGCCTGGCAGGATACACTCCCTTGACATGGGAATTGGAAGAGTTCTTTTATTAGAGAAATTGGCCTGGAATGTTTGGGGGCGAGTAGTTCTGCAGAGAGACACTGTGAGCATTAGCTCCACACTTCTCATATTTAGTTGATCTCAGGAAGGACAGGTGCTGCCAAACCTTCTTCTTTCCCAGGTGCTTCCTTAAAATAACTTTGCTATTTGTGCTCTGTGGGCACCAGGGGATGGTACTGACAGGCTACCTATTATGTGGCCAATCAGAGTCTCACCTACATGAATGATGTTTATCCTTCCCTCGCTCCTGTGAAATGTGCTTTCACTTTGTGGACAAAGCACTGAGTAATGAAGAGTAACAATTTCCAGGTACAGCCAGAAGTCAGGCCTGCTTGGATTTCTACGCTTAGTTCCGTCTTATTGCTGACCTAGGCAATGTAAAATACTTGTCTGCTGTCCCTGCTAAGCCTTGTGACCAAACTACTCTGAAATGAAAATTGGTGTGTTACTGAACTTGGAAGAAATCCATTTGTAACACTCAAAATGGATGATTTGTGTCTTCTTTCCCGATTTTACCAGTGAGGGAAAACAGTTACTCATTTTAGCATTAACTGGAAGAAGTTCTGCCACAAGATGCAGTCTTTTACATTTCTGAGTGTTCCACATCACTGATATTTTACCAGAAGACTTACAGCTGAGCTGCAACCCAGACCAAGCATAGTGCCACACTGCAGCCACCGGAAAGCGTGCAAAAACCTCCTGGGGCATAAGGCATTCCAGTTTCCACGTACCTCCGAGGGAGACTTTAGTGCCTGTTGTGCTTGGCTCTTTAAGAATGAAATTTTACAGCTTCCTACCAAGTCTTTATGTGATGACTTTCGGGGGTGGGGGAAAAGGTGAATTTCTTTGAAAAGAAAGAGGAAAGATGTTCTTTCAATAAATAGAGAACAGCCTTTTGTTTGAACCTGCTTTGAGCCTGTGATCCTCACCTCCCCACTCTTTTGGTCTCTAGGTCCAAGTTTCCGATGACGACTATGTCCACTTAAAGGTGTTTCAGAGTCTTCCTTATGAGAACCAAGGCCCCAGCCTTGTTGGTTTTCAGACTGGCAAAACCAGAGATGACCCTCTGACCTACTTCTGAGAGATGATGAGGTGCAGGGCCTCACCTCTGCAAGTCCTATGGGGGTTCTGCCCGTGACTGTAAATAAAATAAGTTTGGAAAGCTATTGTCCATATTTTCCTTTTGCTGCTGATATACCTGCAGAAGTTATCTTTCATGTCTGTCACAAGATTAAAATAAAGTATTTCTAATTAAGATATAGAATAAACATAAGGTTATTTGGAATATAAAAAGCACTTAAGGAAAAAAGCTGAGCAAGATAATAACCAATAGTGAAAACCAGTGAAAACACTAAAGCACCAGTCGAAGAGGCCATCTCAAGTCAAAAGAAATGTTTATTGTTATAAATGCAGAAATGCTTGTCCAGCTTAAGTTCCTTTCCAGGACTTTTCCATAGGACCGAGAACATAAGCAAGCTGGTTTGATATCTTAAACTCACACACCCTCTATGGGACATTACATGCTGCTGCTGCAAGAGGATGAGCATGATTACCACGGCAATGTTTGTTTCAAACTACTGTAAGCCTCTTTCTCTTCCTTGCAAAATTGCTTCAGCTCGAGTTTCTCATCAGGTCTTTGCCCATAAAATACAAAGTACAATTTAAATCTACACATATATTCACAGTTGCAAAACAGCACAGAAAAGACAGGCTTTCCTCTTGTTCCTTGCTGCAAATATATGAGTGCTGGTGTCACTCCCCTTCCAATTTCCAAGACCGAGGAAGTCCACAAACAGGACTCAGGCACAGTATTCTGGTTAAGTTGCACTAAAGTCTAAGTTAAGCTGCAACAAAAGTTGGGTTTACATTAGTGTAGGTAATAGGAGAGCCCTGTGACTCTCAGATTTAGAGATTTTACAGGAAGGGAATGACATAAGAGAAATTGATTTTTTCCAGCATTATGTTAAAAAAAATACACTTTTTTCTGCCTTTGTTGGCACAGGAATCAACATTTTGCAGCCTGTAGAAAATGCACATAAGAACCAGGTTAGGGAAACACAGCAGAGGTTGCTAGAAATAAGTCAGTTCATCGTGCTTTGTCTTGCTGGCCTGGTAACTGTGGAGGCTCAGCTGCTCATTCTCATGGGGGAGGCTCTTGAACACCCGCAGGTGCATGAACTCCTCATTCCCAACATGGACCTGCAAAGCATGAAACCCAGTGAGATCCAGCAGCCTGCAGCAGGAGGGGTGGCAGAGGCTGGGCTGGTTTGAGGATGGAGCAGCAGAAAGGCAGTAAGAAAAACCATTGGCTTGTTTTAAACCAGGCTAGGAGCCATGACTTTGCAGAAATACCACCTAATCTTCCCATCATAAAAATGGAGAAAAGAGAATCTTTCTACTTAACAGATAGGGGAGAGGGGCTGGGAGGTGAATGTTTGCAGTTTTTTAATGCACAATTTTTTTCTTATTAAGGCCAAATCATAAGCATTCTCTTCTAGTTAAGAAAGAAAAAACCCCCCACCATTCCAAAGATTATACACATTAATATAAAAAAAAACAACCCAGTGTCCTCTACCTTGATGAAGTAGTTTGTTCCAGCAACCACCTGAGTTTTAAACTCCACTGCAGTGAAGACATCAAAGGTTTTCCCTTCTTTTTCTTCTAGCTGAGCTTTTACCTTAAGGAAACAACAGGTTCTTTAAGACTGATTCAAGTATTTAGGACTTAAGGCTTACAGGTCATTGCTGCTGAATTCCCAGACACAGAGTTCCTGCTTTTCCAAGATATTAAAAGATCAAAATGAATCATGTTAAGTTTTGTGAAAGCAGGACCAGGAATCTAGGGAGGTGGCAAAGCTAAAACCGTGGTGGGAGTCAGTCACTACAGGCTGACACCGAGTCTGGACAACACTTGACAGTTCTTTCAGCATGGAATCTATTTTTCAAACTGCAAATCAGTGCTCAAGAAGTCAAAATAACCTGACCAATACCCTAGAGGGAGCCATGAACTCCTGAGATGCAGCTCCTCTCTCCCGCCCTTGGCCCTTTAGAACATTGTGGCAATATGGAAAATTCCTGGTCAGGGAAGCAGAAGGTTTCAGCCTTTGTTTTGCAGGGCAAGATGAGTTAGTCCTGGAGTCCTTGCTTGCAAGTCCTTGCCTGCTCCAGGCTGTACCTCCTGCACTGCATCATTGCTTAGCCCTCCCTTCACTCCCAGGGCAGTAGTATCAGCAATGAGTAGATTCTCCAGCTATATGGTGTACTTCTTCCCAAATTCAAGGGATATAGATATATCTGCTCTCCTGCCTAAATCCCACATGCTTCCTTAGGGAAAAACAAGTGCCAGCTTGCCACTGCTCAGGTGCTGTAGGTGAAGCAGGAAGAGAAACAATTCCTGCAACAGGGTATGTTCTCCCACCTCTCCAACATCTGGAACTCTGGTGCCTTTCCAGTGACCATCCTGTCCCTGGGAGCTGTGTCCATGCTTTTTATCTTCTCTCAGAGGCCATACCTCTACACTTCCTGTTATGAACAGTATGTCACAAGCAAGATAATGATGTTTGGACACTTTTCTATTTGTTTTTTTTTGCCATATGGAAATCCAAGCTGCATTCTAAAGATGCACTGAAGGGCACAGCACCAGAAAGCACCATGATTCAGTCCTATCTCCTCCCCTTCTTCTGAGTCAAAGGATGGAGCAAGTGGTTTCAGTTTTCATCACTAGAGCTACTTCTGTAAACTTTAAGCAGCAGGGCAGACATAAGTATCCTGCTGACCCTATCCTGTCCTGTGCTGCTTTAGCAATCCTAGGCACCGTGTGATGTTAGTTTCTGAGGTCTCTAAATCACCCCAGCTCAGCACATTTTGTATGTCCACCAGCGAGCCAAACACTGGGCCCTTCGTGCAGACAGCTCAGAGTCCTGCAGCTGCAAGCTCATCAGGGTGTTATCACTTGTGGCAGTGAGTCACCACAGCATGTGACAAACCAGCATCCTGAGTCAGTGTGGAGAGGGAGATTCCAGACAGAAGTGCTCTCCCAAAGATGTGGTTCCTGATCTCAGTCTGGATGTGGGAGTCCTGGAGGACAGGAGCCAGCACTGTCTTGGTGGTACTAAAGTTAATGGCATACTGGGCTGCATCAGCAGGAGCCTAGCCAGAAGACAGGCAAGTGATTATTGCCGTTTACTTGGCCCTTGTTAGAAAATGTGGAATACTGTGTCCAGTTTTGGGTCCCCAGTACAAGACAGACACCAATAAACCGTAGTGAGCTCAGTGAAGGGCTGCCAGGAGCACTCCATGAGCACACCAGGATGGCTGGAGGCTGGAGCACTTGTGCTGTGAGAAGAAAATGAGCTTGAGGAAAAGGCTTTGAGGAAAACTTCCCAGTATCTACAAGAAGCCAGGCTCTTCCCAGGGAGATGATGGCAGAAGAATGAGACACAATGGTCATAAACTGAAACTGGAGGTTCAGACTGGATATAAGGAGAAACATTTCCCCTGATGACTCTCCTGCAGTACAGCAGGAGTGTTCAGAGAAACTGCAGTTTCCATCCTTGGAAGTTTTCAAGACCTGACAGGACAAAGCTCTGAGCAGCCTGAGGATGCTGACCCTGTGCTCAGGCAGGAGGTGCAGTCCCTTCCCACACAAACAATCCATGATTCAGTCACGGCCTGAAGGCTCTGCACTGCCCTGCATGGCCTGTTTGTCATGTACTCCCAGAGCAGTTAACTAAAAAGCAGATGCTTCAGAATCACCCTGAATAAGCTCTGCCACAGTCACCATTGAGAAGCCAAAGCTGAACAGGCCTGGGTGGAAATCCTTGCCGTGAGGAGGCTGTTCCTATAGGATTCCTAAGCCAGACACTGCCAAAGGAAGCTGTCCTGCCCTGTGTGACACTACACCTGCTCTGGGTCACAAAACTGAACAACATTCGGTCATCACAAGGATTCCTATGAAACTGTAAAATGAAGGCAAGAACTGGAAAAGCAGGAATAGGAACTATGTTTATGGCAAGCAAACTCGCAGGCTCTAATAAATCTCCACAAAGATCTGACTTTAAGCAAACAACACTATTTGAAAAGTCTACCTCAATTTAACAAAACTAATGTTTTCTCCAGCAGTGTCCAGATGAGGATATGAGTGCATGGACAAGTTCCAGGTTTGGGTGTTCCCACCTGTATTTCAATAAAGTAATTTTAACTACTACCAGTCAAAACAAGCTGGCCAAACTTTGAAGTATTTATGTGACTTAAATGAAAATACAATATATTTGGTTAATTCTGTTCATTTCTGTACCCCACGGGTTTCATTTTCATACTCCCTTATTTTGGGATTTTGTATTTTCACTGCAGTCTGCCACAAAACAGAAAGTCAGGATCATGTGCAATGTTAATTGCATATTTGCATTACCTTTAGCATGGCATGTAGGCCTTTTCAGGTCAAAGCAATACTTGTGACTCCCTTAGCAATTCTCAATCATTTGCTTAGTACTGCAAACTCAGGTTGGTGCTTAGGAGATGCACATCTCTCCCTTTTTTAAAAACACAGAATCATCAGACTTTACAAGCTAAATGCTAATTTCAGTGACTAGTGCAGCCTGGAGAACAAACGCGGGCAATGACAAAGAGTGTCAGAAGCTGGACTGCATCCTTCATCTTTGCTCTCTAGCTTATCACATCCTAGCCAACAAAGGCAAAAAGCAGAAGGAACTTGAGCTTCCATGACAAAAAGATGAACATGTGCTTTTGAAAGATCTTAGTTGCACACTGGCATTTTTAGAGTAAAAGCATGTGCTCCAATAACACGAGCAGTAATCTAAGGTACAGTAAGTAGTATCAGGATTTGGAGCTGGCAGTGGTTGGAGCTGACTTCTGTGTTGGGGAAAAGCAGAAGCAGTGAAGAAGCCTTCTTGCTTATTCCCTATTCCGCCTCCGCAAAAAAAAAAAACAAAACAAAAAAACAAAACAAACATAAAACCAAAACAAACAAACAAAAAAAAAACACCACACCAAACCCCAAAGAACCCAAAACCCAACCAAGCAAAAAAACCAAATCAAAAACCTCAAGCCAACCAAAACACAAATCCCAACGTGTGCACGAGGTTCAGGCCTTGTAGGACGCGCTGGAGCTCGTTCCCCGAGCCAGTGGCCCCGTCGC
>NW_008237619.1:12937145-12967561 GCF_000691975.1 Corvus brachyrhynchos | reverse complement strand
GGCGGGCGGGAGCGCTCGGGCCTGGCACCACCCAGCCCGGGGGGGCCCTCAGCGCGGCCCAGCGGCACCCGCGCTGCCCACGCTTGGCGGGGATATCGCGGCCCGAGGGCTGATTGAAGACAAAAATCGCGCAAAGCGACACTTGCAGTGAAAGCTGCCGGCAGAATTTATTCTGCGCCCTGGACAGAAGGGCTGCAGCCGCTCCTCAGCGAGCGGCGCCTCCGTGACAGCCCCGCGGGAGGACGGGGCTGCCCTCAGCCTCTGCGTTTTCCCTTTGCGTGTGTCACCTTTTCCAGCAGCGGCATGTTCGCTTTAGCCGTATGGAAAGTTCCATCTCCAGACTCCCTCGTTCGCCTCGTTCATCATTCCCTCTCCCAGGCTGATTGTTCTGCTCCTCAGCCAGCAAGCTGAAGGTGGTGGTGAATTACCCAGCCTCTGAATTCCCTGAGGATATTTCAGTCTAAATGTTCAGGTCTTTACCTAAATTTCCCCACAATTTAAACATCCAGACTCCTTGCAAAACCAGCAACAAACACCTACCTTCCTCCTCCCGCTTTGCAACGCCCCTTGGTAAAATTGGTCAATATAAACCTAAATTTAACAACAGCAGGTGTTGCAAACTGAGCAGAGCTCATGGACTGACAAGGAGGACACGGTGAGAAGCATGCAATATAATGGGGAAGGTTTTCTTTCCTGGTATCATCTATAGATAAATTCTCTGCTGGGGCTTTGCATAGGCAGAGCTCTGCCAGGTTTGTGAGGAGGCTTGGGATGGTTCCCAAGTTTTCCAGTGGAAATCCCATGTGACACACTCTGTTGTTGCTTCACTACTGGATGGTTCAGGAAACCCCACACTGGGGCAGGCTTTCCTGTGTGTTTTTGATTCATGGTGGGTAGGATGAGGCAGCCATTCATGTGAGCATCTTCTGGTAGGAAATGTCAGTGGAGGTTCTCAGGCTCATGCTTTCAATAGAAGAGTGTTCCCTGGTGTGTCTTCATCAGTGTTGTCGTGTGTGACAAACTGACAGGCTTTTGGACAGGTGCCTGATCAAGCCTTCTCTTCTCCTGGACTTGGCAAGATGAGAACATATCCCCCTCTTTGTGCATGGGAAAAAGGGTTTACTTAAAAAGCACCTTCCCAAAGGGGTCCTTTCTTACTGAACTTCCCTTGTGTCCAGGTGTGTGTCACACCGATCAGCTGCAGCAGCAGCTCTCACGCAGCATTGGAGCTGGAGGCTTAGGGCTCCAACCATGAGAGCAGGGAGGATGGGTGAGACTTCCCCAGCAAATACAACACAGTTGGCTGTGCTAAAAAATGATTGCAGGTCTTGGAGACTCATTGTGTGCCAAGGTATAAGTTCCTCTCAAGTAAATGTAAAGAGTGAAGAACACCCAAGGAATGAAAAGCACCCAAATGTCAATATTATCTACTGTATACATAGCTAGTGAATATTGCTCTCCAAACAAGGCAGCTGATGGTGACTTTCTGTTTCTTACACTGCTTGTGTTTGTACACAGCCTTTGGTTTGTAAATTGCATCACTTTCATTTCACTCATTGAACTCTTACATGTTTCAATGCTGTCAGTTTCACTTCGAGGGCTACTGAGCAGGGTTTGCTCCAATAGGAATGATTCACTAGCACTAAAACTACTCAGCTATTGGAATTTTGGGAAGTGTAGGCCATAACCAAAATGCTCTTTTTAGCCCTTTCTGCCATCTAGTGCTCATCCCTGTTCGTGCAGTTAGACTCGGGAGACCTCAGGGCTCAATTCTGTACCCTAAACTGAGCCCCCACGCCACAGCCAGCAGCTTAGGGAAGGGACCGGGGTTTCAGAAGAAGTGAGCAACTCTTACTGAGTCCAGGGGTAGAAGGCAGTTTCCAAAATTGAGGTTGGAAGGATTCGTGTTTTCAAACTCCCTCTTTCCCCCCCCCCCAGCCATCTGTGCCATAGTCTTAATCAAATATTGTCATTTGCAAGCCTTACAGTTATAGTTTGATTGGTTCTTATGCGGTGTAATTAAAATTTGAGCGCACTCCAAGGGGGATATAACAGATCAACAAAAGGGTTAAAGTAACTTCTCTGAACAGTCTGCTTCTTGGGGTTCTGGACTTCCACTTTGCTCTCCTAAGTCAAAACGTCTCTTCCTTGTCAACAACAAGTGGAGGTGGCAAAACAAAGTTTTTATGCAGTAATGTCACCTGTAAGTTTTATTTGCCTGCCCTGGCAAAACAACAACCAAGCAAAAACAGTAACAAGAGAATTGTGGCGTTTTCCCCAATGCATTCGAACACAGTCCTTTTGTCTCTGCTTACACTGAACTGCAGGCGCACCTACCTTTCCACAGAGGTCTAGAATACCTTCGTGCTTAATGAGGGAGGGTACTGACATCTTCCTGACAGATGCTTGCTCTTGCATGGGGAATCTGGGAAGAGGGAAATAAATTCTGCAATGTAACCCTAGCCCCTCCCACCAGGCTGTACAGGGGTGCTTTTTCTCTCACCAGGCTGTGACAAATCTCTCTTCTAATCACTCTCTTCAACTTTTCCAGCATGAATCAAAAAGAACCAGGCATGCCTTGCAAAACCAGGAGCACTTATGTCTGCCTTAGGAAGAGTGGGACAAGAGTAATGAAGTTCTGCTATGCTCTCTGCTGAAGTCTTTACTGTTTTTCTTTCATTCTTGTGCTAGGTGCCCTCTCTTCAAAACAGGAAATAACCTAGTAGGTGGCCTGTAGGCACCAAGCTATATCCAGTTCATCCATTTGTCTCTATGTGTGTCCAAGAACCCAGGCCTGAATGTCTTTCTCACCCAGTCATCTACCAGCACACACACTTCAGATATTCACCCGCTCTGGCGATCCTATTACCACAGCTGGGGGCTCCTCCTCCATTCCTAACTCCTCCATTTCTCCTTGTTTCATTTGCTGTGTCAGGCCCACCAGTACCGCCAGGACTGGCGCAATGCTCCGCGTAGGTGTGAGGCAGATTAATATGGCAAAGCACAACACTGACTATGGTGTGAAAGGGTTAGCCATGTATGCCTTGTGGGATAGTATGGCAGCAACACTTGGTTAAGCATACAACTACTAGCGACATAATCAGTCAGGGATACATCTCATTGTGCTCTCGAAACATTCTCCGGGAGGGATTTACAAGCTGTTCTCCCCCTCCACCAAAGCAGGCAGGCTGGAGGTAAAGCTACTGCAGCTGGAGGGAACTGGTAGGAACCTAAGTAGCTTGGTCTAGTGCAATGGAGTCTGTGGAGAGTATTGTCCAATATTTCCTGTTGGGCAGAAAGGAGAGACTGGGACATCACTAAATATAAATAGCAGGGCGCTCTGTCACATTAAATACTTTACATGCTCACACCCTTGGCTGTACACAGCATGCAGGATGTTGGGGGCTTTTTTATTTTCCCCATGACTGTGCTTTCCTGAAGTGAAACCGTGTACCTTGCTTTTGTAGAGCTGAGAGTCCTGATGCACATGGTTACAGATCACATATACTGGATAAAGAGGGAATATTATACATAGTGGGAAAGAGGAATATTATACATAAATGTAAAAGCAGGGTATAGTGGAATTGCCTAGTGCCTCCCATAGTCAGCTGAGTTGCAGTCTGGCAGGAAAAGCTTATGGAGGCAAGGCAGCATGCAGACTTCTGCTTAAGCCCCACCAGAGGGGATCTTCACTTGTCCTTCTGAGATGTCCTGGTTTCAATAAAGCAAATGCAAATTCAATCCAAGGCTCCCCAGACACAGTCCTTCCTCTGGAGGCACATGTGTTACCCTGCCGGCGCTAACGTTAAGGTGTGGTGGGGCTGTGTCACAGCGGTGTGTCTTTGTTGCCTTTCCCATTCAGAAGCAAGAGGTGAGCAAGTTCCTCTTAGGGGCTGGTGTACTTTTCACAATTTTCTTTCGTTAGGAATGTACTGTGTTCTCTGTGACAGAGCCACCTCCAGTGCCTATAAAATTTCGGGAGTTAGCCGATGGCAGGGAAGGCTCCGCCTCAGGGCTTGGTACTTCTTCTTTGTTGTCTCCCACCACCGACTCCTGTGAGCTGGTCTCTGGGCTGGAAGCTGCCTGGAAGCCAGGCTCAGCCCCGAGGGGCTCGTTGATCTGCAGGGGAAGCAGGGCCCGGTGCCGCATCAGGCTGTCGTCGCTGTTCTGGGCCTCCAGCGAGTTCCTGTGCTTGGCGTTCCTGTTGGCCATGGCGTTCTTCTGCGGCTCCTCAAAGCTCAGTGACAGGGTCACCGTGCCACTCCCAAAGCTGACTTTTTGCTTGCAGCCACGCTGCTGCTGGCGCTGCCGCTCTGCGCAGGCTGGTAGAGGAAAAGGGTCCTCGTGGTTGCTCTTGCTGCTGATGGAGGAGGAAGGGGTGGAGCCGGTGGAGCCCCCCAGGCTGTTGGAGCGCTTGCGGGACACGTTGCTCCGTCTCAGCGTGGCCCTGGCAGCCACTTTGAAAGCGTGGGCAGCTGTGCTGCAGCGCACCTCCTCGATTGTGTTGCGGGAGGGCTTGAAGAGGATGATGTAGACTTTGTTGAAGAAGATGCAGGCCAGAAGCCCAAAGCTGGCAGCCAGTATTGCAATCACCTCCACAGCAGACACAAACTTGCCGTACGTGCTGGCGTAAGCTGGGATGAAAGAGATCCACACGATGAAGAATATCAACATGCTGAAGGTGATGAACTTGGCCTCGTTAAAATTCTCAGGCAGCTTTCGAGACTTGAAGGCAAAGAAGAAACAGATGGCTGCCAGTAGGCAGGTGTAGCCAATGAGGAAGCCGAGGGCCATCAGGGAGCCTTCATGGCAGGTGATGAAGATGATCTCATCCTCCAGTTCATGGTTTCTGTAACTGGATGGTGGGGCCGTATAGAGCCAAATCACACAGATGACAATCTGCACAAATGTGCACAAGAAGACCAAGAGGAACTGAAGGTTGAGGCCCCACCACTTTCGGTGGAGACTCGTGGGGATCTTTGCCTCGAAGACGAGCAGGACACGGTTGGTTTTCACCAGGATGCAGGAGATGCAGAGGACAAAGCTGATGCCAAAAGCTGGTTGCCGCAGACGGCAAGTCCAGTTCTGGGGCTCGCCAATGAAGAACAATGAGCTGGAGAAGCAGCATAGCAAGGAAAAGAGGAGGAGGTAGGATAGCTCCCGGTTTGTGGCCTTGACGATGGGTGTGTTGCGAAATTTGGTGAAGACTCCCAGAACAAAAGAAGTCAGGAAAATTCCAAGCACAGCAAAGAGAGTCAGAGCAATCCCAAAGGGCTCAGTCCAGGCCAAAAATTCTATCTGCTTGGGGATGCAGGACGTGTGGTTCTCATTGGACCAGTAATCCTCAGGGCACTTGTCACAGGCACTTGCATCTGAAAAAGAAGTGATAACGAGAGGGAAGGTTTGTCAGAATGAGAGGCTGAAATATGGGATGACATATATGGCAGCTGTGCACCAGCCTTGATCTTAAACACAAGGCGTGTTCCACTCCTGTGTCTGCAGATCCCCCGAGTCATATATTGATGTCTGAGTTTCTTACACTGAAACAACCAACCTCCCATGGGCTACAGAGCAAAGCACAAAGTGTACTTGGTTCCAGCTTAAAAGAAGTCCTGCGCCTGCACTCATGTTTTTTGTAATCCATTTCTTGGCAAAACTTTACAAACTTCGATTGTTATCAGCTCTTATGTAGGCTCTGTTTTTCCCTCTTCCTTGTTCCTTCACTTTTATCTTCTACTTCTGTCTGTCTTCATACCTCTCACACTTTTATCATCATTTGAATGTCCTGCCTTTTTCTATTCTAGAGAAAATTAAAAACGTTCTTGCCTCCTTAAATGCTTTTGAGAGCCTATTTCATATTCCATGGAGGCAAGTCTTAGTGTTTAAATTGCTCTTCCCTGAAGGCAGGCAATGCCCTTGATTCCCAGCACATTCTCATTTCATGTTGGAATGCCAGGGGAAGATGTGTGTTAATGGTATCACTCTCCCTACACCCAGCAAATGTCCCATTAACACTTGCAAAGGGCAAATTGGTGCCTCCATCTCCTTCTTCTACATGAAAGAAGTTGTGCCTGCTGAGATGGCATGGTCATGCCAATGGCTGGCATGATCAAAAAGCGAAGACCTGCTGCTTCTGCTCTTCTTCTTTAATTCAAATGAGTTTCGTGGTCCAGCAGGGAGGGTCATGACTCCTTTGATGGCAGTAGAAAGGGGCTAAGAGCAGAGAGTTGGAGGTCTCAAATTACCTCTGCTTTTGGGATCCCAGCAGGATGGCAAGGGGATGTGGTGAGTTCACAAACCCCTTTGACAGCAAGCACCCTCTGGGCTTTGCACCTGAGCACAGACAGAGACGCTGACCATAGCTTCCAGAGCAGAGGTGGATGAACAAGGGCAAATGTTTTCAAGCTCTCTTGGTCTTGAGGTGTGGTTGGAACATCCATGACCTGATATGGTACTGCTTTCCTAAGGACTTTTTGCCTCACCTAAGCTGTTCATTTGAAAACCTGGCACTAGATGCAAAAGCTCAGTCAGAAGCTGTCATCACCAGGTCATTTCATTTACATCCATTCAGACAATAATTCTTATTTTTCTTGTGCCTTTTACCTGAAAGCTCACTGCAAACTGCAAGCTGCAGACAAAGCAAAGCTAATTTTGTGTAGCAGGGAATCCAGCTGCCTCTACCAGTGACAGGGACAGCTATTTAGCACTGCATCCTAAAGATACGCTTTCACTGCTGCCCTGTGGTGGCTTAGAGACCGTGCTGCCACTGAAGGGAGTAAACCAGGTCTCTCTCCTCCTGCAAGGCTGCTCATTCTTGCCCCCTCTTTTGTGTTGGTAACACTAGAGGGCGTGCAGCTTATCATTCTAGTTGGAAACTCAGCCTCCCAAGAGCTTGTTTTCGGGAACTCCAATGACCTGATCCAACTCGCTCTATGGTTGCACAAGCACCAGTACTGCTCCCAGACAAAGGGTAGGAGGAAACAGCTGGGAAAGGACAGATTGTTTCCTTTGGTAGCATCCTCGTCTCAGCTGGATGAAACTGGTTGTAAAACTGCTCTCTATGCCTATAAAACTGGCAAGCTCAGGAAATAAAGACCATTCCTGTCAGCTGAAATTGCAGCAGGAAACTGTAGAGGCAGAAGACAGTCATCACCTCAGCCCCATAAATTTCACCTCCACACCAGAGCTAGCTCCCAAAATTATGTGACAAACACCAGAAGACCCCTTTTACACATGACCAGAATTGCTTCTATTCAATCTGAAAATGCTGCTTTCAAGCATCCTGTAGTACTATATGGTCATGCTAAAAAAATATCATTCCTGTCTGATAGGACTCAAATTAGATTCTCCCAAAGAACACTTGTACAGTTTTGCAAGCAGTTTACCGAATTGTTCATCTCGGTGAAGGTCTGCAGTGTTTGCTGGGACCAGTGCACTGGAGAGGGTGTGAGGAGGTCCCAAGTGCCCTACAGCGTGGGGACGACTGATATCCTGATAGAATTCACTTGCCTTTGTTACCCTGGGAGTGCCCAACACTGAGAGAGCATTAGTGGTGTTGGAAATTCAAAATTTTTCAACCATTTCTAAAACTGAGGTTACCTTTTCCATCTACTGCTGGACCTGAGTGGCTTGATCCAAGCTACCAACAAAAGAAACAAAAAGCATGTCTGTGGGTGCTTGGTAGGATCCACAGATTCTGATCTTTTGCAGTGCCAGTGATCAACAGAACCTGTAGTTGTTGAGTCCATAAAGGGCAGTATTCCTCTCTGCATGTGAAATCTGGGATGTAATGGATTTTATTTCTTTGTAAAGCATGAAATAAAACCCCGGCAACATGAGGAAAAGATGGAGGCAGACGTAACTACAGAATTTAGGATGGGGAATATCTCCCTCCTCCAGGTTTTTGGAGGAAGAAAAGCTACTGCTACTGTGCAATAGAGTTTGCTTGTGGCTGCCTGAGAGGCTTTCTATATGCAAGTTGTTTTTCAAGTTCTCTGCCTCAATTTTCCAAATGCAGAGCAGAAGGGACAATCAGGCTTAGCAGTAGACAGGACCTGAGGACCACAGCACTCATCTCCTGTAAGCTTTTCAGAAGTCCCTCAGACTTTCTGTGAAGCCTCTTGGCAAGGCAGGCGCCAGCCCAGCACTGCAGGGAAGCGATTTCAGCACGACTGCCGGCGATGCCCGGCGGGCACCGCCCTCGCTCAAGGCCCAGAGCAGCTCTGTGGGTGTTACCTGTCTCGTCGCTGTACTCCCCGTCGGGACAGTCCACGCACTCAAAGCAGCAGGTGGGCTCCCCCTCAATGATGCCTTTCCTCGTGCCTGGCAGGCAGTCCCGGCTGCAGTTGGAAAAAGGCACCTGCAAGAAAAGAGCCCAAGCAGATTAATGGTGCCAGTGCCTTTCTATGGCAAGACCTTGGGCTTCTTCCAAGGGTGTTATTGCTTGGTTGGCATGCTGGATGAAGAGCCTCAAATGCTTACCTCTTCTCCCTGCCAGAACAGACATTTTGCACAAGAGTCCTTCCCTAACCCACTACAGTGGGATTTCTTTGAAGGAGCACATCAAGGGATGGTAAAGAAGATCAACAGACCTTTGTAATCTGTGCTGTGTAGGCATTGCAAACCGGAATGTGACCATGATATACATAATCCAAAAACAGTCATTAGATGGTTAAAAGAAAAGACAATCAATCTCTATTGACAGGAATTTGAGTCAGCCTTGGAGATGATGGGCTCTGACTTCTGATCCCCAATCCTGTATATTGCGTATTTGTCTGCTAATAATTTATGGAAATTAAAATGGTTTTCTGAAACTCACTTCTTCTTTAGGAACACTGAGCATGTAAAGATGCAAATCAGTAGCGCTATACAGATCCAAGGGTTTCCAGACCTCTGCTGCTGTAAATTATGTCAACTGCTGGCTGTGTATTTATGCTGTGCCTGAGCCCACGTGAGCATTGTCGTGTCTTGGCACCAAGTGGTTGCATGGGCACACTCACTGCATGCCTGAAGTGCACTGACACAAGGACTTCAGCATGATAAATGGAAGCCTGGGCCTTTGTCACACAGAGTCATGACCTGAGGTTGAGCTCACCTTTCCCCAACTAAATTAAGGAAAGACAGATGACACAGAACATGGCTTTCTCAGCTCAGGAGGGTTAAACCTACACTTTCCTCTGCTAGCACTGTACCATGACCCATACATACTTAAGGGCTGTTCTGTTTGGAAGCCTCCATTCACCTTTTTGGATGTTTGATGCTACTTTACCCAAGTGCTGCCAACCAGGAACCTCCTGTGCTGATGCACTTACACAATGAGTCCTAGGCATGGTTTGGAGGTTGCCTGTATGCAGGCACTGACCTCAGCCCTAGGGGAAGCAAGCCCTCAGTAATGGCAACTCCTATGCAAAGATGACCGCTCCGTGGCTCAGGTGAACGTTGGCTCTGTTGCCTTTCACTCTGAAATGTAGCTGCAGCAGAGTTTGGGAATGCTGTTCCTAAGTTGTTCATCAGGATTACATGATTGATTGGATGGACACACACCCAGGGCAGATCCCTGCAGCTCCCCACTTGAAGCACTCTTTGCTGTTAGTGCCTATTGCTATTAACACAGTGTTCCTGTTCCTCGGGACAGTCTTTGAGCAGAGAGTGCATCCATCAAGAGGAATTCATCAGTCCAGGTTGCCTTTCCCTAGGCTGCCAACAGTGATTTTGAACAGGGCTGAATCAAAGGCCTGGCTCAAGTCACACACTGCTTCCCCATTATCTACTAAGCTGATTGAGCTTCTAAGGAGGAAAATTAAATTGGTTTGGCATGATTTTATCTTGACAAATACATGTTGGTCTGTTCTTATCAGTTTATTATCATCTAAGTGTTTATAAACTGTTCAATTTTTTTATCAAGTCTTTTAGGTTACTGAAATTCAACTCAATTGTGTGTAATTCCCTTGGCTCTCCTGTAACTGCTTTAAAAACAGGTATTACGATTACTCTCTAATCCTTTGAGACATCATGCATCCTCCACATTTCTCAAAGATGAATTGCTAGTACTTTTGTGATTGCTTTGGCTGAATCCTTAAGTATTCTGTGGGGAGTTTTATCAAGTTCTGCCAAAATGAACCTATCTATCTTACCTACTCCTTAACTCATTCTTTTGCAAATCTGCCCAATGCTTGAAGTTCCTATGTTAAAATTACCTGCATTTAAACTTTTGTTGGGGATGACAAGAGGCACAGTGAGTGAAGTACTGACTACTCTTTTTGAACAGGTCCTTTTATCTGAAAGAAATTAGAAGTCTATAAACTGGAAAACAAATGCTGCAGACATAGGGATCGCAAACCCCTCCACTGCGCAAATTTTACATGCCCTGGCATTACACTCAGCAGCATCATGTCACATCTTCAACAGTTTAGGACAGAGAATGAAGTTAAATATTGCACTGCTAGAAATATTTAGACCAAGAGAACACAATTATTCAGTTTAAGTAAAAAACAGTAAATCCTAACTGTTGGAAAAGTAAGTTTCATTTGCAACAACCAGAAGGAGGGATTAGAATATCATGGTTTTTAAAGTTCCACTTATAGTTTGTGCTTAGAGTCTCCAGCTGGGCTTAGAAAAGCTCTGAGCTCAGTATTTCTGTGGTAGTATGCTCTGTTCAATTCATGCCTCCTTCAGAGTGCTCTGCACTTGAACCAGAAGTGAAGCTGGAGTAAAGGCAAGGCTGAACTGATGCTGTAGCTGTTTTGGGCAAGTGTAGCTAAGGCAGAAGCATTACCTGATCTGCCAGCCAATGTGAGTAATCACCTGGAAGTGAATTGCCTTGCTCATTAATCAGGTGCTGGTTTAACACATCTAAACATCGCGGCAGGGCCTGGCAGTGACATTTCTGAGTGAATACTCCCTGTGTCAATTCGCAGACCACAAACCATATGCCCACTCAGTATTCCCTCTGTGAGTCAGAGCTATGGCTGCAGTTCATCTGGCTCTTGTCTGGAGATGTCTGCACCATGTTTCCAGCCTGTGGGTCAGACACAGCCTGGCTCCTAGTGACAATAATTATGCTGAAAAGATTTAACATATGCAGGACAGTGGAGAAGGACTTAGGCCTGACTGAAGTCAATTAATACATCTTGAGATCACTGCTTATGAGACTGCAGAAGCACCCTCAAGGAGAATAAAAAGAAAGGTAGCAGGTGTTGGCATCTTCCACTATTTGAGCACCATGTCCAAGTTAACCCAGGCAGATTGACAGGGGTTGTTCTGTTGGTTTGCAAGGCAAGGGTGTGAGGAAGGCTCTGAGACTGGATGGGTGAAGCCAGCAGAAAGAGTTGCAAATATAACAGAGCAAGAAGAGACACTTCTTGATACAGAGATAATGGGAGTGAAAGAGATGGTTCTTTTCAGCAATGAAACTACTGAGCTCAGGAAAACTTGATTTAGTCAACAAGCAGACTTAGGTAATGAATTTCTCATCCCTGTTGAAACAGTGCTATAAAATTCTACTCTATCTGTTTGGGCAAGGAGAAAAAGACTTCATTTAAAACATTAACACCCAGGGTCATCAAACGTACAGGAGGGGAGGAGATGTTGTCTGTTATTTCAGTGTATAAGAAGGGTATGAAAGACTGTGGTAGAGACTGTGTATACAGTAAGGTGAATGGATCTTTTAATGAGACATGAAGGCATAATATGAGGAGTCTGCAGGGCTAGTTCAAATTTCAGCTTGTGGAAACCTGGAAAACATTGCTGTGAGGATTTAAGCACTTACCTCCTTAGACAGTCCACCCCATAGGATCTTGTTTTCATTGATAAAAAGCCTCTCCCCTTTCTTGGCATAAACGTTGTAGTGCCCAACCTCTTCAAAGACGACTGAGCCATCCTCCGGAGAGAGATGCCAATTGATTATTGAGTAATTTCCTACCAGGTCCCCAAACTCATCAAAATCCACTTGCTCCCCCATATTATTGGTGAAATTTAAGTGTCGCAGATGCTTGAGAACCTAGAGAGAGACAGAGAGACACTATGAATGCCTGCGTGTTACAACCCTACCGCAGCACACATCTGCTATGGGGAGAGAACTAGGAAGAATCTCTTTACTACAGACCTTAACCTCTCCAAATGTTTTACTCACAGCAGTAGGAAGCTATCTATCACATGAACACACACAGCCTGTACAAACTTTGTAGACTACACATGGTATCATGGCCCTCAGAGTGGTTGGCAACCCATCTGTAACACTTACTGATGCTCTCCCATCATCCACTTAGCATTCCTCTTTGGTCCTCTGAGTCACCTCTGCAAGCCCAGAGCTCTTTCTTAGGGCAAGAGAAGTGGCAGCAGCCTCTGGTGTGTTTCAGTCACCCATGCATCGCTCCCACCCTGCTCTCAAAACCACTGCATAAATGCTCTCAGTTGGTATCTCTAGTCTCTGAATGATCAATCACTCAGAAGCAGGAGTGCTTGAGAAACAACTCGGACTTGACTCTGGATTGAAAAGACCCAAGCCCAATGCACTTCAGTAAGAAAACCCCAACAAATCAAGATCATTTGCCTTATGGCAGACCTGGAGAATTCTTACCACTTTTTTGGCTTCTGTCTCCTGGTTGCATAGTTGAAAGTAACTACATTCTGCCTGTTTTCAGGAGTCCTTCCCTGTAATTTTCACCTCATGCCTTAAAGTGTCATATACAATCACAAAATCATTAAGGCTGAAAAATATCTCCAAGATCAAGTCCAACCATTAACCCAGCACTGCTGTATTCACCACTAAACCATGTCCCCAGGTGCTATCTCCACACATTTTTTGAACACTTCCAGGAACGATGGTTGCCCCACTTTCCTTGACAGCCTATTCCAATGCCTGATCACCATTTCAGTGAAGAAATTTTTCTTAATATTCAATCTAAGCCTTCTCTGGCACAACTTAAGGCCATTTCCTGTCATCACGTCACTTGTTACCTGTGAGAAAAGACCAACCCCCTTCTTGCCACAACCTCCTTTTAGGGAGTTATAGAGAGTGATAAGGTCCCCCTAAGCCTCCTTTTCATCAGCTAAACAGGCCCCCCTTCCCTCAGCCACTCCTCATCAGACTTGTTTTCCAGACCCTTCACCAACTCTGTTGCCCTTCTCTGGATGTGCTCCAGCACCTCAATGTCCATCTTGTAGTGAAGGGCCCACAACTGGACACAGCACTCAAGGTGTGGCCTCAGCAGTGCCAAGTACAGGGGACAATCACTGCCCTGGCCCTGCTGGACACACTATTGCTGATACAGGCCCAGTGCCATTGGTCTTTTTGGTCACCTGGGCACAGTTGGCTCATGTTCAGCTGGCTCTCAATCAGTATGCTGCATGTCCCTAATCCCAGGGACAACTGCAGTTGTAAAGTTCATGATCTAGATAGCCTGCCAAGTAGACCTAAGAAACTGCAGCATGAAAGCAAGCCTGTACTGGCAACTGTGATACAATTCATCCACACTGTATTGCTGTTCAAAAGTTACTTACTGGTTTATGCACTTACCAGATTTCTCCCCGCGCTCACCTATGGAAAGATGAGGTGACTGTGAGGGCACCTGGCTGTCAGCTGCCCCTAGACCACTGCAACATAGTTGCTGCTCTGGTTCTACTACCTGTGACAGCTTGTAAGCCCAGTAACCCCCCCAACCTGCGAGTGTCCAAACATACAACTCTGGATGGCAAAATGTAATGGAAACCAAACGAAATCAATTTGTCTGGGCAGGCAGAGCCCTCTTCACCCCACAGACAGAACAGACAATATTGTTTTGATGAATCCTTTTTACCTGGAAACACAGGGACAGGGGAACAGAATCACTTCATTAATTCCTGTCAGTTTTGCTAAATTGTCTCATTTTTTGCTGTTTCCTTTTGGGATCCTCCTATCTCAAGCTAAAATCCCCAGAGCCACAGATACCCTCCTCTCACTGCCTATAACTAAATCAATTTGTCTGGGCAGGCAGAGCCCTCTTCACCCCACAGACAGAACAGACAATATTGTTTTGATGAATCCTTTTTACCTGGAAACACAGGGACAGGGGAACAGAATCACTTCATTAATTCCTGTCAGTTTTGCTAAATTGTCTCATTTTTTGCTGTTTCCTTTTGGGATCCTCCTATCTCAAGCTAAAATCCCCAGAGCCACAGATACCCTCCTCTCACTGCCAGCCTGAGAGAGCCCGGAAAAATCTTTGTAGTACTACACAGGATGTGGCCAACAGTACCTTTTCAGCTTGTGTGATGCTGATGGAAGGATATAAAAATATTTCCACAGTATTTAGTCTTTGAATAATGGGTGAGACAGAGAAGGCAGGATTTTTTTCTGTCTTTCTCATCCATGCTGCCCCTCCTCTGCAGACCAGCTCACCCATAAGGTGTGCAGCTGGAATGATCTCACTGAAGAGCCAGGACCTGTCCTTGGAAGATCTCACCCTGTGGTGGACACAGCAAAAGAAGGTGCTCTGTGCTGGCACTTTGCTGTGGAGAGCTGGGACATTGCCTGCTGTGGGTAAGGAAATACCCACACTGCTCCCCTCTCATTCCCCTCATTACCTCAGGGTACCGTACCCAGGAAGATGCTACTTGCCCAGCTCCATCAGGGGACAGTGAGAACAGAACAGAAGCAGCTCTGAGGTCAGAACGGGTGACAGGGTCTGCAGATGCACAGTGATGTGTTGTAGTGCCTCACCTCCCTTTGGCCTCATCTGCATGGGGGCTGCAGTCTTGGCCTGGTTGTTACCAGAAACTTTGTCCATCAGCAGTGCAGGTGCTCAGCAGGGCAGCTCACATTCCTCTGCAGGCTCTGGCACCTACCACAGGGTGACAGCTGCAGCTTTGATGTCCAGATCAGGTTTGTCCTTACACTGAGCCTAATGCTGTGTTTCTCCTCACTCCAACTCAGCATGGCACTCTCTCTGAGCAGTACTGCATCCTTCTGAATGACACCAGGATGTCCTGACTGGGTATCACTGCTGGGTTGACTGTTACCTGTTTAGACAGGAGACCTTGCCCTTGTTTTGACTGCAGTTGCTGCACACACTAGGAGACAATCTTGCAAGAGAAATATTGAGGATTCTTCAGTTCAAGTCCTGCCTCTCCTGGTCAGCTGCAGCAGCAGGAGGCTCACTGGTCTTAGAGTCAACAAGATGAATGGTGAAGAACTTCTGGATTCCCTGAATGCAATTTTTTGTTTGTTTAATTTCATAACATTCACCTCAATTAGTCTGCCTTCCCTCCTGACACTAGGTTGCTTCAAAAGCAGTATGTACTCCTGGCTTTTAGTGGGGTTTTGTAGGATCAGTTTGACAGGATCTTTCCCTTGGTCACACACACTCTACACCTGAGGATTCAGGTTATAAATAATTTCATGTATGACCTGATATGTCTATCTGACTGTTAATTCATATAAAAGCACTGATTTGCAATTAATGTTGTCTTTCCCCAGGCACAGCATAGCAGCTTCAGATCTGCAGCTGTAGCTAGGGAGCAGAAGAATATGTATCAGTTCACGCAGGAAAGGCATGTGACTTGATTAAAATCCCAAATGGAGAGGCAGCAGGAACAACAGAAGTAACAAAGCCTGTTTTTTTCTTTACAGGAAACACCGAAGTTTTGCTTCAAATCTAAATCCTGAGGGGCAGCTTGTAAAATGAACAACTACCAGAACATGTTCCTTTTTTAGAGAGCAAGAAGATCCCAGGATCATATCTCTGTATCTCACAAGTTCTGCTCTTTACAGGGTGAAAATGCAGACAAGGAATATATATGCACTAAATGTTGAAAGAGGAAGTTGTAGGCTCTGAATAACTACAGCACTATTTTATAGTCACCAGACTATCAATGATTAGCTAAAGGCTTTTCAGTTAAAAATGTGTCACTATGTTTTGTAACTAAAGATAGAAACATAAATAACCAGGACTCAATCTACAAAGACCTAAAAGACTCTGCTTCAGCCAGGCCAAGAGCATGTGTCAGGGGTACATGTACCATACTCTGGAACCGAGAATTTATGGAAGAAGTGTTGACCTTGTGGCTTGGTTAGCAGCTGCTGGTGGAGCAGCTGCTCCTGCAGGGAGAGCATTGTGCAAGCTGCTGTCTTCAGATATTTCTTTCTGTAATTTTTCCTTCTTTTCTTTTCTCTCTGTCACAGACTTCAGGTTGAATTGCAATGCCTTTTAATTAAAACACCTCTTATCTGAAAGGACTTGCAAGCTGCCCTCTAGTTCACCCTCCCATAATTCCTGGTAAGGCCATTCCCAGCCATGCAGCACCCCATGCTTTATTCAGGCTAGATATTCTGGGACATGTTGTTTCCACTCTTATAGGAGGATCATAAAGCCATAACATAAATACAGTTGTATTAGAGCAGGTGGCAGCTCACCTGCCCAGGACCTGTTTCTGACTGTGGCCAACAGCAAATACCTACACAGGAGCATACAGTGATGTGATACTACCCCTGAACACTCTCATACATTTTGCAGCTCCGTGACTTCCTGAGCCAGAGGCTTTGTACCTGATAACCTTTGGGTGGATTTTTCTTCCATGATGTTGCACATTTGTGTTCTGCACCTGTGCAAACTTTTCACCGCCACCTGTTTCTGACTGTGGCCAACAGCAAATACCTACACAGGAGCATACAGTGATGTGATACTACCCCTGAACACTCTCATACATTTTGCAGCTCCGTGACTTCCTGAGCCAGAGGCTTTGTACCTGATAACCTTTGGGTGGATTTTTCTTCCATGATGTTGCACATTTGTGTTCTGCACCTGTGCAAGCTTTTCACAGCCACAACCCCCTACAGCACAGAGACCAACATTTTATGAGACAAGCACCTCTTCATCTCTTTTGGAACAGAGCAGCTACTAATCTCTTTTGATGACCTTCATGCTTATATTGGCAAAGAACTGTCATTTGCCAGTCATCTCTTCCATGCCTCTCACGATTCTACAAACCTTTGTCAGATCTCTCTTCAGACACCTCTTTTTCAGGTTGATGAGCCCTATCTGAGGTTGCTACGCTTTGTACAGAAGATGTTCCACTAATCCTTCTCTAAACATTCCCAGTCTTCTTCATCATGCACATGATACTGAAGTGAGATGCACCAAAGGGTTGAGAAAGTGGCCCCAGGACACTGTTTACCTCTCTGTCCCTTTTCCAGTGTGACTATTCTTAGAAGTGTGTTTGCTTTTTTTGACTACTATTCAGACAGACCTGAGGATCCACCCATAGACTTGATCAACTTCATTTCAGATAAGTCAGGTCTCATAATTTATTTTTATACTCTGCTGAGTATCTTTCAACCAACATACACGTAAGTTCTGAATGTGGTGACCGACTACCAGAGGATGTCTTTAAGAAGCCTGAGCAAACCCTATGAATAGAAGTTCCCTTATCCATACACATCCCAAAGTCTTCCAAGCACTTCAGGAAGTTTGTGAGGTAAGGTTTCTCTTTAGAGAAATCATGGTCACTCTTCCTCTGTTTTTTTACTCTATTTTTTCTTCCTGATTTTTTTTTTTTTACCCCAGTTTCTAATAATGGGCTCAATCAGGCTCTGCTAGTTCCTCGGATCTCCCCCACAACCCTTTTAGAAAACTGATGTAACTTCTGTCACATTTCTTGTCCTCAGGGCCTAACACTCTTCACGTCTGAGGCGGTGGACACCACAGCCAGCTGTTCAGCTACTTCTTCTGTGAGCTCTGGCAGATCCCTTGGGTGAATATTGTTCACTTGCCCTGAAGTATCAAGGTTCATTTTGCTCGTGTACCATAGTTTCTTCTATAGTCAGTTCAATTAGACAGATCCTCTAAAGTTCTCCATAAATAAATAAACCTTCTTAAGTTTGTCCATGAGGAGCACACTTTTCTTCTGTCATGGCCTTAGCTTGTCTTTTGCAGTGATAATCTACAGCTCAACAGACAGTCCTACTCCTGAAATGTTTAAAAAAGGATTTATGAGCTTTTGCCCCATTTACAAGCTGTTGCTCATTCGGTTTTTTGATCTGCCTTATTTTATTTTTACATTTAACCTGCCAGAGTTTATGAATCTTCCAATTTTACTCACTGGACATAACTCATTTATTTGAAGGATGCTGTCCTCACTTTTAACAAACACCACCTAATACCTTTGTTTTGTCTTGCCAGCTTCCTTTCTCCACCTTTTCTTGATCTGCAGTATACACTTACTTTCTGTCACTAGTATTGAGGCTGGTGGCAGGCAAAAACATCCATTTAAAATTTTGAACGCTGTCAGATAGCAGAGAACTGTGTGTGTGTATGCATGCCCAAAGCTGAACTTTGAGCTGTCCTCTGAAGCACATGCCATGGACTAGTTGGACATTTTGATAGCAGCTGGACTAAACAATAGTGGCGTGTCCTAAATACGCCAATTAGTAACAAGATAGGAGACAGATCCCCCAGTTTGGAGGCTGATTGCAACCAAAACCTAGGGCTCAGAGATAGAAACAAGAAAGCAAAGATCATGTCTGCATGAAAAACACTGGAAGTACGGAAAGATCTTGGAGATGAAGGAGATGTGTGGAGACAAATTTTGGGGGATGCTCAGTAACCTAGGCCAGTAATGCTCAAGGAAAGGCAACTGAGAGGAGCTGCACAGCATAAATGGACAACTTCCACCTTGGCCAGCCTCCATCATATCCCTGCCAGGAAGGGAAGGTAAGACTTGATGATGTAGAGCTGTGGGGAGAGCAAGAGTGTGTGAGATACCAAAAGTTGTTAAAAGCTGCAGTCTTTTTAATTCTTAAATACATGTAAATAAACATCAGTATCTAGGTGTGCTATGAGCTGTCCCATCTGTGCCAGGTCCTTAACTAGTCTCCATATACTGTCAAGGGTTAATATCCTTGGCTTCCTTCTGCAGCTACTTTCTGATGTGTTTCCTCCCTAGGTCAAATGGTCCTGCTATGGAAGAGAACCTGGGCACCTTATAGGTGTCTGTCACCATAAAGGACAAAAAATTTCCCCTCCTAACACACAGTTGCAAGCAATCCTGTCTTAACAATTAATATACATTTTCCCACTTAAGTTTTAATTTCTGTCTACCTATCCCTCTGCAGGCCTGTAAAACTGTTCTGGACTGATAGGTACCAAAAGTTTTTCTGCAGCCAACAATACCATGTAATGGCTAAGTGCGAATGAAGATGAAAAGCTGGCAACTGTCCTCAAGATGGCAAGTCCTGACTTTCATTTTGAATTGCAGAGAGCCCAATCCCCTTTCTTGTTTTGGATCCCTCATCAAGTACATGGAGAAGCTGCCTTCATAATTCTGTAACAGGCGTAAGGACTTGAGAGATCAGTTATTGCATTAGGCCAGGGCTCATGGTGCACAGGGCTTGGGTTTTGCCTGTGGTCAAGTGTCATGAAGAAATAGGCCCAGCTGCTTGTAAAATGCTTTAAGAGAAATGTTACCTGAAGCAATAGTTTTTTGGTGTTTTTTTCTTTCTTCCTTTCACTTTCAACTACCTATGTGTCAATCTTCATTTACAGGCTAGCAAAACTCTAATTTTTAGTTTCTGTATCAAATCCTTTTTTTATCCTCTACTTTGAAATATTTTGTTCTGCCTGGTTTTTTATGTAGGGCCAACTCTTAGGCTCTCTGAAAGGTAGTGCTGTTATCAAAGCATCAAGCAGTCCTGACACACAGGACCCAAGCAGACAGGAAGGTGCTGGCCCTGACCCCTTGTGTCAGTAACACCTGTTTCCAGAAGCCTGAGGCAGGGGAAGATGAATTTCACCCTTCTCTCCAAAGCATTCTTCTTGCTAGCAGGAGCTGCACCTTCCTTCCCCTCTACCTCTCCTCCTTCCCTGCTGCCCTTTGTACACCAAGAGGGACAGTAGTGTTGTAGTGCTGATCTTGTTTTTAAAACCAAGCTGCCAGAATATGCCAGCACCATTAATCTCACCTTTTTCCAAAGGCCGTTCAGAAGACAACAGAATTCTTCAGCCAGTGAAGGATGTGATTCATTGCCTCACACCACTTGCTATATTCACAGAATCATAGAATATTCTAAGTTGGAAGAGACCCACAAGGATCATCAAGTCCAACTCCTGGCCCTGCACAGGACACACCAGGAGTCACACCCTGTGCCTGAGAGTGTTGTTCAAATGCTTCTTGAACTCTGTCAGGCTTGGTGCTGTGACCATGCCCTGGGGAGCCTGTTCCAGTGCCCAGCCACCCTCTGGGTGAAGAATCTTTTCTTAATATCTAATCTAAACCTCCCTTGACACAGTTTCAGCCCATTCTCGTAACTCCTATCTCTGGTGACCAGATTCCACCTAAGCTGCCTGTTTTCTATTGGTTTTCTGCTCTGAAGAAGTGACTGTTAATACTTTTTATCACTATAAGGGTAACTCAGGTGGAGAAGCTGAAAGGGACCCAGGAACAGAGCTATGATTCTCACTGTAAATACCTCACAAAAAACTTGGACGTCTTCCTGTCACACACATCCAGCTTCATGCACAAGGAATGCCTGGTGTGTAGTTGGGATACTGAGCACTTAATGCCAAAATAATGAAAACCAGTCAGCACCTACTGTGCAAGGCCTGGGCTGTACTCCAGGATTGAAACTGTCAGGTTGGCAACAGGGCAGATGAACAAAAGGAGACAGACTCTGGAAGGGCTGGTGTCAAAGAGAGAGGAGTTGATAGTCAGCCAGAGGTACACTGACAATTCTCCAAGGGAAATTTGGCAAGATGGGATGGACATCTCAGCTCTGGTGAAATGCTAGATCTGCACTGACTTGAAAAACAGAGTGAAAGCAAGAGTTCATTCAATACTCAAGAATAGCTGTGTGAAGCCTGAGAATAACTCAAGAACATTCAATGTCGTTATGCTTTGATAAGAACAGAATGACTTCCTTGTAAAATCTAGGAAGGTCATTGGATAACACAATTAAATGTGTATGACAAAAACAATGTGCCATATGTTAGAAGTAATAATTTAAGCTATTCATAACCTTTATTGAAGAAAATTAACTAACTGCTGAGGACAAAGACCTGTTCATTATTGTAGGCGGGTCAGTAAAAACACTCTGTGCATTATGCAGCAGAAGGAACAAACAAAATATTAGGATATGAAAGTAAGAAGGAAAATGATACTGAAAATCTAGTGCCAGTAGTACAAGTCTCCTCTGGAAAAAAGCTCTTAGTTCTATTCATTTAATCAGAAAAGAAGAATAAAATTAAAGAAAGATCAGAGAAGTCCAGAAGTGGTGATGATAGCTCTTGGACAGTCAGTCTTCCATTTCAAGAGAGATGAAAGCATGGAATTACTTAATTGTTTATGAAACATGTAGTGACTTGTGGGAGAGAGGTGATATATTCTCACAGAAGCAGAGACCCCTGTCTGTGCAAAAGCAACTGACTTTATTCAGGTCTGCAGAGAAGTACAGGATATCAAGCTGACATGACAAGATGTGCTGATTGTCATATTGTAACTGACAATTGGTTCCATTCTGCTTCTGTCAAGGATATGATCCCTGGGCAGATGGGGGCTGGATCTCTCTCTGCCTCTTCCATTGACCAATGCCCTGTCCTTGAGGAGGGGCAGCACTGGTGCTGATGTGGGGACCCATACATACGGGATGTCCTTTCTTTGTGAGAGAGAAGCAGGATCTCCAACAGAAACTTGCAGAAATTGGGAGAAGAAGGAACTCATGTGGACTGTGCTGAAAACACCATCACCTTCTGCTCAGAAGAAGGTGTTTGGTGCTTCCCTTGTCTCATTTGGTGCTGTGAGTGCTTAGTCTGCTTGGAAACTGGTGAAGCCTAGAATTTCCAAAGACAAGGACCAGTTTTTTGCCTGTAACTGGACTTGATGGGTCAGTTTATGTGTCTTCTCACCAGCAGCCCAGCAAGCCTGCTCTGCTGATTAAAACCTGCAGCAACTTTGATGCTTTCTTGATGATGAAAGGTGACAAAACTAACAAATTAATAGCTACTACTACAGCAGTAGAAGCAACTTAAACCAAAAATGTCAAAGGCAAGCATTTTTAAATGGAACTTGATATAAAATGGGAGTAATCTGATTTAGGATTAGATTTACTACAGTACCATATTTACAAGGATGTCCAGAGAGAAATCAAAACCCAAGCCTAGTGGATTTCACAACAGAGGCTGCACAAGTCAGGTCCAACTGAGATACTTCAGAAAAACCCATTAGGTATTTACTGGTGTTTGCAGATGCCTCAATTCCATTGCAAATCTGGGTCTGAAATGCTTCTGAAAGACCTGTCTGATGAGTCACAGAGGCTCCCAAAGGAATCAAGAAATGATCTTGCAACATTTTGGCATTGCGTGGCTGCTTTTCCAGACTGATTTAACCATCAGTTAGGAGGTGGCAGGACACAGTAAGGATGGGACCAGGATATTTTGTTTCCCCAAGGTCCTCCACAACTCCTGCTGGCCCTGTGCACACCTACAGTTCTAAATGCAGTTGTCCATAGAACACCAGTCCTGAGCCTGTACTGCGTAATGCTTAGCTGATAGCAAACAGCACCTCACACAGATGTGCCATGGTAAAGAATAATGATTTGGCTCAGTGTGACCAAAGATTTGCATAGGAAAACATCATGTGAAATCTTGTCAAATGAAATTCAGTACAAATATATTTTTTAAAGTCAAACTCAAAAATGTGACCTTCAAGTGCCGTTCCATTTTCAACTGTAATTACATTTTTTTTAGTGGAAAAAAGGGGAAACAACTCATTTTGAGTCTGTCAAAATGCTGGTTTGGACAGTGATGTTTCCATTAACTGCAATTAGTGAGTTTGATTAGCTCTAGAGTAGAAAAGAGATGACAAAATACTTTTTACCGCTAACATTTTCCCTTTTTCTGTTTTAAATCAAGACCCAGCTGTATGATGGTACCCCAACATATTTGTATGGCCCAAAGCATGATGTTGTAATATTAGTTCCCTAGAGTCCAAAAAATCTTTCCTACATGCAACTTCAGGAGCTGGGGCATCCTGGAGTAGCCTCAGTCCCAGTTCAGTGCCATTCCAAACAGACTTAATCTGATCTACTGACTGCAGTAAGTTTCTTCTGGGGAGAGATGGCTGGAGTGACAGCACCTCTCCCCTCCTTACAAATCCTGTAAGCATTAATTCAGTTCCTAGGAATCAGGACAAAAATAATGGTAGCAAAATGAAAAATAATGTCTGTGGAAAACCCCTAGATGCAGGATATAATGCTATATAAAATCAAAGAGGCTTCTGACTAGTCTCTGCTCTGGTGATGTACAAGCATAGGACAGTGAGGATGGAGGCCTCTGAACTCCACAGAATGGAAAAAATCCATGGACAAGCTACAGGAAGGGACTGACTGATGGTAGCTTATGCATGATAAACTCATCAGTTCAGAATGTTGCCTGTGTTCATTGAAATAAAAGCTCATTAATTAGGGAGTAATTTGATGCCATCCTCATCATACAAATAGAGCTCAAACAGCAGTATTTATTATGGTGGGCTCTAAAAGCACTAATCCAACACAGAACATCCAACACCTGAAAAACACAGGTGTTGTATTGGCAGAAAGTAGTACATAAAAAATCCTGGAGAACAAAGAAGAAAAAAATCACCAGGCAATGTATTAAGGAGTTCCTTGTACATATTAAAATTGAAAGGTGTCATGTATGCCAGATCCTCATGATATTAAGGCTGTAAGAGACAGCTAAAGAGGATGGAAAGCTAAAGAGAGAGCTGAGGAGAAGCAGGAGAGCTAAATGAATGATATGTTAGTGCCCTTACTATCAGAAAAAAAGCCAGACATTCTTATCTCAAGGGCACTTGTTTTGGAACCATAATGTGACATTAACTGAGGTAGAAGGTCCTTAAAGAGGGATTAGAGGGCAGCCTGAGGAATATAAATTGGATCTAAAAGGCTGACAGAACCAGACAGTTCATCACAGCACTCCATAAGCAATAAAGAGAGCACTAATACAGCAGGTTTATGATATACACATAAAAATGCCACTGGCTTTGAATGATAAAGCCAATATGCTATCTAATCTTATTCCACAGCAACCCCAATCCACCTTTTTGCTACACCTGCGAGTGTAGTGCATTCCCAGCCCTGTGTCCAAAGTTCTGCTCCGTGTCAGCCTCTGGTGGGCTGCAACGGCTGCCAAGAAAAAACAATACTATAAAAGGCAGAGGGATGTCCTCTGTAGCCAAAGGCTGGTTAGCCTGACATCAATCACAGGAAAAACAATGGAAAACAAGAGTTTAGGGCTGAGGAGCAATTAATACAAAACTATTGGTCTAAAACATAATTGCTGCCACCTAATAACATTAGCGGAATACAGATCTTCTTAAATTCAAGTTGGGTTGACAGACATAGCCCTTCAGAAGTGAAGTAACTGAGCTTTACACTTTATGTAACGTGGATCAAGAATTGCCCAACAGATATGAACAGAGGCAGATCATCAGTTCATGGGGAATTCCTCCAGCCTCAGTAACCATATGTTCATCAGTACTCTGGCAGCAGCTACAAAAGCACTGCTGGGAAAATTCGCAGAAAATTCATGGATTAAGGTAACGGTAAATAATATTCAAGAAAAAGCACTGGCCCCCAGATTGCTTTCAAACATCTGTGTTTAATACAGAGAAATTTGGGCTTGTGCATCAAGGCATAAGGAATTCACACCAGGCACAGAAAGGGTACCATCTGCTGCAAAGTATTACTGGCTACTAAATGTGACCTTTCCATTGCATGCAGCGGCATGGAAGGGTCAGGCACCTTGTGCTCCTACAAATGAGGAATTAAGAGGAGTATGCAAATGTGGGATTTTTTCACTGTCTGGCTGTGCTGAGTCTGTTGAAGGAATACTGAATACGTGCCAAAAGAAGGATGGACAAGATACAGAACTAAAGCACAAAACCTACGTTATGACTAAAAGTCCACTCTGTTTAAATTATCAAGGTAAGACTGAGGGATAATTTGATCAATGTGCATAAATATTATATGGAGAAAAATGATGCATACTTCATCTGGACTTTTAAATCTAATAAAGCAAGCCCAAGTAAGGACCAACGAAACTAAAGGTCAGTAAATTCCAACTGGAAATCAGACACAATCTGTGACAAGAGATGTGGCTTGCCATGGATCATACTAATTAAAAAAAAGGTCTACTAGCCAGCATGTCTTTGGGGAAAATAAATCTTGCTAAACACAAGTTTGGCTGTCAAACACAGCCCTTCAGAAGTGAAATACCTAGGTTTTACATCCAATGTGAAGCACCCTCAGCTGGATCAAGATTACTTGCTTTCCTGAACGTGGCATAAATTTACATAGTTAATTATACAAAGGATTTCAAGCTGCATGATCATTTGGAAAGTGACCCCATTTGAACATTTTTTAGGTTTCTCTTAAGGTTTTGTGGGGAGGGATGGTCTCTGGACAGAAAAACATAATTGTACAGGTACAATGAAAACTAATTGTCAGTGCTGTTAGACGGTACTTTGTGCTGTGTGCTCCTGTCTTTACCTACAGCCATGACATGAAAAAAAATCAGAGCCACTTAGTCTAGACTTACTGCCATAATTGCTTTGGTTTTCACTTGCAGCAAATATAATATGGAGAAATCCATTGGGTACGATAGCCCAGGTTGCTGTGTACTAACGTTGAGGGATCTATTGGCAGAAGTCCTAACTGAGTAAATGATGCTTTAATGCTCTTGGGACATCACCACACTGCACAATAACTGTTATGGTGAAGTATCTAACAACTTAAGATAGAGCTCTTCATATTAATTTAAGTTTAATATTAAATAATACATTTAAAATTGTCATATTATTAAAGCTACTAATAGATTCAAAGGTTCAAGTGCTCAGTGTTTTCAAGTAGTATAATTCACATATGTTGTCTTGTGTAATTGAAGTCTGATCGAAATGATTTTTCTGGAAGGTGTTTAATGCCATCCCTATGCAGCTGTGCAGAGAACAATTGTGTGCATGTGTCCCTTTACACCCCTTTGCTGTCACTTTCTTCAAACAGCCCTTTATGGATCAGTGTCTTCAAAGTCCCAGTGAGGTCTGAAACTGCATCCTGCACAAAGCACTGCTGATACTGCTTTGAAGAACTGTTCTGCTCTCTAGACCATGAGAATGCCGTAACTTTTGACTGTAAATTCTTTCCTATTTGGAGCTATAGGATGAATTACTTCAATGCTTGGGTAAACTCTTTGTTGGAATGAGAACCAACAGATTCTGCACTCAAGGAGTCATTTCTTTTAACAAAACCATGGTAATTCATGAAACCTGGGTTCAATGCTTATTTATAATCTATTCAAGAAGTACTATCCATGGGGGGAAAAAAAAGAGTCCCTAAGTTTCCTACAGTCACAGTGAGTTGACTGAACTCATGCAAGTGTTTCAGACATTCAGAGTGGGCAAGCACAGTCATAGGTCCCATCAGTGGTCAACTAACGTTCCAGGGGATTCAGTTACTGTGTCTGGGCACATGTTCCACTTGGCTACTGGCTTACATCCATTTTTTCCATTTCCTCTACCAACGTGAGTCTTGGCCAACAAAGAAATCTCATGTCAACACTTTGATTTTCAGTCTTTCATGTCATTCTTCCTACAAACACGAGTGAAAGTCCTTTCAGAGCAAAGTATTGCTTCTAGTCCAGTTGGAAGACCACTCCTATAATTCTGCAAGACAAAAGGGTCACCATAAAAAGCAATTTGTTCTCATTCCTTCTAACTTGTGTGCGGAGCAACACCAGTCCTTCATAGTGCATGAAAGTTCACTTTGGGGATAAAACTCTGTGGCTGGTTAGTAAAGCATTTGTGAAGATGGCTGACTACCCATAAAAAAATGAAATAATAAACTATGTTATGAGTATCATGCCTTTGAAGATAGCTTCAACCCTACCTTGGGATAAATGGAAATTTTTTATAAATCCACTTGTTTCCTCATCCCGCTTTGTGAGTGCTGTTAGGAAGCTCTCAAGGTGCCCTTTATCACCAGCTCCATTTGTGAGTAGTATCAGTGCCAGAAGAAACTTTACATTCTTTTCTGTAACAAAGACATGCTGTGTCTTTATAACAGATACTGGTGTCTGATGTCTTGGTAATTCAAGGGATAATTGTTATCTGAAGTTGCTACAGCGATATATTATAGGAGCATTTAATGGAGCGTTCCCTAAAATTCCCACTATAGGCTGCAAAACTGACTTTTCCCCAACTGACAAAAGAACTTCATAAATGAGCTTCATAAATATAAAAAAGTTCTTTTCAAATACAGCTTCTGTTGTAAAGCAGCACATAAGTGACTCTATTGAAAGTGACTTTTATGAAAAATTCAACGTGTTTAGGGGCAGACAAGAATACTGTGGGTTTGGTCATCAGGCAGTGTGTCCTACCCCAACTCAGAAGAATCTCAGCCATTCTTTACTTAGTAATTATTAACCATAACTCCTTTGTTGTATTTGCTGCATGCAGGTCATTCACCCTTCTTCTAGCAGCCTTGTCAGGGCCATCGTTTCCCAGCACCTTTTCTACTGGTGAGTCCAGTTAGGTCTTTCTCCTTTTAGCTGTAGAGACATCTAAATAATACTCCATCTGTTGTCTGCTTAGTGGAAGATCTCTCAAGTGATGCTCTCAGCTGATGGCAAGTTGTTATCTTCAAATTGATGAATAAGCAATTGCCTGTTGTTGCCCTGGTAGGGAAATATCTGTGTTTGCTCTATTGACCCCCAACATTTCTGTGCATGGCCCAAGTTGTGTCCCTCTCAATTCTGTCTCCCACAACAAAGGCACACCTCTTGCCTTCTGTTCACAACAAATACATCTTCAGTGCATTTGTAATGCAGAGTAGGCGAGGTTTTGCAGTTGCCTGACATTCAACAGCTTCCTCTGTTTTCATTGAGATTCTTCCCAAATGACTAATGTTCACACCAGCCATAGTTAATAGAGGTTCTGATACTGTTTAATTCTGTATAGCACAAAGCAGCTGATTTTGAATTGTTCAGACAGGCCTCTATAGTTTAATAGACACAAAAATTGATTAGATAAGCCATTAGGCTCAAAGGTCTATGTCATCTAAGGCATTATTTTCTTCTTTAAAGCCCTGCAGAATCAATTTCCAGCCAGGCAGACATGCCTAAATGTAAAGCTGGAGAAGGTGCCAATCCATTTTTGCCTCTTCACAATGCACATCACCAGCACTGAGGAAGGAGCTGTTGGCTGGGAGGTGCACAAGTGTAATAAAAGACTTTAGGTGTTGCTAGGTGAAGTCAAATTGTATTTGATTTTATTTTGTGGAACAGCATATGGCAGCTTTTTACTAAGTCTGAGGTCAATCAGATTTCCAGGCATAGAAAAATGCATGAGTATGTCTCTAACCTGTGAGTCATTAGCACAACACATATTTCACCCATTGCACTGTGCTTTGCCTTGGTGCCTAGAGGAGCTCTCATTTTGCATTCATGACAAAGTTCACAGCCTCCAATTTAACAGCAACCTGCAAATTGTCTGGGAGACGACCCAAAGATGCTCTGCTCAATGACCCTGTGACTGCACATCTTTGCCTTCTCAAATCCTTGGGAGCCTGTCTTCCCCATTTAATCACAATGCTTTTAATGCAAGACACAAAGAGAGGCCCAAAGGTGCTCATCAAGAATCCAGATGAATGGGCAGAAACCGAGTGAACTCAGTCCGAAGAAAAGACAGGTCTTTCATCTTCTCACACATTAATAATATGGAGAAGTAAATATTTGCCCTGAAGGACAGATTAGGATTCCCTATTAGTTTTCTCCCGATTTTTTTGCAGGATCACACAATGCTTGAAGTGAGATAGAGACACCAGAGAGGCTCCTGTAAATGCTCAGAGGGGAACTGAAAAAAGAGCAGATGGACTTTTTCCTAGAAGTGACCATGGAAATAGCCTCATGAGTAGAGACCAAGAAAATGAAGGAACTTGAGGGAGCTGAGAAATCTTATGAGGGAAGATGTTAAGAAAAAGGGCTTCAAAACAGACTGTTAAAGAAGTTATGGAGAAACAGGCTGAAAATGCAGGGAATTTTGACAAAGAGGCAACATCAGTACAGCAGTTCTGAGCCGGTAGCCCGCCTCCTGCCATAACTTCCTGCTTCCATTTTGTAGCTTATGGGAGCTTGTGTTTGGGCAAGTCCATGAACGAGAGCAACACACAGAATTAGCTCTACTTGATACGGTCTCCTGTAAAGTCACAACCCCTCAGCAGAAGACAGTGGTCTTGTGACAGCCAGAGGTATTGGAAACCCTTAGGAGGATTTTTTCTGTTGTACTATTTGCACTCATGCACTTCAATTCTTAGTGCTTTTTGTAAAATTTTGTCATGCCCCAAAGCGACAGAATTTATACATTTTGTTCTGGATTGCTCTGCACCTTTTTGTTACCTGAGAAAAACAGTGCAAAAAGTAATTGATCTGATCTTGTTCAATACTGTGCAGGACACAACAATGGCACATGCAGACAATACTGTCTGCCCTTTGCAAGGCATCTTGCAAAGGTGTGCACCTCGATTATCTTCTGCCTTGAAGCAGCACAGATTCTTAAGACAGCTCAGATGGCTCAGAGTAAGGGCAGCACAGACATCCTAATAAAATCTGCAACTGTCTGCAGAATTCTGAAGTGCCAGCTGTCCCATTTTCAGATAAAGGATTCTGAATTCCCTGGCCAGCTCTGCATGTGGAATGAGTGGCACAGGTACCTTTGAGCACAGCCTGGAAGCCGTCCTGCCTGCTCACCAGCTCTGCCTGTGTCTGCATCTCTGCACATGCCAAGGCAGCCAGACAGTCCCATCTCCAGTGGAACTGTCCACAGCCAGCTTCAGAGGCACTGGTAAAACAAAAGGAAGCATGACTGGGTTTATGGACAGGATCTGTCAAAGATCACTGACTCAGGTGGAGAAAATGAGCAAACAGTTCCTTAAACAAGTAGCTATAAATAAGTAAATATGAAAAATGGTAGTATATGATATTTCAGCTTAGGAGACAGAAAAATCCTGCACTCCTCATCCTGAAATATATGTAGAGCCTTCTTAAACTGTAGATGGTAAATTCTTAATAGGAGAACTTAGTTTAACCAGCTCGCACTGATTCTCTGTTAGGCTGTCCACTTCAAACGACCTGATCACTGAGGTAAAAATGCTGGGTTTATATATGGACCCACACAAGCACCCTCCACAAATGATATAGAACACATCCCCCAAAAGATTTGTATTATCAGTACATAAAATTAGCAATTAGCAGACAACAATAAAATCTCCTATGTGTTAATATTGTTGCCATTGAAAGGCAACAAAATTAAATGGTACATAATTAAATTGTGGAATGTACCATTTTTGCTCCTCAGCCACCGACCCTGCTGGCAAGTGCTGCTCCGGACAGGAGCTCAGGCTA
>NW_008237619.1:12890452-12936474 GCF_000691975.1 Corvus brachyrhynchos | reverse complement strand
CTTATTTGTACCACACAGCACCTGGCCAGTAAGTGCAGACACTGTGAGCAGCTGCCCTCCAGTCGCAGGTATGGGGGCCTCATAACACTGTCCCTGCTCTCTTGGGTCACTTCCCATCAAGAAAACCCAGAGCTGATTGTGAAAAAGGGAGCAGGCAGTGAACACTGGCAGAAGTACCACTGCAAATGAGATTGACTTTACTAGAATGATTTTCTTCTGCATGGTTGTGAGAAAACCACTCTCTGGAGACGCTGGAGGCTGCGTGTTTGTGAGGTGAATTCATTACTCCCAGGGCTGAGGAAAGATTCCTGAGGGTAATGAGCTGCAATGCCTAGTATGAAGTAGGTGTGCACACAAATTTGGCATTTACCTGCTATTCATGTGTTTGATTTTGAAACAAAGTGAAAAAAATGTGCAAGTAGGCTTGAAAGCCAACATATGTGATGGTGGTCATTATAAGTATAGCCTGATCCTTTGTAGCACTCCCTATTCCTGCCCAGTCAGGTTATTCTCTACATAATCCTTGATGCTGATTCCCTCCTCTCAGGCAAGTATGTATATCCAAATGCCTAGATCACCAGGATGCCTTACATTTTGATGCATATATCCTTCAGCACCTGACAAGCAACACAGAAATGAGAGGTTGTTCTTCCCAACTGTGGAATCTTCAACAAACACATTATTTTACTTAGCAATGGCATGAATATCCAGCTCCACTTTCCAAGTTGACAAGGCATAAAGGAATGAACTACATTTATTCTGGACCGTTTTTACTGACAACAGTGAAAGCTAAATCTGTCTGTAACTTGCCCATTTCTACCAGTATTTTCCTGAAAAGCAGAATAGCTTTGAAAGACAGAAACTTCAGAGACAGCCAGCAATTGCAGGATTCCTCTAAATCAGGGTCAAACCCTGCACTCATCAACTCTGAGTAAAGTGGTTTTGTTAAACCCAATCAGGCACCTAGAGCAGGGCAGGTTTCCTATAAATGCCAAGACAAAGCCTTTTACTTTGATCTGGCTGATGTTTTTGAGTTAACTGAGACTAGACAGGAACCAAACTGCAGTTCCCACGTGAATGTGACCTGACATCTGCAGTTTGTGGCAAGGACAGACTTTGTTTTGGTTAGGCTATCCCAAAGAAAGGAAATTACCCATGCAAATGGAGAGGTGATTTCCCATTTATTCACCTGTGCTGTTCTGATTTCAGGCATGTTTGGACTCAAGCATTTTGTGACAACTAGAATGAGGCAGACAGAATTTGCTACATATCATCATTTGATAGTCCATGCTAATTGTGTTAAGAATGAAGTAGATATTAAAACCACAAAGTGAATACCACATTGGATAGCACGATCAAACACATAGTAGGGTATAGAGCATTCATAAAGGATCAGGAGACAAAATGCCAGAATATGATCCATGTGCCATTGGGCAGAATGCATTGAATGAATGGGTAAATTGGACTAAGTCATTAGTATAATTTCATCAATTCACAAGTACCACTGCCAAATCAAAGCAGCTATCTATTTTCTGCCCAGGAGCCACACATTATTTTCCTTCATTACTCAATCTTCTTTAGTTTGATCGTATATAAGCTTAAAACTGTGAGGAAAAAAATACAGCCTGTATGGAAAATTGTCGTGGGATTGCAAAAGATGTAAAGCTTGCCAAAGAAAATGAACTCTAAAAACTGTTTTCCTTGTTTATGTGTTCTCTCCAGGCCCTCTTGTTTATGTAAGGCTCAATATATGATCAAGTTACCTTGCGTCAGCCAGGCTGTGGTAATTGTCTGTGTGTGTACTTTTGGCCCGCAGCAAATGCAAGAAAATTTAACTTGGTTTAAGCCTCTTTCACTGCAGGCCTAATCCAACTTACCTTACATTTCCTGTGGGGTGGGAGCATGCACCTACCTCACACACAGTCACACACTGCAACCCAGGAGCCTTATGCTGTGTCTGAGACCCAGGATTATGAAAGGCACCCTAAAGGGCATTTGGGACAGCTTGCCTTTCCTTCTGCAGATACATTACACAAGCACAAGAATGAAGGGCTTACCTGCCACGCCTCCACCTTCTTAATGTCTGCACAGGACCCATTGGTGAAGAGTCCCTTCCCAGGGGTACAGGTATAAATATCCTGCAAGGCATGGGCAATTGAATACACTGCCAAGTACACGTTATAGGATATCCGCAAGTGTGTGTAGTCCATGTACGGCGTCTCCACACTCGTGATGTTCTCATCCCCTGTGCATGGAGGTCGGAAGGCAGATGTTCCATTTCCAGCTCCCAGCCCCTCTTCATGGCCCTTGTGGAAGGAAGTTGAAGCAGGAGAATTTTTGGACCCATCAGGGAGATAGCAGTTAAATGTCTCCTCCCAAAACTCCTTGGCAAAGCCGTTGTTGGTGGACTTCTTGGGATGCACCTTCTGCAGGAACTCACGAAAGCCTGGGATCTGTCCTGCCTTCAGTGCAAACCCAATGGTGCTGCCGATCACACGGAAGAACTCTGGCATGGCTATTAAGGAAGAACTGGCCCAGGCCTCGCTTGCCAGCCAGATCTTGCCAGTGATGTTTCGCCTGACAATCTCTTTGATGAGAGGCTCTAGGTCTGGGCCACTGGAGAAAACAACAATCACTCTTGCTGTGGAGTTCTGGATGACCTCTACCACCTGCTGGATCTCCTCTTCATCTGAGTACTGGGAGATGAGCTCGCTGAAATCAATGCAGATATCTCTCTCCTCCGCCTCTTCCCGAAACTTTTCAATCCCTGGCCGGCCATAGTCATCATCAGCTGCGATTGTTCCCACCCAGTTCCAGCGAAAGTACTCGATGATGTCTGCCATGGCTGTGGCCTGATGCTCATCATTGGGGATTGTGCGCAGGAAGGACTTGAACTGGTTCTTATTGCTCAGGAGGCGACTGGATGAGGCATAGCTGACCTGTCAGAGCACAGCAAACAAGCAAAACACACCATAAAGTGAAATGCCTAGAAATAAATTACATCCATTTACCTAGCATCACTGTCAGCCTGTGTAACCCCAGATGGGGCAGGGAGGGAGCTGAGCACCACACTGGCAGCCCCATTTTCTTAGTCTGTGTTTGCAGGTGATCCACTCCGAGAGCCTGCATGTTCTTGTAGCTGTGCCTGTCCTACAGAGGCACACACACAGGAGCAGCTGCTCAGACCTTATGCCAGCTTATGCCCACCTGCAAGGTCAAGGATCTGAGGGAGAGAGAAATAGACACTAGATTGGAGGAATGGCAAAGATTTCTGTCAAATCCAGAAATAAAAAGAATGTGCCATCTAGATAAATGAGGGCAATGCACTTAATTAAGGCAAACCACAGGTTTTCTCTGTTCTGAAGCAGACATGAGACAGCACAGTGGTACTGCCATCCTGAAGCTACTCCGTCTGTCTCTCCTTGGATTTGACATCCATCCCTATCCTTAAACAGGCTCCATCAGGCACCATATGCCTTTTATATACAATCCCTGTCAGTTGGCATAAGAAGAATGTGATGTGTATCAGCTCCTTTGATCCTGCAGAATGTTATGGTAATGCTACTTTAGCAGCGTTTCCTGATTGCTGGCCAGAATAAGCAAAGAAGCCAGTGGGCATTCCATGCTTTATAAGCCACCATGTTTTATGGTTTAAATTGGATTTTATTTCCTTTTCTAAAACTACCAAGAAATATTTTATTTTCCCTAATCAGAACAAGTGCCATACGCTCTTAAGTTATAATGTGAATTACCTACAAGTAGGAAGAAATCCATAAACTCCAGATAATAACTGTTTAAAGATCTCAAGAACTTCTAAAATGTATTTTGAGATTGGTATCTGAATTCTTTAAGACTTACTCTCATTTGAAAAAGTCTTTTATAAACAGTTCATTTTGTACAAAGTGGAAATTTACAGAAAACCTTATCTCCTCCTTAAACTCTGTTATTTAATGTTTCTGCAAGAAGAAAGAAAAGGAGGTCTTCCAGTGCAGTTTCAAGGGCCACAGGAGTAAACCCTCCTCTCACAGAGCTGTACTACCCGCTGGACAGGCTCTTGCCCAGTGCTACTCTCAGCCCCTTCAACCTTTTGCCAAGAGGTACAGGCAATGTATCCCACTGCCACACGTGCTGTAAGGGGACACTGAGGTGGGGTACTGAGAAACAGAGCAGAAGTCATAACATTTTCAGTGTCTACGTCAACAGAATGAGTAATGAGCTGTACATTAATTGTAAAATACACCTTCAACTTGTACTGAAATGCAATGCCTAACAAGCCTGGATTTGCTAATGGCCTTGCTAAAAATGGCTGTGACAATTCTACCTGACAACTGCCAGTCTAAAAGCCTGTTTTCAGTTGTCATGCTTCAACCACCTGGCTGAGACTTCGTTCCAGAATGGAACCTTTTGACATCTACCCTTTTCTGCAGCCTCTAGATAAGGCTACTGCCTCACAGGACAAATGTCATTCTCTGTTTAAAGAGAAAGTTGCAAACTGCAAACATCTCTTATGTTCAGTTGAACTCACCAACCCTTCTCGGCTGCCCTTGTTCACCTGGTAATGTGGTGTGTAAATCAACAATGCCTCATAAGATGTCATCAGGGTGTTTATTACATGCCAACTTCTAATGCCACTCTGGGCAATACCCAGATATCACATCTTAAACCATTCCTGCCCTGCTTAGAGACCAAATGTCCAGTTTTTCAGAATCCTGCAAAGAAGTCAGACTGATAAGACTCAACAGACAAGATATATTACTGTGCACAGGGCAATCCTTCCTTCTTCATTCATGATGCAGATGGGAATTGGAACCCTGGGTGAAGCAAAGTTATATCTCTCAGGACAGACTGAGAGCACATTGTGACACAATCTTGTTACAAGGCCTCTTGTGAGCTCTGGGACCTGTATCAATTTTAGAAGAGGAATTGGAAGTGTTAGGCTATACAAGGTAACACTTAAATGGATAAGGCCAAGCATTTTTTCCAAAGTTGACTTCAGTGTAGAAATCTAAATTCAAGAGCAACAACGTTAAGCCAGCCTTGTACTTTGCTTAAGGTCTTGGCAGAGCAACAAGCCTCTTAAACAAAAGGATGGGACCATGGAGGCTGGCACTGGCCCCAGCAGAGTCAGAATGCAGCCCGAATGATGCTGTGACACAGGAATTGGTACAACCACATCACCGCACGGAGGACCTCAGGACAAAGGGGCATATCCATGTGATTTCACAAACCTCGTTTTGGGTCCCCAAGGGAAAAGAAAGGCAGAAGAAACCTCCACAGCACCTGATCAGCATAAGCAACAACTTTACAGGTCACCTACCTGAATGATCAGAGATGGTGAGAGACCTAAAGAGCAGCTGGCAGCGACTGAACTCTGCCTTGAGTGGGCTCTCTGTGGGAGCTGGGCCAGACCAGAGAGTCACCACTGTGAAGTAACAGCATGACTAAGCTGTCAGGGCTGGCAACTGTCATTGGCTGACCTAAAATACCTGTATTCACAGATTAAACCACTCTAGAGGACTTCAGTCCTCCTAGACTAAGCTGCTGTTGGCCAAATGTTGTTACTGGCTGCTCAGTAACACTTGTATTTGGGGACTGCAAAGTGCTAGCAAGACACATTTCTATCATAACAACACCCACCCCCTTCCCAACCCCCATTTTATTGTTTCTCTCCTTAAAGTTCTATTGGAAATGGCAAAGATTAAGTGATCTTTACTTAACCTCTGCAGAGCAGAGAAGCAGGCCACTTCTTGTAACCTAAACAAGTGAGGTGGAACCATACCTGAGGTATGTAAAAGAGTCCCAGCAGATTGGCCACAGCAGTGGAGATGCCAGAGCCAGTTGCTCCCACGACTGCAATGGTGGAAGGGATATGTTCTGAGCAGTTACAGAATTCGTCCAGGTTCAAGGAGTCTATCTTGTTCTGGGCCACAAAACTCAGTGTGGCCTCCAGGGCTTTTGAGACTGTATTGCAAGTGTCAAATATCCTGTATCCCAGGGTCATGTTGGGAAGGAGAGTTGGGCTACTGTTTATTTCTTCTATGGCAAAGATCATAGCCTGGAGCCAGCGGAAGCCTCGGAAATTATACCTGGGGGAGCAAAATTAAAAACAAAATAGAGTGAGAAGGAGGAAAATCAAGAAGAGGAGATCAGGAATGAGGCAAAGACAGAGGGTAAAATTCCAGATACAAAAAGGCAGAAGCAACTTACACTATTTCTTTCATCCTACTAAATTTGGAAAGTTTTACTTTTGTCTCCAGTGTTTACAGAAGAGGCGCCCTGATGCTATGAGGTTTAGTTCTGGCTCTCAACTTTTCAGTTTGGGACCTCACTCCAGAGGTGAAGTTTTCTAAGTCCCCTAAAATCTGGGAAAGTTGAAAGACAGCACGTGTGGACTGATGACTCTGGCCTGTCCCTTGTGCTCAGGACCCTAAACCTGATCTTGTGATCCCTGAGGAAATGGATCACTTGTGATCCTCTGACTCAAAGCTACACTTACCAGGTTTGCTTCCAGGCTCCTCTGACATGTTTCTGAATGCAGATGGCAGTGTCTGCTAAGCCTGTGCTGATGCTGCCTGGGACTTAGGCTCAGGGATACTCCTGGAGTGTGTCAGCTCCTCTTGGCTTTGGGCAGGCAGAGCAGGCTGAGCCACAGCACTGGCATGCTTCTGGATGCAGAGGTGCCTGGGAGCTCTGCTCAGGGAAATTCTGCCTCACATGACACACTTCACTTTGTGAGAGAGAGCACAGCCGCACTGTTCATACCAGAGAACAGAGATAAGCTATAAATATAAATCCTGGTGTAAACTGGTAACTCGTTTATTAGATACTTCAGTGCCTTCACTGAAGGAGTAACTTTTCTCATTATTATGGTGCTCTCACACATTTGGTTTAGACATGAACTCAGAAGATGCCCCCTGAGCTGGCCTGTGAAACTGAAACTGTTTTTTTGAAGCCTTCTCTTGTCCCTAAGATGGAGAAGCTGAGTTTTCTGATTGTCTCACACCTGTGCATGGAGCTAACCCGGAGATGTGTATTGGTGGCAAATGTGCTGCAGGAGCTGGGAGTCCCTGTTTATGGCATCAGTAGGCAGGCAGTGGAAGAATCTGAAACAGGATGATTGTTTATCCAAAAAGGAGAAAAATTTCTTTGAGGAAAGCAGGAGGAAGAAAGTACCTTTGACACGTTATTCTGAAGTTTTACTGTGTTTTCTCCTATAAAGCTGCCCTGGCAACCAGTTGTGTGCCTGTGGGGCTGCTGTGTTTTAGGGCAATGCAGCTGGAATGGCAGAAACTTTCATGAACTGAAACCTGTCCTTCCTTGGAATGCACTATGGGTCAGGATACCAGTTAGTTTGCAGTTTTGTGCTGAGTTGCAGGTGAAAACAGGAAAGTATCAATGCTGTTATGCTTGAGATCCACTGGGAAAGGTGATGGGCCCCAAAACTGGAAAAGCCTGGGGAAATAGCATGCCCAAGAACAGGTTCTATATGAAATGGTAAATTGTAAGTTTCACATGAGTTACATTTTGAAATGCTTAGGGAAATGTTTCCATTACTAAGGTGAAGATTTTAAAGACAAGCTTCACGAAATTGCAACCTTCCAGTCTCTGAGGTATATGACCTGAACATTTTTAATTGCTGGACTAAATTAATTGCTTCCAAAGTTGATGTTAGCTATATCTGACTTTTTCAAAGCTGAATGAACAAAGCCACATTACTTCCATTCCATGAGTTTTATCTGATTCATCTGGGATCAGAATTTCTAAAGATATCACATCTGAGGTTTATCTTTAAGTCTCAAAAACTTCATTTATTCAACTTGACTTCACCTCTCCAGACATCTTTGGCCAAATTCCAAATGAGGTTCAGCTCTGAGGTTGTACCTCAAAGCCCAGACAGCACAATTTCAGTACAGATCTCCTCAGGTCAGAAAGTTTGAGTCCTTAGTTATAACTTATTACCAAAGAGACAGTTAGCTTTATTAAGATTAGCCTTTAGAAGCATGGAAGTGTGGGTTACTGATACAAGTAATTTGGTAATTTAGAATACTTTTTGGTCTAGTTTCAAACCATTAAGAGATGAGATGCAATGAGAGAGCTCTGAAATAAAAGGGCAAGTCTCAGAGGGATTGAGTCAGTGAGTGCTGTGCACAGGAAGAAGATGTGTTCAGCACACAGTGTTACCTCACGTGGTCAGTAATGTGCACTGGGATAAATGGAAACAAGGAAGGGGTTTGTGACACTTCTTTTTAAAAAGATACACATGTTTACAGATATTTTTAATATGAATAGGATTTGAAGCAAGGAGCCATATTCAAGCTCCTGATGTAAAAGAGAAAAATTTGATCGCATTTTCTATATTTAAAGGGAAGACTACTGAGAATCTGGGAATTTCAAAGATACCACTATACTACTGGGAAAAGCTTCACACATTTGAGTATATGTAAAAGCAAATGTAAACCTGCTCACTTTAAATTATGCAGGCAAAGTATGACACAAAATTATTTTACCTGCTTGAAAGGAATTTGGCTTTATTGTTTTTAAATGCCACAAGGTGGTATCTTCAGAGAGGGTATCTTTGAAAGCAGTGAACTGGATTGTCTTATACTTCACTTCAAAGAAATATTTGGCATTTAATTCAGTAAATGCAGACTAAGGCCCACGATACACAGTTTATTTTCCTTTTTGACAAATGCTCCTGATTAGTGTATATTTACCATATAAAGCCTCTACTTCATGTACTTGCATTGGATTAATTTTATTTTGGAGGGAAAGCAGAGTAGGAGCTATTTTCTGGGAGCCAGACTCCAAAATATTTTTGAAATGCTTTCAATAATTTATCTTGAACTAACCTAGGCAGGAGACATGCGGTTCTCTTCACTTGCACCTCTCCTGATAGCAGCATCAGCAGCTCAGGAGGACAGGATCAGGTGGGATGAAGACAACACCCCTCACTCTGCCTGCTCCAACACCTGATAGAGCTTCAGACAAGCTCTCTTTTAGTCATCTGAGACAGTGTTGTAATCAGTTCTGTAACACAGATATGGTCAGACAAAGGCAGTGCTGCCAGACTGCTCTAAATGAAACAAGATTCTTTCAATTTCTATGAATGGATATTTTGTGGATAATTTCTCTCCCACTGTACTGTAAGATCCCAGCAAGGGGCTGCAGATAGGTTCCTCTTGGCTTGGTGTGTACATGAGGGATTGCTAAGAGCAGCCTTTGAACCTGGCAGTAGGTCCCACTGATGCAGCTGACCTCCTGTGCTATGCTGCTGCTGTGATTAATATGATCAGTCACTGGAAAGCTCTGTCAACCATGCAGAAATCTGACTGGTAATTTCCACAAAGAAACTGTACAGGATTTACTATCAGAAACAAGCTTTCATTAGATTTCCAGAATATTTAAATAGCCACTGGTATTTTCTTGGTGGAAAAGAAGCAGGCTCCAAAGCTCATTTTCTGCCATATTACTTTACAGGTAAGTTCACATAGTCTTACATTTTAACATTTCTGAGATGTGGTGCTACGAAAAGTGGCCATTAAACTCTAAATGAGATTTTAATGTGAATAATTCAGAGCCCACAGGTGCAGGTGGGAATTTTTATTTACACTCCTTCCTTAAAGGTTCCCCTTCTGATGCCTGTTCTCCCACCTCTCAGAGTATTCAACCCACCGATCTTTCTCTTCCCAGGGAGAGAGAAATCGGGAACAATACTTCACTGTGACTGTCACATCTGCAGAGCACAGCTGTGCAGCAGACCAGTTTGCTAGATACCAAACATGTCTGTCAAATGGTGCTCAGGATGGCTTAAAAGTCTGAGTAAATGTTTCAAAGCAAGGCTATGTAAATTAAGGGACACAAAGCTCTCTGCATGGTTTAAGTTCCTCATAGCTCCATCCCCTGTTTGTTTGTACGGTTTGGTCTTAACAGCTCTTACTGTTTGGATCCGGCAGGGAAATTGGTCCTGATTCTTGCTAGTCTCCATAAAGAAATAATTCACAGCCTCATGTGTATTCATGACCTTCATTTATCATACTTGCAAGGGACTAAGCAATGGAATATGAAGGAAAAAGAGGAGAAAGTGATGTGAAAGCTCTGAATACAGCTTTCTCTTACCCTCCCATATCTGACAGGTACTTACACTCAGAAATGGTGGCAGAGCCTGCGTATGTCTTTCGATCACACCAACCCCTCTTTCTCTAGTAGCTGCATGCACATACTAATTTCTCAGTTCTTTCTAGATTTCCAGTACATTAATTGCATGTTATTGCTGCTACTACCACTGTTATTTCTAAGCTATGCAAAGGGGAGACCTTCAGTCATTTGCTGAATTCCTGCAGTCACGGGTATAATGAGTTGCTTACCAGTCTTACAATCAAGGACTGTGGGCAAGGGGAATTATGCAGAACAAAGAAAATAAAAAATTAAAAAATTACAATTCAGAAGGTGAATGGAAGAGAGAGAAAAGGATGTAATTTCATCCTAGGGAAGAAATTCTAAATATCTTGTTATACATTCAGGTCTGCAAAGGGATTAGCAAATACATCTGCAAGATCTAGAATTAAAATTCTGTTCTCTCAGATGGACAGAGGAACTCAGTGGGCTAAAGAGTCCTGGAGCCATGCCCTGTGAGTCTTGCACTAGGACGTGGGGACGGTGTCTCACCACAGTTTCACAGCTTGAAAGCTTTGTGTCACAGTGTGGGACCTTGGCTAGACTGATGATCAGAATACAGGAGTACTGCTAATCTCCCTGAAATCAAGAAAGGGCAGAGAAATCAGGTTATGAATAGGCTTCTGGGGGTGCTGACAGGGAATGGAATGGGGGTCAGGGCTTGCTGGTGCTGTGCTTAGTCTCTGCCTCTACTGCACACATCAGATATGCATCAGCAAATGTTATAAGGAAAGTTGCTGCAGCAGCACCTGAGGCATACAAAGATAGGAAGTGTATTTATATCAAGTGCAGGATCCGTGATTGCTGAAACAGTAAACAGGAAACAAAACTGCTCTCGCTTTGTGTATTCCTTTCTGACATTTAGTGTGGCAAAATCATGAGTATGTTTTCACTTCGGACTCCGCAACTCAGTGTTTAGGGCACAAGGACGCATTTTCAGTAGCAACAGCACAAAAAGAATGGAGAACAGATTGTTACTGTTCCCTTTTCCTTTCAATGCTGAGTTATGTATGTGGTTTCTGAATAATCATGTGCCAGGCATGCACAGTAGGTTCAGGCCAGTATGTTTGCTGAGCTGGAGAGAAAGGTGCTAAACCACCTAAAGAGCATGAAGAACATAAAAACTGGAAAAGTGGAGAGAAAGTTGTCCTATCCATTGGGAAGCCCAGTTTGGGAGCATAGGGATGGCACTAAACACAGCTAAATGTGTGGGAAAATGTCCAAACAGCACAGATCAGGTTGAACAGTCCTCAAAAGAGAGGAAAACCATGTTATCTTAAGTTGTTTGATACTGAACTCTAGAACAAACCACCCACAGGGTTTCAGTGGGATCCTTAGGTCTTGTCATGGAGCTTTTCATATGGTCTGATGACTTGCTGCTGCGAGAGAGCATGAGGAGAGAGAGGATGCTCATACTCCCAGAGTGATCTGGGTCTAATTTTCTTACATGATATGAGACACGTTTTTCTGTGTTGTAAAGAGATTAAAAGCTGTATGCAGCTGTCTGAAAAGGGGGCAGGCATAAAACTCAGCTTTGAAAAGATACAGCAATGCTGGAGAAGGCTCAGAGAAGGGCAACAAGGGAGTTAAAGGTATGGGACAGATTTAGCACCTTTGGTTTGACCGTGTACAGTCACATTTATGCTTCTTTATTGGATTTCCTACCCTACAGAAGTTTTTGACACTACAAGACTTGGGAGATTTACTTTGTGAAGAAACTAGAACATATATTTTTTTTCTCCCCCCAAAAATATAAGTTTTATAATTCCAGACTGGTCAATTGCCTGGAACTTAGGAAACTCACATGTGATAGTGTGAGATTCTACCAAATACCTTGAAGAATGTATTGGACTCCTAGAGTCAGCATGCACAACCCTGCCGTGGGCTAATGCCTGATCACAGGGTCCAAAACCAAAAAGGACCACCGTGGTTGTGTTGAGACATTTCTGTACGACTCCAGCAGGAGGAATTTTCTGACTTCAGTACTGCTTAAAATAGAAAATCCTTTCAGGAAATACCTCTGCTCTCAATTTGACCAATAACAGGGAATACACACAAACATTCCCATGTATTTATCATCGCCATTATTAAAACCTGGTGACTCAATCCAACCTCTTTTGAATTAAACACTTCCTGCAAATGGACATTTTCTGGTAAAGATGTGTGCAATGAAGTAACTTCCAGTCATTTCTGGTCCAATCATCCCCTTGTTCCTTTTGTAGTTTCTACTACCTCTGCAGCTAGATCTCTGACCTTCATTCTTTCTCCAACAGCATTATGTTATCAACTCACAATTCATCCAGCTCCCTGAAGGATGTATGCCACAAATGCCTGCCTCTGCAGCCACTGTTTTTCTCTTTTGCACCTGCATGTTCTTGGTGCAGGGGTAAGAAGAACAGGGATTTTATCCAGGCAGATTTCAGCTGGAGGATACCTTTTAGCCGACTGAATGCCACCCAGAACGATCTCCCATTGTGTCCTTAAAACAGCTAGTCTGGCTTTTCAGGATTCTCCTGTTGTTGGCAATGCTACCTCATTAACATGCCTTTTGGCAATCACACACTTGTAGTACTTGTGGCAGAACATTTTCCAATGATCTCTTCCAATAATGTGACCATGTCAAGACAGTCACTGAAGCTGATCCAGACTCGACAGAAATGAAAGCTGTTTAGTTTGCAAATATCTGCATTGTCCTGCCTGCCAGCTGGAGCAGGAGAAGAAGACAATGGAGCTGAAAACATGCATTGCTTTCCAGCATTCCACTTGTAAAATGCTGCATTTGGGAAAGAAAAAAATGCTGAAAAGCTGGCAGAGATTCTTGCTCCATGAAGTAGACGTTGCACACACATTTATTTCACAACTTTCCTGTGCACACACAGAAGAAGCCAAAATAATCCCAGCTTAATTGCACTTGTGTGTCCTCCCTATGACAGGTCCTGGGGATGATCTCATAACCTAGAAGGATGTGTCTTGCTCAGTGTCTCAGTGGGAAACCACACCTGAAATCTGAGTGTAACAGGAATGCTCTCAGCCATCCTTGTCATCTGCAACAAAACTGTATTAGATCCCCAGTCTAGGATGCGTGGTCCAAATAATTCCAGATGCACAGTTTTTCACATATGGCAACAGAAGTCCCATAACACTGAAGTGTTTTCCCATGCACTGCCATGACAGAATTCCACATGAATTTCTTATATTTCGTTCATATGATGTTCCAGTTGCAATCAGGTTCTGTCACACTTTCCACTTGTTCTGTGTATTATGTGCAGGGTTGTCAGGTTAAAAAGTCCTCACATTTCATCAAAAAATGTCTACGCTTTAATAATAAGAGAAATTGTTTTCATGTGCGTTTCTGCTTCCAAGGTTAACTGCCAAACACTTAAGACAAAACATATATGCATTGTTTACACAAAAGAAAAGAACTCTGGGTGAGGAAAGCCTGGGCTCAAGTTTGGGACTTTCACAAACTCCTAAAGAGACATTTATCTGTTCAGTGGGATTTTTCAAAAGCCATGACCTATCTCACTCTCACCTATTCACTTGTTTAGGCAACTAATCAGTTTGTAAAGTCTTAGAAGATGACAGGCAGAACTGGACAAAAAATTATTTCTAAGCTATTTTGCCATGCATTACTTTAATCAAATGAACTAAAGGGCATTATTGGTAATTTTCTGTCCTTCTGCTAGGAAAGATCATTTTCAGATACTATTCAAATATTCCCTGTGAATGGCCAGACACATCAGTATATTAATGTTTTGGCAGCTCCAGGTAGCTGGCCTCTTTTAGTGTCCAAATATTGTTTATGTTACTGTTTAACAGCACACTTGTTTTTTCTATTATTTACATCATACCTTCCAATTGCAAGCATCAGATTACAGACCATGTTTACACAATTTAAAGTCAAGAAATGTGAAGACTTCCCCACCAGAACTTTTTATTTCCCTTCTACTAGCTTACCTTATACACTCCACTGATTCTGGCCTTGATTTTAGATCCTGATCTTTAGCAGCCACTCCAAAATGAATGGGGAACAATCCTCCAAGAATAATGTCTCCCTTCTTCTGTGCCCGTTGGTTTGGCCCATAGGCAGCAGTGTTCCAGGTAAACAGCAAAAGAATCAAGCAGCAGCTATATGAAGTCATTGTTCCTCTTTTCACCAGGGGGTTATAGGATGCAAAATTGGAAAAGATGATGTAAGAGAGCAGATGTTGAAGCTTTTCCTTTCCTTAATACAGCACGGAGAGGATTTGGGGCACATGTTTGCAGGGAGATAAGCAACAAGGTGGGTGCCACAGTGCTGGTGCTTCTCCCTCTGTCTTCTCCATTGCAAAACAACAATTCAGCTGCCCTTCTTCCTTCATAACTGAAGTATTATGGAGAGCCCATCTCTGCGAACTGTAAGAGAAAGATTTGAAAAGTGATTCCAGCTATACACCAGGACCCCACTTTGCCATGATGGTTCTGCTTTGTCAAACCAAGCCCTCAATATGCCCCTGAAGCTGCCCCCACTCAACAACCCACCTGGGACATATCACAACCTTGGCAAAGTCAGCCAGGCACCCCGGTGACACCAGCCACACCTCCTCAATGTCAGATGCCTGTTTTTCTGCTGCATACCCAATGTGGGTTGCTAAATCTTCCTACGGTTCTGTGTGACTCTGGCCATAGCAGATGCTGTAAAACCTGTGATCAATGTCCATGAGTAGAGCACACTAGGAGACCTGGGTGGGCAACTGGGGAATAAGGAAGCATCAAAAATAGTAAGAATCAAACCTTTCTCTTAAGCAAGTAACCATAATAATCTTTTAGTGTTGATCCATCATCTCCTGGCCATTGATCATTCTTAACCCTCTGGTTTGAACTTATCCTTGCTGAAAATAAAACCGGGTCACCAGAAAGGGTTCTTCCACATTGAAAAGGAGAAAGAATTCCAGGGAAGCATTTGAAACCAAGATACTTCTCCATAATAAATCATGAAGGCTTGAAAGGTTTGGTAATCACGCCATTGAAAGCTTAGCTACAGCAGCCTTTGAAGCCTGTTTCCTGGGGATGAAAAATAACTGCAGCTTCTCCATGCTCAATACATTTTCTCTGCAGCACATCTACAGGCCTCCCAAATGAAGAACTAACTTAATTATGGCATATGAAAATGACTATGGCTACAGGAGAGGAGATAGCACAGAAAATTCACAATTAACAGCTCTTCAGCCTATTGGAAACAGGTCTAAAAGCTACTAGCAAAAATCTGAAGTTAGTCAAATTTAGAGGAGAAGCTAGGCATAAATTGCTAATCCTGAGGTCAATTAATTTCTGAAGCAAGTCATCAAGAGTTTTTAAGTGCTGAGAACCTTTTTATGAGGATGACTTATTATCACTAAATGCACCGAGATGGATTTGATCTTCACCTAGGTCAAAAAAAGAGCTACTGCAGGGAAAAACTGTGATCACGAGGCTTCTTCTAATAGCCTGTCTGGATGATCATGCATGTTGCATGACCACCAAGCATGTGGAACTATTTCATACATTTTCATTACAATGAAGGTCTGGAAGCAGCAGTCAATGAGAGAGGAGAGACAAAGCTCCTGTTATTCTCATGCCTCTGTGGTCACTGCACTTAGACAGCTGGGCAGACACTGCAATTCTCTGTGGCGGGTCCACTCTAAACTATTCTTTGGCCCTGGCTTGAACAAGTGCATTTTTATTGGCAAGGGCAATCAAATCTTTGGCTAGATATCCAAATATGTCTAGGTATTGGCATGGGGCCCTTTAACAGCTGGATGATAGAATTTTAACCAGAAACAGGATTAGGAAGGGACAGAGCTGTGCAACGAGTGAGTGTCCCGAAGGTTTGGGTTTTGATCTTTCCTGGCAGATGGACAGTGGTTTTGGCTCCTTCAGTGCACAACAGAATAAAGAACAAAACACTTTTCTATATTTCAGTCAGAGAAATGTCATCTTCCTCCCATCACCTGTGGTTTCAGGAAAGATACAAACACTAGTGAAGTGCTGATACAGTGTCCTGAGGTGAGGACCAGCACAGGCAAGGCCAGCACTTAGAGGTGAGACGTTTAAAAGAGGGAGAGTAATTTCTGAAGAGACACTGCAAAGGCATGGGGTGGTCTGACTAATGCTATTTAGCCCAGCTCATGCCCTCCCCCAGCTCCCTCTGGGATGGCAGGGACCTGGGGAACTGCATGCCCCGACAGGTGCAGGGATGGGGTCTCTGGAGAGTGGGCAAGGAACCATGTGTGGGACTTATCCAAGGTGGGATGGGATCAGTGACTCCCCCACATATTGTGGGAAGACCACAGCCTGCTGATTTACTACTCTATTTTTCTGCTTTTACTTTAATAAGGCTTTCTTTTGCCTTTGGGGTTATTCGCTTATGAAAAAGGAAACTATTTCCATCAGCAGCAGCCAGACAATATAATTTAGTTTGCTGGGATGCTGTGGAGGGGTTTGGGCTGATGCTACTGAATATTTAGGAGCTCTCACCACCAGACAGTACATGGCTGAAGTATGAAGTGTAGAAAAATTAAATTCGCATTCTTATTTCTCTTTTCTCACAGCAGACAAAGTCAAAAGATCCAAACTGGTAAAATACACTCAATTTTAAAACAGCATTTGCAGCACTTATTAGTCCAAAATGTCATTCAAGAGCATGACAGTGGAAGAGACAATGAAAACAAAATTATTCATTCATGGTACAGGGCAATAGTTGGTATCCCCCTGTATAATTTGGAACTCGTAGTTCTCAGGGAGGACATAGAGTTGAAATAACATCAGAGGTGATGTCTGGGAATAAGATGGGCTGTGTATATATAAAGCACATCCCTGAGGCAGCAAACTGAAGGATAAATGTCCAAAGATGCACTGGCACAAAAAAGCAAAACTAAGTGTATGCTCAGCTCCTCATAAATCTCAGTGTCCAAATGTACAACTCTCCATACCTAAATCCAGCTATAGCTGGAAAAAACCCCTCATTTAATGGGAGACATAGGACTGCCAGCTGCTTTCAAGTACCCTCCACACCTAAAGATGAAAATATTTGAAGATACTGATTTCCTGATGAATAGTTGTGGGCTTGCTGCCAGTGGCCCAGATAATATCCTCCAGTATCAACTTCTGTTGTGGCAAATTTTTCTTCAGTTCTCTTTTCTTTAATTAGATTAAGATTATGAGCCTCTTCCTTATTAAAGGAGAGCATTACACAGTCAATGATTGAATTACCTGCTGATGTATGCTTCCAGACATAAAACTTAGTATACTACAGGTGGAAATTATACTACTAATAGAACAAATTACTGTGGTCCTGCAGTTTTCAGATAATAAATTAAAAAAAAAAGATTAAATTAACAAGCAACTGAATTAAGATGGAAGTTTGGAATCCATTGTTATTTTTTTCCTTTGCAAATGTTTTTGCATGTAAAACATTATTTAGTATTAGCACATAAATTCTTTGATTATGAACTCTTCAATGCAGAACACATTTTTGCTGTACATATATTCAGCAAATACAATTCCATAAGATTACTTTTGCAAGAAAAATATAAAAAATGAATAGCAATTTTCTCTTTTTTCTTTTTAACATGGCCTGATTTTTAATCCCCCTTCCCTTTTAAAAATAATCCTCAACAGTTTTCCCACTCTGTTTTGTCAACTATCTGACATTTTTGTTCTGAACTGTCTTGGAAGAGAGTTTCTAAGCTTCAGTGGAGGAACTTGAACTGGTTCCAGGAACAGGATGCGCTATCAGGCAACTACTGTCATGGCAGGAGCAGTAGCTGAGGTGGGGAGGGATGGTACCCAGGGTAGAGTTGTGGGTTTGAAAAGCTTGCAGCAACCGGTACCATTTTGCCAGTTGAATGAAAGTTTTAGTTGTCAGACTAAATCATGCAGAAAAGCCAGAAATGTTCAATACATCTTTGGGATTTTGGGTGGAAAAAGCTGACTGGCACACTCATGGCATGCATTACTTATGAAGTACTTACTAATCAAACAGTAACTAACCACAACTCTCAACAGCAGTGCTCAGGTTCATCTAATAGCTGGCATGGGAAGGATCTCAAGGGACCATGAAGCAGCCCCTTAGCCCAAGAAGGGCTCAGCAATAGTAGTGCAGTTCCAGGCATATTTTCTCTGAAACCTTGTCGGGAAGAAGACCCATCAGACACTCAGGGCAGCCTGCTGCAAGGCTTCTCTGCTCTTACAAAGAAAACGTTCTCTCACATCTACCTTTAGTGCTTTTTGTTACAACTTAAGCATGTCTTCTTCTCCCATCTACCACGTGCAGGCCAGTGTCCCCCTGCTCATAATCACCTTATTTGGGATTTGATTCACCTCCCCTTTTACTCTTTTTTTTAGACAAAACAAATTTAATTTATTTTTTTTTTCATAAAGATGCTTTTCTGAGCTCAGATTATAACTGATTCATTTCTCTGGCCTCTCTCCAGCATGTCTCCACATTTAGTGCAGACCAGTGCCCAGAAATGGACAGTGTCCTTGTTTGGCCCTTACAAGCACTGAGTAAAGTAGTAGAATTACTGTGTGTGTCTTGCAGGCTACAGCCCTGTTTGTACATCTCAGCATGGCATTTGTCTTTTTTGGAACAGCAAGATATTGTTAACTTATGGTAGATCATCAGCTGAACAGAAAGCAAAGTTCAGCATGTTTATATTCACAAGGCCGTGGAACCTCACAAGAAATTATCATTTTCCAAAAGCTTTTCCCTCACATTCAGTTCAAAGGTAGATTCTGCTAAATTTTACATGATCATCCTGGACACCAACAAGGAACCAGCATGGAGAAGCTCAGCTAAGTCTCCTGGGCTTTTCAGGACCTATTTACATCAGAGAGCCAGACAAGATTCCTGGTTATGGTCATGAAAAAAGGGCTGTCCCAGACCCAAGGAGACCTTGGCCTCCCACACAGCAGGTTTGTTCTTCTTCTGGGAGGCCTGGATGCCCCAAGGAAGCTGAAGAATGACACTTCTGTCAAGTGGACAATGGACACAGGATGTAAGTCTTCACACTTCTAAGACCAGATCAGACTTCTAGTACTGAGGTACCACGACAAGATGAGAAAAATAAATTGTTCACATTTGTCACCAGAGCAGGCATTAGTTCAACCTTCCTGCCCCTCTTTGGTGAAAATGAGGGACAAGGGCATCAAAGATGCAATCAAAACCAAAGTGCTGGTATGCTCCAAAGGAGGAGCTGTGCTTGTAAACTGCTCTGTCTTTAAACAAGGCAAGTGCTAACTGAAAATTTACTACAAAGAACTTTTTGCCAATGCAGAAAAAGACAATTCTTACACAACACACTTCCTAAAATAAGGAGATTTTTATCTGGGCAAATAGCATGATTGAGAGATGGAATCTCAGCCTTGGAAAAATTTGGAGAGTTCATATGAGTGCAGAGAAAAATTCAAGTCTAGAATAACGATTCTATTCTAAAAACACTACCCACACACGTGGTCTTGAACTAATACTAAACATGAATTGAAGAGTTTTAACAAAAAAAAGGGTTTTACAAAATCATCAAGACCATCAGGGTCACCAGGACAGTATTTCCATGCCCTCCTATTAGCTTAAGGGCATGTTATCTGCTACAGATGAAATTTTTCTGGCAGAAATCAAGATATTAATATACTTTTACACTACAGAAAATGTGTGTTTAAAAAATGATACATTACAGTCTCACCTGGCACTGCAAAATCTAAGACGAGGCCAAAACCACAGCACATAAATGAACCACAGTACTGAAGAAGCTTCTGAAGCTCATAAATAACAAGAGTTGACCTGTTCAAATGAAGAAAGCCATGTACTTAGCACAGGGAGGAAGAGACTGCAGGAGGAGAGGTAGGCCTAAGAACTTAGTTTGGCCAGGAAAAATCTGACCACTTGTTCTAGAGTAACATTCTCAATTCTCCAGGATAAACTAAATATTAAAAACAATATAATAAACCTGGCAATTGTAACAGATTTAATTCTGCTACATCTGATAAACCCAACATTGTCAAGTTTGTTTGAGAGTTACCATTTAGGTTCCCAGAATTTTCATATCTATAAGATTTTTTTTATGTAGCAGCCATATCTTTAGCTTTCCTTTACTCCTACAGTCATATACTGGTGTCCAAATAACACAGAACCTACTATGAAAGTGTGGAGCCACACCCTGATCTGTTTAGCACTACAAAATACCAGAGTGACAGAAGTATGCCTAGGATATCACTGCTGACACTTTGCTCAACCCAGAAACTTGAGATCAAGGAAGACTAAACTGTTAGAGGCTGATGTCCAAGACCCTTGAGAACTGCAGATGTGGAAAATGGAACCAGGAATAAGCAGAACGCTTTGTTTCAAGGAGTCTCAAACAAATCTGGTTGTAGCAACAGCAGTCAAAAGAGCATCGGCTCCTGACTGTTGCATAATCAAGTAAAAATCCAAATCTGCCCAGAGGCACCATTTACTGTGTGCAGATTTAACATGGGACTACAAGGCCTCTGATCTCCCTCTCACTTCAGCACTGGCTCACAAAGTGCACACAAATCCATGCCAAGCCATGTAGCTGCAATTGCACAGCTTTGTAGCAACCACCTTTCCATCAGGACTGTACCTGGCTTTGGGGTTCACATAATATTTCTCAAGTAACTTGCATCAGTATCATGTTCAATATCCCTGATCAGTGTGATTTGGGATGTGATATCCCTTTGTGGAAATAATTCTGTGTTTGCTGATGGCAGGAAGCAAAAACCAGAAGTGGCAATAGGAAATACCTTAGAGACTCATTGGATGCACTGAGCGAACACCATAAGCAAACACAGAGCTGTAAGTGGTTTTTGAGTGGTGAGTGCTTGGTGGAAACCCATGTGGAGGGTGACTTATGTCTTTGGAGTCATTTCTTCACAGGTATGGCTGTAAGTCAGCCTGAGAAGCAGCTCCAGGGACCCTACAGGTATGACTGGTTTTGCTCCTCTGAAGGATAAGTGTTTCTGCAGTAAGAGCTAAGGCTTGTTTCTACAAGACGTATCACAAACCTCTGAAACAAATACTGGAAAAGAGTAAGACAATTCTACAACTTCTCATCTTTCCACTCCTGTGCCTTCTTCAGTACAAGTGTGAAAAGCCCATGTGTGTACACATCCAAGGGAGCACTGAAATGCATGAGTTTATCAAGGCATCTCAGACAAGAAACAACCTGTGACAAATTCATTAGAACTGCTAAGACATGACAAGGAGCTACAGCACAAAACAGGATCCATGAAGAACAGGTGGGCTTGGAGGGATTTCTAAGTCATAGGGAGTTCCAGAGCCACAGCAGCTCATCGTCAGCCTTTTGGGAAGTTGCCATAAACCCACCAGTTACTGATTACTCTAATTTATGCTGGGAGCTGCATTGGACCCTTGAGCAATCTCAGATTTAGATACTACTCAGATTTAGATACTACTAATCCATCTTGCCTACATATTAAAGGTGTCCTGTTTTCCCTCTCTGTGTTCCAGATTCCGACCTTCTGTTGCTGTGCCATGGTTTGCTAACTTGATTGTTTCCTACCCCTCCTGTTAAAAAGCCCATCATTTTATCAGTTGTTCAAAGCAGATGAAAAGATGCCTTTGATATAATGCCCATCTAAAGGCTTCTTGGTAGTTTCAATGATTTTTGTCTTTATGTATGGAGGAGATTAAGGGAGACCCTTAAGAGTTGCAATTAAATAGGAAGTGAAATACTTTGCTACGGTAAGATTTTTTATTAAATTCATTTCTATTACCTTTCCTTGCTCCTAAAGAAAGTCTCAGCTACCCTGCTAAGGAGTGTGCATTTCAGTGAGAGATACTTTGCCCCATCCCCTATTTTTGGGATGTGACTAGACCCTCCTGAACAGATGGAGAAAGAATGCCTGGGGGATACTCTAGAGAATGAAGACCATCTACATCCTTGTGGCATGGTGCATATGGCACTGGGATGTGGTTTGTGAAATTTGAGTTGTTCAGACTTTTGCCTGCAGGTGAAACAGCCATGCGCTTACCCTATGTGCCTTTCAGGGCACCTTACATTCCTGCATATCATATGTACATTCCTGCACTGAAAGCAAGCCTTTCCTCGACATCCAATGCAGAGCTGTGCCAGCAAGTGTCACCCAGCTGAATTGCTCTTAGTTCCTAATTTGCAGAATTCATCTTTTCTGTGTGTCTGGCCTTAGGACACACAGAAGTGTTAACAGGTGCTGTGTTCACAGCCCACAGAAGTGAAGTCCACCACTGCGGAATGACCTGAAAAGGTAACTGGGAAGTTTCTTCATCTTTCCCAGCTCTTCCTCCTCTCTTACAAGAAACATCTCTGGGGCTGACAAAAGGACTGAATCCCCCCAGCAAAGTCCTTTTTCCTTGCTCAGCATGCCCATAAAACAACATGATTGTGTTACACTCTTTGCATAAGGTCACTTTTTTTAAGATGAGCTTTTCTACAAGAAAATGAAAAGAGTCTTCAGCTTAATTCTTTAATATGATATAATATAACAAAAAGAATAGAGTTTATGAAACTGTGTTTCTGTAGTCTGTCTGGAAAAAAATAAGGAGGAACTATCATTGCTATCCACTCCTGGATGCTCTATACTTACATTTCTCTCTAATATTTGTCTCTCTATCTTTGCTTTAGAAAAGAATAGGTCAGAAGGACTGGTCACCAGGATAGGACATTTTGAATTGCCTTTTGTTCTGTGCTACATTATGAGGCAGAAAAGAACAGAGGAGGGGTGAGGGAGGTGCCAAAGTAGTCAGTCATTTGTAAATAGTTAAAATAAAAGCAATTTAGTGGAGTGTTATTCAAAAGAGATATCACACTTTTTGATTGGCCAGCATTAGATCTGCTGGTTAGCCAGCTGAAAGGTCAGGGAACATGAAATAACAGAAAAAGAATACTCAAGGCAATGTATAGTTATCTTTCTGCATTTCTCTCAGTTAATCAACCAATTTTTGATCATTCCTCTACAAAACAGCAAGAGCAAATAAGCTCAGATCATGTAAATAAACATGAGAAGAATCGGATTTGTATCAGCAAAATTCTTATCTCCAAAACCTGTGATAAATCAAGATTAAGTGCAATTGGAAAAATCAACCTGTCTGTCAAGTGCAGCTTTTAAATAAACTGGAATATTTCTGATTACAATTTGATATGGTTTTGTTGGAAGTGGTGTTCTCCCACAGCTGGTGTGCGGAAGGACCCTTGACACGATACCTGCTTCTTTCTCCTGCCTGGCTGGGCAGCCATATGCCAATTACTTTCTTTATCTGAGACTTTGCTTCCCAACTTGTAATAGTGTCCAGAAATAATTTTACAAAGATATTGCAACTATGCTTTGTCCATGTCAACAGATGTCAAACTGAGTATCAGCTGAATCAAGGCTGATTCAGGATTTTCTCTAGCAAAAAAATAAAAAACAGATCTGAGAGCTGAACACTTTTTCAAATCCAGCTTTGTCAAATTGCTTACAAGGGGGAAATGTATTTTGCTTAGTAATTTCTTTTAATTTTACTTGATTTTATTTTTAAAAAACATCTGCGCTTGAAGTAAAATGCTTTATTTGATCACATTTTTTTCCCTGCAGAAACCTCAGTGAACCAAACAATAAGGACAACTGTAATTCTGAGCCAGTTTCAACATAAATCCAATTCAGAAAAAACACTCAGAGTATGTGCTCAACTTTAGTGAGACTCGTCTTTCATGAAATTTAGTAGATATTAAAAGCTTAGCATGTACTTTAGTGGTTTGCTGAATCAGAGACCAAAGCAGCCTCTGGCTGGTTGCTCCTTTCTCATTTATACTACTATGAAAAACAAATAAACACTTTCTTTGTGTTGGATAATTTCTTTTTATACTGAGTCCAGCATGATTTATTAATAAATTCTTATGGATTTTTGGTGGCCTTTTTTCCTAATCCTCTCTCTTATATTTCTAGTTCTCCACTGTCACTGGCTGCCTTTTCTTTTTTTTTTTTTTAATGTTTTCTCATTGCTTATTTTCTCTTTGTTATGATTTTCTGAACGAAATAATTATTGTTCCTTCACCAGTTTTCTTCTCTCTCCTCCTTTCATTCTAATACCAAAACATTCTTTTCTATTTTTATATTTTTTTTGCCTGTACACTATGTGTAACTCTTCCTGTTCAAGAAGGCAGGAGTGAATAGGGTCCCCAGGAGAAGAAAACAGATTCAATGTAAAGGGAGTCTTGGAAAGGTCATCAGAAATATCAAACTCTAGCAAGGACAGAAGTTCTGCTAAACCCATAAAATCATTAAAATAGATCAGTGAAAGGCACAGAAGGAATTCAAGAGTAGCACTGCAGGAGTGAGGGGAGGTGAGTTATGGGCACAGACAGGCACATGTTCCACTCTAGTCCTACAGTGAGAGAAGGCAAGTTTTGCTGAGTTTTCTTTGCAGAGCTGGCTCGTGCTAGCATGTGCCATGGAATGGGGCACAGGGAGGAATACAATACTGTATGCCATACCCTGACGCCTGGAATAGGAGCAGTGACCCTCATCTGCCTATGCAACATGCTGGAAAATCAATGTGATATGCAAGAACTTGTTTATGAGTTACGATTATTTACTTTATTCACCTAAGAAATGCTGGCTGGGCCTGTGTGGCTGCACTTTGCAGCTGCAGATGACAGTAAGATGACACCACAGACCTGTGACTTGTAGCCAGTACTGGCAAGTAGCAATACCACTGCAAGCAGCCAGCATCGCTCTCCCCTATTGCTCCACCTGCCCTCTTCTGGGATACATCATATTATTTATAAGTTCATAGGAAGCAAACTTTCCATGATGATTTGTAAAAGATGGAGTAAACAAATGTAAACACTTTTCTCAATTTTTCACAGAATTCATCTTGAACCCTACAGATGCAGGTTTTCTGCCCTATAATATAAGAGGATGCTGGAAATGGCCATCCAGATTCAAATCACAGTCCATTTGGTGTAAGAACCAGCCTCCAGCAGTATTCAGTGATACCTGCTTCAAAAATGTTGTGTTAGACAATTACAGGGCAAGTTTCCTATAAAGGGCATGTCTAGCTCCACTAGCTAGCAGTTGATTAATGTCCTATGCAAATAGGACAAAGTTTTGTGAAAACCAGCCTTAATTTTATAAAAGAAAAAAAAAATCAAACGCTCCCATGAACAAAATATATATCCCTGAGTGATGTTCCCCTGTTGGAAATTCCCTGTCACTCTCCTCAGCTGATACAATCACCACAGATACCACAATGTCATGTGATTTTTTATGGCATCATCATTGGAGACCATAAGGAGCTCCAAAAAGTCATCAAAATAGATCTTGAACCTTAGGTTTCTCCTGCAAATTCTGGCAGTTTAGGTTAAACTGCTGTGATCATGCAATTAACCAGATCAGCTGGATTTGGTACTGAGGAAGACCAGGAGCGTGGCACTTGCTGGGAAGACTGCCCAGGTTAAGAGCATGGTCTTTTTAGAATAGCACCTCAAATAACTAAATCCAAAGGAACATGTCTAATAATGCTCAAGTGTGGGCTTCTTATGACTGCATTTATCTCAACAAGTCTACTATCATGCTCCTAAACCAGAAAACGGCTAGGAATTGTACCTTTCTCACTTCTAGATTTATTTAGTTGGGAATTTATTATTACTACTATCACATTCTTCAGGAATTTTCATATGATTTAGCTGGTAACTAAGTGAGACTAAAGATGAGAGTAAAGATGAGATGCTCAGTGAGAGTAAAGACAGAACTCAAGTGAAGGTAGGGACAAGCAAAGCTATTTAGCTTCTAAAATAATCTGTATTCACCGCAAAGGACTTAATCCATTATCTTCATTGTCTGAAAATAAAATCCATAGAAGTGCACATGTTATTTTTCTTTCAGCACACACCACCTTATGTTCTTGAAAGGGCATATGATGGAAAATTATCATCCTTTCTGGCAAAGCTCCTCTCTGAAATAAAGCAGGAGATCCCAGGCTTTAATGAATTGAATTGCTAGGCTGTGTGTCCTACGCCTTTCTAAATAAAGCGTGTTCCCATTGTGTTAGACATTACAATATAATTTTTTCCAGTTCATAATTTAAACATAATTAGTGAGGGATAGCAGAGCTTCAGGGCAAGAGAGATTACTTCCTCTGCATCATTTCCATATCCAACACAGAATTCCAAGCAGCTTGGGAATAGAAGCAAATACAGGGTTTGTGCCACAGAAAGAATTGAAGAGCACCCTGCTTTATTGCACAAACTGGCATGATATGAATGATTGAAGGCTCTCAGCTGGATAGGGAGCCTGGATGCTGGAGTACCAGCTGTCTGTCAGGAGAGCAGAATTGCCCACCACAGACCTAAGGGCAAGGACGGAGTTCTTGACCAGCAAGCAAAAAACTGATATCAGAACCACTGGAAGATACATGAAAGCTTTCATGGTCTTCATGGCCCTTTCTGCCACACTGTCCAGAAATCAGAAGACACCGTGGCCACCCACTTCCTCTGTGCATCCCTGAGAAACACAACGGTGTTAATTGACCACAATGTAAACACCTCTTGTTAACAGAGCACTTCTAAAAATAGTATTTGTTTCTTGACTTCCCCCTCATTCCTTTGTGAAGGTGATCTTTCTGAAGCAGAAAAACACCTGGGGTCACACTCCGGTGAGCCCCAGCCACCTCGCCTGCCTGCCAGCTCTGCAGCTCTACGCGCTTCATCTCCGGGACGATGGTGTGACTTTTGGAGGCTCTATGCCTCATTTAGCCCTGGTAATGGCCTAATTGGGTTGCAAAAATGCAGGAGCATGATAAAGAAACAGCTCCGTTGTGCTTATTTCAGCAGGTGGAGGAAGAGAAGAGAAGAGAAGAGAAGAGAAGAGAAGAGAAGAGAAGAGAAGAGAAGAGAAGAGAAGAGAAGAGAAGAGAAGAGAAGAGAAGAGAAGAGAAGAGAAGAGAAGAGAAGAGAAGAGAAGAGAAGAGAAGAGAAGAGAAGAGAAGAGAAGAGAAGAGAAGAGAAGAGAAGAGAAGAGAAGAGGAGAAGGCAGTGCAGGGAAAGGAAAAGGAAAGGAAACCCCACATTTTCTACCTTGACTAGATATTTATGTGTGTAGTTTTGTTTATAATGGGGCATTATGCTGACTAGTTGTGTAGGTGGCAGGATTAACGTGTCAAATGAAGGAGTACCAGGAGAAGGCCAGATTTGGATAATTTTCAGTAATTTTCTACAGCAGTCAGCCCTCTACCCAAAGGGCTTCACTCCATCCCCACTTAGTTCTTAGTGAGGGCTGAGATAATGGGTGCTTTCCTTATCTAGGTGGGAGAGGAAAGGTGAGTGGGAGAAAAGGTGAGAGGAAAGGCAGGTGACAAGAGTGACCATTTCAGGAACAGCAAAGGAAGCAGCTCATACAATTAGCTAAATGTCCATTCACCATTTCTCAGCCACACTTCCCCCTCTCCCGAGAGGAATCTTGCTACCTACCCAAAGAAAACCATCCTATCCTCTTTTGAATTATTCCAATATTTTTTACTGGCATCCCATAAACCACTCAAAGAATACCATGGTACTCCCTGCCTCAGAAAATCTCAGACAGAAAGAAAGAAATACAAGTTTCAAAAGGTGAGGAACTTCTTCCTTTAAGGATCTATTCTTCATCAGCAACAAGAGTGTAAGACCAGGGGATGAACCAGATTCCCCTTCACCTAAAGTAATAAAGATAAACCAAAAAATTTACTTCACGGTGGAAAGGGCAGCCTTCCTTCTGGATGGCCTTTTTTTTATGAGCTTTCATCATCCCCAAACGAGATCCCAGCTATTTACCTGACTTTGTTTCCTCCCTTTCCTCTCTGAGTGGGAGTCCTATATTATGTCAGAGTAGTCTCCTTAAGCTGGAGCCAAAATTGCTCATACAGTATTGAAGTTACAGAAGTGCTCTATACTTGCCACTGTGTAAAGGACAACCTATATCTATTTTAGCTCTCTGCCTTGGGGACTGGTAGAAAATATCCTGTGCTTTATTCATGTCTAGTATTAAAACTTCCAAGAATAGATATCTGGCTGATAAAACTTCCAGAGGATTCTGCTGTAAATCAGAACACATCCTCACTGGTAACATTTCAAACGTCTGATTGGGCCTTGGTGCTCTTATTTACAGCACAGCCCTATAAACATTTCCACTAACACAACAGCAGGGGCAGCAAACAGCATGGAGCAAGCAGGAGCAGCCAGTGGGAGGAAAAAAAATTCAAGGATTTTCAGGCAACCTCTCATGCTTCCTTCGGGAAACTCACTGGAATTGTTCCTAATAATTTTTTACTCATGTTTCCTGCGTGCTTCTTATTAAAATTTCCTTGCTAACTTGAAAAAAACTGTGTTGAGGGGGAATTGATGTATGTGTCAAGTGGCCAGCAACAAGATGATTTTTAAATTTCCCAAGGGTCTAGCGGTAACATAAAAATTTCCCTGTGGGAGCTCAAACAGCTCAGCCACAGAATTGTTTCTGATGGACTAGAAATTTTAAGTGCTTGCCTTCATCTAGTAATTGCCTGGGTACCAATACTGGTGATGTGGTTACAATTACAGTATGCAAGCAGAATGTGGCATCAGCCTATAAGAGGGGGCTGGTTCCAGCCAGGCTTGAAGCTTTAAATAGGACAATCATCACACCCACTGACTAGTAGTGCAAAATCAAATGGGAAATGTAAATTAAAGTGTTAAGCCTATCCAATCATGGACCAAAAATGCATTTCTAGGTACCAAAGTATTTACACTAAACCAGAAGCTGTCTGGAATAAAACTTGGCAATAAAAATACTAAAACCCACTTATTTGTAGCATGGAAGAAAGGGAAAAGTAAAAACCCTTAACAAATTCTAAGATTCTAAGTATGCAGGGAATTGATGAGGGAGGTTTATAAGATCAAGGAAATACTAAATAGTTAACAGAGGTAAAGAGACAAAAATTATATTTTTATAAATATAAAATGTGCCTGAGAGTGGCCATGAGCCCATTGCTTGATGCGGGTGGTAGAACTGTAAATGACAATCCAAAAAAGGCGGAAATATCGAATAAACATTTTGTCCTTCGCACATTGTTTTGTCCTTGGAATGAAGCTGTAGAATGTATCATCCCATATTACGTCAGCCCAACAAAATTCACCGTAGGTAATAAAAGGAGATGTGAGACGAGATCTGCTAAAATTAAATGTTTTCAAATCAACAGGCCTGGAGTCTTACATAAACTAAATGAGGAGTTCTCCGAATCACTAGTGTTGATACTGAACAACTCATGGAAAAATGGGAAAATTTCAAAGGGTCAGAGAACTGCAAGTGTATGCAGTTATTAAATAACTAATAAAGAAGGAAGGCCCAGAAAATTATAGGCACCATACCCCAATATCAATCTGGGTACAATAATGAAATGAATTAAGACAGCAGTCTTTCTAAAAATCAATGAGGATAAAATATTACTAATTCTAACCACATTTTTTAAATATCCCACTGTTCTTTTTATGAAATGATGAACTAGATACAGACAACTATATAGAGTATATCATGGACATGTCCAAGGCGTATGACTGACCAGATTAAAAGTTGCAATTAATAGATTCAAAACTAGTTTATGGATAGATCTTAAAGGTTTTGTTTAAGGGATGGTATCAATGAGAGGAGTATTTTCTAAAGACACCACTCAGAGATCAGTCTCATTCTGAACCTGTTCCATATTTTTTAATCAGTCCTCTAGACCATAAAATGAAGCCATGTTTGTTAAAGCTGATACAAACACAAAAGCTAGCAGTGAAGAAGACAGTTTTAATGTATGATTGATCACTAATGTTGGCATATACAAAACTCAGCTTTCCCCTGGGCACCAGTGATTTTCGGCACTGTGCTCAACATATTCATCTTCCTGGTGGCTCTGCATTGAAATAACTCTATAACTCAATCTCATGTTTCAAGGCTTCTGTGGACAGCCTGCAGGAGGGAGAGGACAGCTCTTTTTTCTGATGCCCAATTTACCCACACGCTCTAGGATGCTTGAAGGAAGACAAAGCTTCACTGATTGGCAGTAGCTAGACTGAGACCCTGAAAAAGTTGCACCAGTGTCCTGCTAGGACACAAAGGATCTATTTTTTCTTAAGTGCGTGTGTTGGTCTAACTTGCTCACACGCTGAGGGTCAAATTTAAAGTCAGATATGGAATTAGGAAGGAATTTTCCATCCCACAAAGACTGGCGAGAATCCCAAGTGCAGCTAACTCACTGTTTTCTCTCCTTATCTCCCTAGACTTGTACAGGGAGATGCAAATAACAAACTTAAACCCAGAGATTTAATAGACTTACAAGATCTTAAAATAAAAAGGGACATATTTCTTCAGGGGATGCAATCACTGCATGACTCAGAGGCCTGATTCTCCTGAGTCAGTGTGGGGCAGAAGGCATGCATAGTGTTTTGGTAAGGCAAAGGTATGTGTGATGTTGTACGTCTTACAACAGTTGTATTGAGAGCTCCTCAGGACACAACACAAGCCTCAGGACACAAGGAAAGACAGTGTGTAGAGATGGTGCTGTAGATGTGCCACTGTCATAAAATGAGAACAATGTGATACTGAATTCTGCTGCAGACCATCTAAACATTGGTTATTGAGGAATTTCTTCACTTAGATATTTCAGCTGTTTAAGGCAATCCTCCTAGAGTCTATCTAACCAAAATGACCAGAAAACCAGCTAAAAAGTAGTAGCCGCTAGTTAGAACTACTTCTGGTGTTGACAGATCAGCTTACCGACAAGGAAACTGTTTCCTATAGTGTCAGCACAGTAAAAGTTGAAGTTTAGGTCACATGTATACTTGTCTCAAGCATGAACAAAAAGCCCTGATAAGTTCCAGATCTAGAGGCCTTTTCCTGTGGGTGCTACTGTAGTGAACCAGAACAAGCCTGGTTTGATGTTCAGATAGCAGGCTAAACCTGCAGTGTTAGCAATGGTGTGATGCCTTGTTTTGACTTACACCTGAAGAGCAAAGACAAGGCCTCCAAAGGAGAATGAATACAGATGAATAAGAGGTTATTTCATTGATAACTCACTTTTCAGAGAGCTGCCCACACTTACAAGGGGATAAGCAAACACTGAACCTGGAAATGTATTCTCAAACACTCACTGAAGCGATGTCTGACTTTCTCTTGCTTTTGACTGTACAGATTCAATACACAAAATGCACCCTTGCTAAGACCAAACCTACCAGATCTGTAGCCATCTAAAAGAGCAATATGTTACAAGGTGGAAGGGAATACTTCTAAAATTAACCTAATAATGGATCTCCCTTCCCACTATTGAAAAGACAGGGCTAAGGTGTACCACAGGAATGCACTTGAGCAAATCTGGATTTCTGTAAACTAGAAAACTCTATTAAAACAACAGACTGGCAGTAAAAAAGCACCACCACAACAGTCAAGGCAACAAACGCTTACAAAGTGACTGGGAACAGCAAATTTTAATCAAATCATTCAACCCTTTTGTTGTTGCTAACCTTGATTATGTCAGACAATATTGTTAAAGAGTCTTGCTAGAGACTAAATGATATCATCTTTCTAAATTACAAAATGTCAAGGCAGACTGCTCCTAAAATTTCAGAAGACAGCGTATTTGCCTCTTTCGCTATCTGCAAAGCTGAAGGCAACAATTTCAAACAAAACAAAGCACCCCCTATGGGTCCTTCTGCAAGGAATCAAGGAGAGCTCAAAACTACCATTAGCATTTGTAACCTCTTTCTGAGCTAAACCCATTAGCTACAGAAACATTGCTAAAAAACAGTAATAGGAGGTACTTCAGTAAACAACTACATCAGCAGATTTTGAGTGTTCACTGTATATGCCTAATTTCTTGGCAGCTTAATTTCTTGCTCAGTCACTTACTTCTTGTGCAATGTTGAATGCAGCAAAAGAAATCTCTGCTTCCCTAGCCAATAAATAGCTAACAATTAGCTGTGACCTCTTTTGTGGAGGATGGAGGATGTTGAGGCTGAATAATTGTTCCTCAGCAAAATAGAAGGATACAGTGTTATTATATATAAAATTATGATAATGATCTGTGTACACCTCTCATAGCTTCTCTCCATGGATTTAAGACTTCCCAACAAACATTAAATTAATCCTTGCCACCATGCTCTTGGAAGACAAATGATACTTTGCTACAATTTGTTTGCAAGTGGGAGAATGTAATGAACAGCTAATGCTTGCACATCTAATTAAAAAAAATGCTTTCATGATTTTATTTCTAAATGTTTATTTAATTTCCCAGAAGTGAAACTGAGAAAAAGTGTACTATTTCTCTCTCCACCCCTTCGGCTCTTTGAAGCCTTACAATATCAAGCCTGTAAATTCAATTTCTGTGTCTGGAGGCTCAGATCTAATAGCTCTGTCTGGAACATCAGTATCAAGGGATCTTGTCTTCAGAGTTTAGAGGAAAACAGCAAAGAGTTCTCTGGAGAGCCAGAAAGAAAAAATCCATGATTTATTTTAGAGAGAGATTATTAAGAGGTGACAACTACAAGAGCATATTACTTTTATTAGTAGCTTCCCAGTATCACAGTGTACACCAAAATTTATATACAAACAGAAAAAAAAGAATGTATTCTCACCTATCTATAATTTGCCCATGTTCTCTCTCCGGCAGAAATCATCACTGCTCATTTCAGAACAAGACACAATGAACTGGGATAGTTAACCTCCCACCTCAGGTCCCATCATCATCTCCAACAGTTTTAAGTTCTCTAAGCACTGAGGCAAAAGGACTTCATGTTTCTATCAGTAAGTGTCATCATTAGCAATGAATATTCTTACTGCTATGACTAAACATCATTACTTTTAAAAAACCCATTTTGGCAAGCCTGCCGTATTCTTGGGCCAGTAAATTTTCAGTGGTTAAATTTTCTGACATACTTACTGACATACATATCAAGGGTGTTTTCAAAAACCCACACTGATTTTCTGTCTAACCTGACTGAAGGACGTAGCTGGGTATGTTTCCCAGCCATATTACTGTGCACATGTTAAGACCATCAGGAAGACTCAATGTTCAAACTGTACTCAGGAGACAAAAAATGAGGACTGCTCTGCTAAAATCCAGGAACCAAAGCTCAACTCCTCCTTTTTCTTTTTCAAAGGCGAACAAATTTTCATTCAATTGTGCTTACCACGGCTGTTTGTCATCATACCTTCAACTGAGAGCGATGAATCAGACACCACCATTGCTCATATTTTTGTATTTGGCTGATTAATATTTCTGAATTTATAAACATAGGTTTATATTCAGGTATTTAATGTATTTATGTATTTAGAAACACATAAACCTATCAATGTGTCTTTGAGTGCTTGTCAGCCTCCTGCTCCTATCAGCTCTGCTGCATCTTTTAGGATGTAGCCATGTTGAATAAAGTTTGCATCATATCAGCCTAGGAAAACCTGCAGCTTTAAAACAACACAGTTTTTATGGAAAAAACCCCAATGTCTCATTTGCAAGGGCAGAGATTCCAAATCAGTATGGTTACACAGGTCCATCACATTAAGAGGTTCAGGCCTTGAGACAGGTTTCTGTTTAAGCACCATTTACTGTTAATGCATTTGACACCTGTTGAAACGCATCAATCATTGCTGTTAGATCAGCTTTCCCTAAGCCAAAGTGTCTTATATGGACCTATAAATGTGTAGATCCATAAATATAGATCTATTTCCAATAGAGCAACAGCAAAACACATTGCTGAATAAAGACAGCTACAGTGACTGATAATAGGAAATGAAGAAATTACCTGAAAGTAAGAAATTCCCTATATAACTTTTATATACTTCCACGATTTGATTTACATAATTTCACTTTCTCTGTCAAATCCTACCCTCACTTCTTCTTTGGAGCAGTATAATCCACAACATCCTCAGTCTCCCTCTTTCCTATTCAGAGAGAACCACAAGAATCTGCTGTTTTGATTTGTGAATATGCTGGCAGTCTGCTCAGGTGCCTGGCTCAGGTCTCAAAAACTGGTGTTTTAACCTGGGCTGAAGAACGCATATCTCACCTGCAGAGCATGAACCTCCACACATGCTTTGCCAATGGTCAGACCACACATCAAGAGGATTGAATCAAACTTGCAGTGTGGGGAAGGTGTGACAACAGGAAATGCAGGGGCAGCGTTTGAAAAATGCAGAGTCCCAGCCAGGAGCTGGATTAAAAGAGGACATAGCTTTGAACAAAGGTTCAAACTCTGCTCTAATTGTGAGTGCAAAAGAGATGTCAGACAAACAACACTTGACAAGCTTCCTTTCTCTTGATACTGTGTGATTTAAAAGGATCCACTAGTCATGCACATGCTTTCTGATTTCCAAACTAACAACAATTTAAGACCATGGAAAAGCTAATATTACTTGAAGAACTGTATACTAAATTGATTCCCAATACAAATTTCTAAACAAATACTAAAATCTGTGTAAAGCTAATTAAAACTTCAGAACCTGCCTTCAATTTTACCTATATTTCTTTTGTAATTACCCAATTACTTATGCGTGATTAAATCACCCTGTAGCCAGGGAGCAGGAGTTTTTCCTCAAATCACAATTGAACCTGAAGGATTACTTTGCTATTCTATATAAATGAGTTGAAATAACTTCTGTCATGGAAGCACATGACCTAGGACTGGGCTGAAGAAATAACCAGCTATTTTCACAACATGAGCTGAAGTCTGTACTGCTCTATTCATCAATTTTTTTCATCTCAGTATAGAATGAACGAGAATGACCTTTTGATTTTTCAACTGAGAGCCACTTTATCACACAATCTGTGTTTACACAGTCATAAATATTCCTAGAATAATATCATATCAAGCAGCTGTTACTGTAGTTTTATATGTATCAATGTAGAGTCTTGGAACATGCAGAATATTTCTATGGAAATGGTCCAAGAAGATAATGTAAGAAGGACAGCTCAGTTATCAAACTGATCCTCTTTCTTTAGGCATTTAGGAAAACCAGAGATATAGTGAGTGAGAATTAGGATAAGGTTTGCAATTTGATATAGTTATGAATTTTGTTCAGAGTAAGGACATCTGTATATTTTTGAATGTAATTATTAGTCTTAACTGTTTAAGTTGCACTGTAAACATGCACTGTGTTAAACAGATGTCAGGACTGCAGAGGGCTTTTCAAACTAAATAAACTGTGGAAGAGGGGTTTATTTTTTGCCTCTTTATGGTTTACACAATCCATACAGATAAGGATTTTATTGCTTTGTTAATAAAAATTAAAGATAGCAGAAAGCAATGACTCTAAGCATCTGTTACCACCCATAGTTTAAACAGTTGACTGAGAAGAGACTATGTGCTGCAGCAAACAATTACACAGAAGTAAATGTTGCTGTACAAGTCATGCCCAGGTTCTCCAAGCTGTTCTTGGCATAAGACCAGCAAAGGTGAAACAAAAATAGCTTTATGTCATCCTTGTAGTTGCCCAAAAGTAACAACACACAGAGAGGCCAGCCCCAGCCCTGCATGCCACAGTGTAGCGACAGGACTGCTCTATCAATCACCCACTTGCCTGTGGTTCCAGCAGGGTATTTGGTAACTGAGGACCACAGGAAGAAGGTGAACTTTAATTCCCTCAGGTGTTTTCCCCAAGTACAGGAAACATTAAGTGAACCAGCTAGTACCAAGGAAATAGGTCTCTGGATTTTAGAAACATCTCAACTGAAAAACTCTCCTCCATGAACTTTTTGAATGAAACAATGCCATAATATTAACTTGGAGCACTTTAATTTAAACTAGGCTTAGTATACGGGCAAGACAGGCAGAATGCACAGGCAAGGCAACTGAAAGCAGCTCAAGGAGGCCTTGGGGGTGTTGGTGGATGGGAAGACTGACGTGACCCAGCAATGTGCACTTCCAGCCCTGACAACCAACCACATCCTGGCTGGCCACCAGGTCAAGGGAGATCGTTCTCCCTCTCTACTCCACTTTCATGAGACCCCACCTGGAGTGCAGCATCCAGCTCTGGGGCCTCTGACATAAGAAGCCTGGAACAGGGAAGTCTGAGGACCACCATATGGCAGCCTTCCAGTGAAAAAAGGGCTACAAGACAGCTGGAGAGGGACTTTTTACAAGGGGATGTAGTGACCGTAGGAGAGGAGATGGTCTTAAACTGAAAAATATTTAGATTAAATATTAGGGAAAAATTCTTCCCTGTGAGGGTGGTGAGACACTGGAACAGGTTGTCCAGAGAAGCTGTGGATGCCCCATCACTGGAAGTGTTCAAGGCCCGGTTGGATGGGATTTTGAGCACCCTGGTCTGATGGGAGGTGCCCTTGTCCATGGCAGGGAGGTTGGAATGGAATGATCATTAAGGCTGCTTCCAACCCAAACCATTCCATGATTCCACAGGTCACTGTGTTCAATTTCTATCAGCCCTCAGGATCGAAAGGAAAAGATGAGAGCCATGAATTATCTAACCCTACTGCCAGCTCTTTTAGTGAAATCATGTTCTCTTAATTAAGAGATGCAGGTCTCATAATCCCTTTCCCCAGTAGGATGTGAGCTCTTGCTCACCTAAAATTGTTAATTTAGCAAGGAAATGTGCATTGTTAGGTACACAGCAGCACTGCTACATTCCATGCTTAACTGAGACTTATGAACTCTCCTTCCTAGCTGTAAGGTTATTAGATACTTGAATGATTTTTATAGTTGCTTTGCTTCTGAAGAAGGTGGTGTAATATTAGTGTGAGCATCACAGAGATACATTAACTGGCAATTACTGTCTAAAGCCAGAGAAAAATCATCAAAAGAAAAGAAGAAAAAAGGAGGAATCCCAGTGAGAAACAAAATATTTAGGCTTTTGCATGTTTCAAATGCTTATCAAAAATTCCTCCTTTCAATCTCTGGGCCTAGAAATCAGATCATTTTTCAAAATTGAATGTAAGTTGCCATTTAAACCTATATTTTGATCAATCACATGAATGCGAACCTAAGCACCCAACAATAGAAATCTGAACCTGAAAATTATAGTTGTGCATTTTTTCTACTTTGATAATCCTTCATACAAAATGGGAACTTGTTACACTGTAATTAGACATTTTTAAAAGCTCTTTCAGATCTCTGGATGAAACACAGTATCTGGGTGCCAAGCTATTGTCAACTTTTTTACTGTCTGGAATTGTATGTTTAAATTCTAACTCTATCAAGTCAAGCTTTCTTATTTCTGAGACAGCTATTTCAATGTGTTTTGATTTACTATGAGAGACCTTTCAAACAAGGCCATATAATGTAGGGTTGTTTCAAACACTGCCTATAAAAACAAAATCTTAATAGTCCACATGTGTTGTGTGCAAGTGTATTTCTTATAACTTACAAGATGTTATTGTTTTTAATGGACATCCCTCCAAACCTACCTGCCAGTTTGTAAATTGCTAACAGCAACAGGAAATTGTAAGGACAAACTGCACCCTCGGTGTCACCTACAGTCTTCTGCATCCCCCGGGTTGTTGGCACAACTGTCAACAGTTCTCAGTTACAAGTCAGTAATTCTTTGGGCAAGGTACAGGAGGAGAGAGGATATGAATTGTTGTGTCAGCTCTGCCTGTTTTGCAATGTTAATAGAAATTACAGTACCAAGATTTGTTTTAGACTTTAGTAACTGCAGCTATAGCCCTGATAAACATCGCAATGAACGTATTGAGTAAGAAAATGAGACTGCTACAAATCCCCTCCAGAATAAGATTTTCACTTTAAAAACTGCAAATATTAACAATGTCATGGCATTGCGTATAGGAAAGGCATTTTGGCAAAACTGTAACACTTCAAGGAAAAAGAAATAATTTTAGGATAAGTCATTTACACTATTTTGATATTGTGGCATTAAAATAATCTGTTCCTCAATAACAATCTTTGTCAATGGTCTCTTCTCGCAGAATGTCACGGGGATCGTCAGTGTCATCTGCCGGGCACCGTCACCAACCTAAAGGTTCTTAGAATTATGATCATCTGCAGCTATAACTAGCAATAGTCCCTATCTAGAACCAAGGAAAATTAAGTGCTATGCCTCAGCATCACTAGCAGGCAATAAGTCTATTTCTACAAATATATTTTGATGTATAATGCAAGAAAGAAGTTATTAGGGGAGAAAGGAAATGGGCATAGGGAAAACATCTCATCCTCATACAAACAACAAATGAGGAGCACTCAACCTCACAGTCCCTTGTTTCACCTTGTTGACCCTATTCACTCCAACAGGGACGGTGTTCTTCCCACATTTCCCTTAGGCAGGTCTGTGAGACAGCAGACAGTGCCAGCTCTCTGTCTGCCTCAATTCCCACCCCACTGCTGCCTCTTGTCAGGTCTCCACATGTGCTCCAGATCCTCTCACTGCTGCTGAGTTCAGTGCTAGCTCTGCAGCATCTCTCATTGCACTGTGCTGCCAGCTGTGTGCTGATGATATAACATCAGACATGTCCTACTTCAGCTAGAGCAATTCCAGTATGACAAGTAGGGGAAAATGGCCTGATCCAGGCATCTACCTTCATACTTTCAGCTCTGTCACTGCACACAGGAAGTCCAAGAGAACCACTGCATTTCTCTCCATGTTGTTCGCCTCTGACAACAACCAGAAGGTAGGGACATTTCTGATTGTACTGAGTTCCTTCCCATTAAGAGTGCCCAGGTTTTTTTGTCTTTCATAAAATGCTTGTTTACCAACTGAAAACTGAAATAGACCCTATGGAAGCAATGAAAATAACTAAAGCAAAACAACGACCAAATACTTAATCTACTTCATTCTGGCTATTTCCAGTATACGGTGACTGGTCACACCTGCGTCCGATTCCAGCCACAGAGTTCCTGATGCACCCATGGTCAGAGCCCAGACTCAGCAAGAATGTACCTGTGACTTGGGTGATCAGACAACATGTGGTTTCATTTGAACCTCAGTTTTCTATTTAAAAATAGAAACCTCTGCCTTTCATGGCTGGGAACCAAAACTTCAGTGCTTAAGTAGAGTAAAACAAATACAGCAAGTGTTGCAGAAGCTCCAGAAGAGGAAGGGGTTGCAGTTATTAACACTGAAGAACTGAAGCTCAGGTCCTCGAAAGTTCTTGAGATACTTATCACCCTCTTTAGGCACAAAGAATTTTCCAGCCCCAGAAGTGTCATTCAGCTGCTACTTAAGCCTGGAGGATTGGGATCTCATCTCTGCAAGCCAGTACACTGATACTGTGCATCCTGCACCACTTGGTGGAGAGACACTGCTCAAATCTCTCAGCTGAAAGCTCCCAGGCAGAGTATTCAAAGTATGTGGTCTAACTGTGGAGAAGGGAGGATAAAGGCCTGGTTAAGATTAAGTACAGCTTTCTGATCGACTGATGCCTTCAAAGGCTTCAGTATGAAAATGGACATGACACACCAGAGGCCATTAACTATGTAAACACTGCTTCCTAAGAAATGAAAGCAGCAGTAATTGTACCCTAGCTAGCTGCTGAAATTACTCAAACCAGGACTATCCTGGGAAGTAAAAGGAGCAAAATATGCCATCAGTGCATTTATTAAAGACAGAAGTCTAAATGATATGAAGAATTTATATTTATACACTCATATATATATTCACACTTCACTGATGATGTTTGTGTTTGTAACCTCATTACAATGCTTTAGACAAGGATATCATATGGAGTAATGTACTTAAAAGACATTGTGGCACAAAAAGTGGAACCTATTTCTGTTGTTTATAAACCAGACTTTTATACTCAGTTTGTCATTCACTAACTGGATCCAGCCCTTTCAATCTCAAGAATACATAAACCAGGAGAATTACAGTTGCCGCCCTAAGGTGAGATAAGGACTGTAGGCAGGTTCCCTGAAATAATAACACAGGCAGCAGAAGATTCAGTATTACAGCTTGGTTTATACATCTATGTGTTTTTCCTATACTGAAGGCCACTAAATGGAGGAAATTCATCAGCAGGGTATGACATTTAATGATTTGTGCAAGAATATGACAGTCTTAAAAAATATATGGCTATGAAGAAAGCATAAAATATGTGTGGGACTTATATGTGGCATAGATTAGTTGTCCTTTGAGCAGATTGTTGTCTTTCCAACACAAAGTTCCTGTAAGGAACTACCTCCACAATTCAAAGTACTTACAGAACACTCATATAGAAAGAATGGTATCTGGTGTAGAGCGTACTCCTTGGTACTTGGCTTAGGTAAAATTCCCCTCAAAGGCTAAATGTAGAACATGTTCTAAAATGTAACAGAGGGATCTGAAAACTGGATCTTTGTTGCAGGGCTTGGACAGCTGGCTTGCCCAGGGTTAGTCAAAAGGTCCCAGTGAGTACCAATTATGATTAGGTATAAGTTCAAAATGTTAAAAAACATACAGAGCTAAATGGGTCATCTTGGAAGCAACTACCCTAGCAGACCGAGTGTGGTACACGTGGACCCATTCAGTCAAGACTTCGCACAATAGGATTACAGGCAGCGTCACAGAACTGAGCAGAAATGTGCTTTGTGTGTGGCAAAGGCAGCAGTGAGGTGAAAAGTGGAAGAAAATGGGAATAACAAAGTAATCCCTGCTGCAAGCACCTGCTACTGAGGCACTAGTCCAGACATTTAAACTTGCCTACACTGTGCCTTGCTAGAACATCAGAGATAACTGCAGCATCTGGCAGATGTGACACAGGACCTGCAAAAGATCTACTCTGTGCACCTGAAATGGTACTCACTGAAAATTCTAAAGGTACCTAAATCTTTCTGTGAAGATGAAAGGGTGCAAAAAACCTGTGTGATACCCAGGTCCTTAATCTGTAAATTCACTGATGAACTCCATCACCACCAGACCTCAACTTCCCTTTTCCCTTGTCACTGTGGAGTTTTGTGCAATGGCTCATGTGCACACAGCCATGAGAAGATGGTTCCATGGAGCTCCTGAGTTTGGTGAACAATTTGACACTAACAGTGGGTATGAGAGACAAATATCTCTTGCGTTCACTGGAACAACCAGTCTGCTCCCACCCCTTATGCTTCCATGTCTAGTTGGTAGAAGAGGAGTCCAGAATAATGGGGCTAGAGGAAATCCCCCCACAGTATTACATTAATTCAACAGCTTGTCTTTAGTAATGTTCCTTTACACAGGCAGTTCTCAAACAAACCTCACAAGTAAATGCTTAATTAATGCTGCCAGGCCATGGGTGAGCCAGAAGGTAGAAAAACAGGAATGGGGAATAAATGTCCTCCTTTTCCAGAAGATTAGGGCTACAAGGTAAAAAGAAAGCACAGAGAACAGAAAGCAGAAAATACAGGTTAGGTAGTACTTCTTGGAGGAAAGGACAACAACTGTTCAGCTTTGCCTTGTGGAGATGACATGAAATTGAAAGACGGAGAGTCTTTAATCTCCTTAATCTAATCTGCCTAAGACAAGTTCAGCACTCTATGGCAGGAACCAGCTCTCTTTTCTGTTTGTGGAGCATACTGGAGACCACTATTCTAGTTTACAATATGTTCTCCTAAGTGAAGACAAGTATCAGGTGAGCAGCCCCATTGCTTACAAAACCCAGCAGACTCTGAGCAGTGTAGTGGTGCTGGAAGGACTTGCTGACTGAAGGCAGAAAGTCAGCAGAGCTGCTTACAGCAGGAATGATTTATAGCAACACTTCAATATTAGATTTTACTTTGAATTACCACTAAGTGTTCTGCTTCTTATAGGATGTATGTAAAGACTCCTAGTTTCTCAATGTTTTAATTCAAGACATCAAGTGTTCAAGTATAGCAACAGCCCAATAGGCAAAGAGAAACATCAAAGGTCAAATTCTTTAAAGTAAAAGTGATCTTTCTGTAGATTAATAGACCTATATATATTTTGATTATTCATGTTAAACATTTGAAAAAAATCCTGAAATCAACTCTCTTAATGATTTCCTGTGTATTTGGTGTGCTGACAGGTTGGTGCATCTGTTATCTATCTTTTAAAGCTCCTATATTGCTACTTTCCAGTAGCAAGTTTAATTATTAAAATTTACTACACAGATCCCATAATTTAAGAAAGTGTTGTAGAGAATTTATTTTTACTCATTAGAGGTCACTTAATGTGTTCCTAAACTTATTAAGCTGAAATAACTGGTTTTAGATACTGAATACTGTTTAATGTCTCAAAAATAGTGTATTTGTGCAAACTATTACAGAAAAAAAAAGTCCATCAAGGAATCCCTGTAGACATGATCATGGTCACCGAGTTAACTTTTTCAAACAGACGCCAACAGTCTGGCTGCAATGAACAGACTATTCTCAAACTTACCTCCTATTTTGGTTGCGAGATGTCTTTGTGGTGACTGACTTTTATTATTTATTTCAGAACCATGCATGTACCTTCTGGTTGACTCACAGCTATGTAATCATTTTTTGAGAGGACTGAATTTCATTTCATGACTGTCTACAGGCTGCATCATAAATTCAAGACTCCTTACTCTCCACTGATCTCCCACAGATGCCAAAAGGAAGTTTGTACAGAGATCAAAGGAAGAATTTGGGCTCTGTGTAGTAAAATAAAACTTTCAGTTGTTATTTTTTACATCACATTCAGAACTGCTTACTGGAAAATGTTCCCTTTGCTAGGATCATTGCCACCCTTGCCTTCTGTCTCTTTTCCCTTCCCCATCCTTCTTTCTTTTCTCTTCCTTTTCTTCTCTTTGCGTGTGTCATCACAGATTCCCACTCCCTGTGCACTGTGTCGGAATGGTCACTGTAGCATGCACAGTGCCACCATTAACCACAAGTACTGCAATCTGACAGCTCCAGAGGAGCACTGGTTCAAGTCTGTCTCCAAACTGAGCACACAATGGCCCTCACTTTCTGCTCAAGAGAATATTGCATATCTGTATCTGCAATGTCACAGCTGGGTTTTATACACCCTTCCCTTCCTTCCCCGCCCCCCCACCCCGGTATTGTTCAAGAATCAAAAATCACGACCCAGGCACTTACTAACTGCTTTACCCATATCAGACACTCACCCAGGTGCTCTGTATCTTGTCCACCAAAGTATTCAACACTAAGTAGTCTCTATTCCAGGCGTGGAGGCAGAGGCAGGTTAATATCCCAACCCCAAGTGCCCCAAACTAACTATTAATAAAATAACTAAATAATTTTTAATAAAAATTAAAAGTTCAGTACCATAAAGTTTTCCCTCTAACTCCAAAATGGATTTAGATCAGTAAAGTCGGTTTCAGACCCAGGGGTTCTAGTTATAAGGACCACCCGAAGGCTGCACATCAGAGAAGTGGTCAACCAACCCTTTTGCACCACAACAGTCAGTTGAATCATCCTGAAAATGGAGGGAAAAAGGATCAGATACTTTTGAGCCCCTCTGCTTTGCCTGTTCTCGTATGTCAACCATACCATAAAATAATGCAAAGTGTTTTGCATTGAAATTCCAGTGTGCTTTAGAAATCCTTGTTTCTAACCCAGGTATTTCTAACAAGGCCCTGTGAGGTACAGTTCTTATCCTCACTTTTGAAACAGGGAAACAGAAAGAAAATGGTTTGTCCGAGGTCAGTGTCCAAGCCCAGAATAGGTTCTGGAAAGGCCTTTACCAGAGTCACTAGATCATGTTGCCTTCACCATCATTTCATGTAGGCATGAAGAGATTATAATCTCTCTTGTTTTGTGAGCTGGGCAGTTCATCTCACCTAACTTTCTCAGCTGAACAAAAAAATGTGCTTACATGGAATTAGCCCTGAAACATCAGCAGAGAAGATTTTGGTTCTAAAGCTACCTCCTCTCTGTCAATGTCCTCCCTCAGTCTACTTGGTGTCAATAATGTTCTTAAAATCGTTGGCACAAATTAGCACAGGTAAAGAATTCTGCACTCTTGCAGTTAATAAGTGACTGAGAAAAGCTGTCAATTTATGCAGAAGAGGTTGTTTGAAACCAACAATAGGTGCAACAGCTTCCAACCAACATGCAGATGGAATGAGAGCGAACTGAAAAGGTCCCCCTCTTTCACTTGACATTTTTGCTCATAATTCAGAAGATAATCCTACTAATATTATCAAATACTAAGAAAATACTGGGGTTTGAGAATAGTGGATAGGGTGTCAGGCTGACAGACCTGGGATCTGAATTCTTCCATTGAGCCATAAAGTTTAACACAGGAGGTAGCTGTTCAACCTTTTCTGTCAATATCGCTCTATTGATACTTTGAGAATGATGTCGGAATTTTGCCTGCATATCACCCATTCCATCACTGACCTTTCTGAGAGGTTAAGGGTAGAACAGTCTGGTGTCAAATACTGGGAAGAGATTTGACACACACTTGGGCTCAGCATTAGGATCTAATAATTTTATAGATGTCTCCAAACATCAGCCTTGTCATGTCCTAGAATAAAAGAAATTACTTTGGGATGCTTTGTATGGTTTCTAGTCACTAAGCTGCCATAGTCAATCTTCTTTAAAAATAATTACTTTTTAACAACTTCAATTACATCAATTAAATGCGAACTAGATTTTGGCATAGTATTTTATCATTTTATCTGAACAGCCACCACCACTGCTCAGTTAAACATATTCCTAATAATCATCCAACTAATTTTTCCACTCTCACAGCTAGAAGAGATGTAAGAATTCAGTCTTCACAACACAGGGATCAATAGCCAGACCCCAGTGAATACACAGACCACAGAAACAGATTTGGTTCTTGGGGCTGGAACTTCTATTTCTCATTGAAAAGAGAGCTTAGTCCTACAGCATGGTGAGGGGAGAAGCATAGGACAGTAAATGAAAAGAGTGCCCAGCCTCAGACTAAATCAAGAACAGGAGTTAAGGGCTCTAGTTTCCACAATTAGCATAAACACCTTCAGGGGCACTACAGTGCCTGGGAAATAGCCTTAGCAACGCCTCACTGATACTCCCCTGACCTTGCCCCTCCCAGCACATCCTCTCTGCATTTACACCAGGTGGTGAAACTCGAGTAGGAGGCAAAAAAGTCTCGACTGTGATAGAGACGCTACTCAAAAGGGGAAATCGGGAAAAGCCTGCAAAGTCACTCTCCTCCATGACACATGACCAAACAGGAGAACTGCACTGGCCGGGGCTGGGAGACGTAGGGCTGCTTGCCCTACTAGCCTCCTCCTCTGCTCCTCTGAATCCAGCCCAGAGTGTCCAACAAGATTAATCTAGTTTTCACCATGACCGCACAGAAAGGCACACAGAGGTGGTTTTGGGGGACAGAGCCTGAGAGGGAGCAGGAGGGCGGTGCAAAATGGACCACCTGTTTCAAGTAGGAAAAAAAAAAAATCAGCAAAGAGGGAAACATTTCAAACAAACACGAAAATAATTTTAAGTATCATATCCTATATTTACATAGGTAAAAATGAAGATTTCAAGGGCAGATTCAGGACTTCTCAAAAACTCTCTTCAGACACGTGGTGAAATTTGTTTTGAGCAGTGATAGGGGCTCCAGAAACTCGTAATTGTGTTATAAATCGGTTTTCAAGATCCTGGCATTAGCTACTTTCTATCAGGATCAGTGAGGTGATTTGTTTTTCCCGGAGCGTGTGATTTCAGTAAAACAACTTGTTGCTCTTTAAAGTTTTTTTACGAATTACTGTTCTTCCCCTTCAATGTTATTTCTAGATAGCTTCAGCCAGAGAAAACACCTCAGAGCTCTACGGAAATTTCTCCGTTCGCCTGATCCTACATGTATCAGAAACCACCCTGCCCAAGATTTGGGGAGGGGAGGCGGAGGGGTCCCTCCGTGGAATTACGTCTGCCTCTGGCATGGCCGGCCGTGCTCAGCCCGAAGTGCCCCCGGCTCCCCGCCGCCTTCGGCCCCCCCCGCCG
>NW_008237619.1:12870195-12890069 GCF_000691975.1 Corvus brachyrhynchos | reverse complement strand
CCGGGCGCTCCCCGCTCCCCGCCGCCCCGCGCTGCCCCGCAGGTAGCGGCGTCCCCGGGCAGGGCGCCGCGCGTACCGCCCAGGAGGCTCAGGGAAGTCGGATACCTCTCCATGAGCCTCCCCGCAGCCAGGCTTCGGGGTTCGGCTGACCCCGCGGTTCCCCGTGCAGCGGCACTCGACAGGTTGGCACACGGGTACTTAACCCTGCAGCAGGACACTACTATGAGGGAAGAAAAAAAAATTGAAGAAAGCATTGCTCGCTTAGTTTTCAAGACTGGGGTCTTCTTCCAGCTCACAATGAAAAAGTTTGATCTCCTGTTATATTGTTTCCTGGTACCTGAAGCTCACACAGTAAAGGCATCAGAGACTTGTATTTCTTGAAGATGAAAATCCTCATCTTGCTCTGTACAGTTAGACTGTGATGTGGTTATGCAGATTTTTACAGCTACAGATCTGCTATACCCACCAGTTGATTCGGATCTTAAGAACTGAAATGCAGAGAACAAAATGTTTTCATTATTATATGGTAGCACACTATTACACTGCTTTCCAAGCCCAAAAATCTGTCAACGTTGTTTGAGAGCAACACTGTGTTTTGGGATCATTATAGAGTTTGTATCTAAAAACTCTTAACCCCATAAAATGCTTTTTTTAAGGAAATGTAGCATGTAGCCCTATACTCAGATTCTGGTGCCATTCTGCAACCCAGCCTTAGAGGTTTGGATCTGTCCTGAGAAATACAGTTTTCCTTTGCCAAATAATAGCAACAAAAATGTTGTTAGAGTTGCAGTATACTGGTGAGAGTGACATTTAGAATGTATTAAAAGTGTGTTGTATTTTCATCTTGAAGAGCTTTATTTCTGAAGGAGATCCATGAGACCTAACTTTAGTCTGTGTATAATCTATGTATTATTGTATAATTGCCCACAGACTTGAAGTCACTTAGGTACTCAAATAGCATTTCATGTATTATGTTGGAGCTAATTTTGTTCCTTTCCTACTTCTACTACAGTACACTAACTTTTCAAGAAATAGATCTTCATCCTTATGATAGTTAATACAGTATAATTGCAGAATCATAATAAAATGACAGCAAATACTTTTCAGATTAAAAAAAAAAATTACTGATTCCAAAGGTGAAAAAATAGGTTTCTTAATTCTTAATTATGCTTAACTGGAGATGGTTCCAGATACAAGGTCTACAAATTCAGAGAATTCCCTACTAATGTTATATTAAACTTTGATTTACAGCCTCAAGAAAACCTAACACTCCCCTGCAGCAGTCAAAAGTGTTAATGTTTCAAATCCTAAATCAAAATAAACTCTTGTTGGAAGAAACAGTACAGATTTCTTTATACACCAAGTATTTGGACTCAGGTTCTTCAGGGCTATGCTGTAGCATGGCAACGAAACTAAACTTTTTTTTTTTTTTTTTATGGCTGTTCTCTTGTTGTGAAGAAACTTGAGGAGAACAGGAAGCTGGTTATTTTAAGTAATCATGTAGTTGTGGGCCAGAGACAGAAAAGATGAAAGAAAACCTTTAAAATGGCAAACTTCAAACTTCTTCCACTGTAAATCTGTAAATCTGTAAATCAGCTATATTCATTGCTGCACTACCCCCACAAAGCCAACTTTGCAATTTATGCCACAGGGGTTCTGTGGCCCAGTACTTCATGCATGGTTGTATCAAATAGAAAACAAGGTAACAGAAAGTTTTGTTTTTTAATTTCTCTCAATATTAATTGTATGTCCCCATTAGTTTTAATTTTATCACATTGCAATGGCTTCTTCCACCATGATAATAGCAACAGAACAAAAACTGTTTCCACCAATAAAACTCGGACAAGGAAGAGGCAGCAGGACAAGCTCACTGGGACAGTCTTTGATCTTGCTGGAGAACTCCTTGCCTTCTAGAACTCAGCAACAGAAGCCAAGGTAGTAGGATGACATCCATTCAGGGCCCTTGTATTTAAGCCTAAGCAGCATGGCAGGCATTCTTCCTCTTTCTCACCTACAGAGTTCAAGCAGACCATACCAGAATGCACTTTGTCAGGGTACCCTCAGATCCCAGTGTTCTGGGGGGCCCAGCCAGGATGTAGAAGGCTCAGCTCCTTCTGTGTCTAAGCACATTTGAACCCACATCTCTCACTTAGCAAGGAAATAGCCTAAACAGCTGGCCATGGAGCATTCCAGAGGAAGAATTACCTATGCTGCCCTTTTCAAACCCATGCTATCCTTCATTTTGATTCACGTGGCTTTTTTTTTACTTTGAATTAGGTGGGAGGAAAAAGAAAGAGTAAGCTACTTACACCAGGGAAATACTAACATTCTGAGTCCTGTGCTAATGACAGTAATTGTGGGTTTGACTCTATTGCCCTTTGCAGATGAAGCTGACATTTTTAGTAGAGACTCTGGACCCAAGTCAGTTTCAGTAGTGACCTGATTTGGAAGTCTTTACATCTCAGTTTTGCTCTGCCTTTGCCCTATACAACAAACACTTAAAATACAGCATAAAAATAACAAGTAAAATCAAAATATCTTATTTTTTTATTTAATTCCTTCTCTATTGCAATACTAAACAGCATCAGTAGCTCAGTGATACAATGCCTGTGAAAGGAGGAAACCAACAAATACTGAGAATCACTTCTACTTCAAAGGCACATGTGAGAGCAAAAGGAAAAGGAAGACACAGAACTACTGAACCTTAGTTCCTTTGAAACTACAAGTCAAGCCTACCTTTGGGTATATCCTGGAAATACCACAAGCGGTTAAAGAAGGAAATGCTGGGAAGGGCTGAGATGGACTATCAGACCTAAGGATAAAGGAGAGTAAAGCTGAGATGGCAAGAGACTTTCTGGCTTCCACGATAGCGTGCTCACCTCTACTGCACTGTGGCCTTCAGGGTTTGATCTCAAAGGATCAAAGGCTGTGTTGTCAGGCCAGTCTGTCAAGTTGCAGCAGGTCCCTTGTGACAGAAAAACACCTGCGGTGTCAGTGGGTGATCTTTTGGGAAGCTAGGAGGGAGTCTCACAGATGCGCAGAAACAGTTACTTTCCTCTTGTAAGAGGGTTGTTTGATTGAAAGGCTGTTACAGTTTTCAGCTGTGTACCATCAGATGCCCAGATGCAGTAGTAACTCAGTCCAAAGCAGGTTGGGAGAGAGGACAGCAGCTGCTGGAAAGGAGTCTTGGAAGAGATTATTGATTGTAGCGGCATCTGTAATCAGTTGGACCTACCAAGGATTTATGCACATATTGAGCAGAACTAAGGCAAATAGGATCTCATGGACAGTCTTGTAGGGCACAGTTGGGCAAATTTTGCTGGCTGATGATTCTTTTGATGATGTCTCTGATGATTCCTTGTCAGGAATAACAGCTCTGTTGGATGGCATTGCACAGCCATTTTAGAGTGGCTCTGTGAATGGTTTTCTCTATTCCAAGTTAGTTTCGTAGTGAGTAGCCAGAGTAGGAAATGTGCAGATGCTATAAGGGGATGGAGTCTCACAATGGTGTAGGGAGTGGTGAGGTCCTGTGTTGATTGTGAGCAGGGCAGGGGACAGCTTGCAAGACAAAGTACTGAAGGCTCCTCATTGCATACAGGCATTTTGTTCACTGCTTGCCTCTAACTGTGAAGGACAAATTAATCCCACAGGGGCATTTTCCTGCAGAAACTCTTTGGATGGGCAACTGTTCCCATCATTTGGACAAGATGCAGGCCACCTCCCAAATAGAGCTCTTGAAGCTCTCAGGTCAAGTCTCTCAAGTCAGGCAGCTCTCCAAAAGGGCTTGGAAAGATGCTTGATTCATTTAATCCTTGTCAGGAGTGTGAACTGGTGCTAGGACAGGCTTTCTGTTCTTGTAAGTTAGCCTCTTCCAGTTTACCTGTGTCCCTTATCCAGGGTGTGAATGTAGCTGGAGAAGAAGAAAGAGTCAGGAAGGAGACATAAAGGCCAGATGCCAAGGTGCAAAGTCAAATGGGATAACTGGAAACTCTAATGTTCATTCTGACAAAGCTTCCTGAGGATGCAGCTGGTGTTTGTCAAAGGTATACTTAATACAATGGATGTGGATATAAGTGCCTTGAGCCAGTTTCTGGGAAGCTGAAGCCCAAATCTGAGCCAAGTTACTCATGGCTGAGTCTTTTTCCCAAGGCCTGGCATGCTGAAGAGAGTTATACCAATGAGGCTCTGAATTAAACCAGGCTCTCCATTGTTTTGTTCTGGAACATAAGTTCAGGGAAGTATGTCTGTGTCTGCCTCAACTTCTTAAACTACTTTTATTGCTAATAAAAGAAGCTAGACTGATAGTTTGAAGACTGACAACCTAGAAGGCTGAGGTCTTCTTTCTGTTGTACAAGCTGAGCACCACAGGCAAGGCATATCCCTGTCTCCCTCTACCCTTGAACGTTCCTCAGCTTCAGCTTGTACTGGAGAAAAGGTTTTATTAAAGCCTTCCTCTCTGCTGAGACTGAATGGTGAGTACTCAGAAGAAACATGCAAGATGAGTTTTATAGGGATTCAGAGAAAGTTTGAGCTGCTAGGTTGTGAAGGAAATGCTAGAGAGAGACTGGGGCTGTTAGAGGGGTGTGCTTTGGCTGTGTAGATGTGGCTATATCACTGTCTAGTGGCTGTCCCATGGAACGCAATTCCCCTTGCTGCTAGACTTTGTGGATACACCACGTGTTCAAATAATGAGTTCTATGTTTTTTAAGCCAAAAATTTTTCTCCCCCTGCTGAGGAACATGAAGTTTGTGTATCTGTTACAAATGGATCCCTTGCAGAGGAGGAGATTTGCTCTTGAAGGGCAGTTTATGTTGTTTGGTCAGTGCAGGAATGAAGAAAGGAATCAGCTTTTGGTTATGAAATGCTTAAGGATTAGACTGGTATTGCACTACCCAAAATGAAGTCTACTGGTCCAACTAGGAGTGAAACATAAACAAGGCAAAATCTGAATTAAAAGCTGCTACAGTGAGACAGAACCCAGTGTGCATTGGATAAAACCAGCAGCCCTGTGGACTGAGAACAATCCAACAACAACTCCAGCCCAGCTCCACAAATGTTATTGAACAAGTCTCATGAAGGTGTGTCCTCTGTGAATTAGCCTTAAACAAAGAGGACCAAAAATCTCGAGCCTGTTCCTTCTTCTTCCCTGCTGTCTTGGTTTAAAAAGTTGAAAAGTCATGATTAAATTGGCTGCACTTGTTATTTAATATGTTTTATTTAGTTTGTATCTATGATTTTTTAAAATATTTATCATATTGCTAAAGAATGGTGACTGTTTTCATAGAAACTGGAGATGGAAGAGACCCAATAAGTTCACATCCAGTCCATCCCCCCTGCTGCCACTGCAGAATTGTTCTGCATGTACATTTTCCAGGACCACCTCCAACTCATTTTGAAATGTTCTACTTTCTTGGTGAGGGTCTGTGCTCCTTGTGTACAGATCTGGAAGTAGCTGGCAATGGCCATTCTCACATTTCCTTTATTCCTTTCCTCCTTCATCTTCTTTAATTCCCCCATTTTCTTTACTCCTTTCCCTCTTCATCTTCTTTGTTCTTGTATTCCTTTTTCGGGCATAGGCACTTCTTATTTGATTATCCTTAAATGTTTCTTCTCCCTCCTTAGATTTTTTAAAAGGATCTGCGCAGTTGGGCAGGGTTACTCTGGCAGATGCAAGCAGCCCAAGCAATATCATTTGAGCAGTTATTTGTTGAGCAACCCTACCCTGGAATATCCTGTCCTGGGGAGTATGAAAAACCAAAACAAAATCTCCAAGCTATTTGCTGAATATCAAAGCAGAAGCACACAGAGAACATTGTCCCTCTATTAAACACAGTCAAGCACACTCTTTTAAAAATCCTATTCTGTTATAATTCTTCAGCAAGGAATTTTCTGCTAAAGATGTTATTTATAACCACTGCAGTTCCTTTATTTATTACCCAGTCTTTGCATTGGTTTGATCTATAGGTCACACTTGGCCTACTTGGGGCAGCTTAGTAAGCTGGCTGTTTTCCCTCATGACAGTCATCTCGTGCTTCAGGAGCTAGCCATGGATAAAATAACAGTTTCATGTCCACGTTTTATGATTGCAAAGAAAACTTTCCAGATGTGAGCTAGTCAAAATGGATGTGGTGATATCTGCACCAGAAAGCTGCCAGCTTCAAAAAATAATCCAAGACGTAAAACTTCTTTCCTCACTTCAGCTCCAGAGCCTGTTATCAATTATTTAAGAATCAGTGTGGTTAACAATGTCTCTGATCATAAATTAAAAGAGACAACTAGTGTGAAAAAACAGGCCACTGAGGATGAAGCTTTCCAGCATTAGCACAATAACTGAGGGCAAAATTTACTAGTGTCTGGATGTCTGCTTTTCTCAATCAGGCTCCTCCTGTATTCTCTGATATTTTCTCAGTCAATTTTGTTTTGCTTGTTTTGGTTTTTTTCCTTCTGATATTAGTTCTCTCACTGTCTTCCTTTATTTTCACATCTATATTTCTTATTTATATTTCCATTGTTTGGTTCAGGTGGGCTACAGAAAAAACTTGCACACATCACCTTTCTTTTTTACCTGAGGCTGAAGCACAAAAGCAGCACATCTGCCTGAAGCAATAGTGATTAAGTCTGCAGGACTGTAAATGTTACCCCCTTTGTGTTAGTCTGCAGTTAGTGAAATGTTGGGATGGAAAACCACCAAATCTGACCTCAGAGGAGGCTTCCAAACATCTCTTCAGCACAGAAAACCCAGGCAAAAGTTATACTATAGGATTAAAAACAAACACAGAAATCAGAAATATGTTGAAATCAGAAGACTTTTTGAAGTTTCAGGAGTGTTTTCCCTTGTATATTTAGAAGGGCTTTTGGAGCACCTATGTGTTCTGAAAATTTTCTAGGTGAAAACTGAACCATAAGTCCTCATTTACTCTTGAGAATCCTCTTGATCTTCTCTCATGTTTCCCACACCTCCTTAGGTCCCATCCTTCCAATTCTGCTGCTCTTCTGTTATGAGAATGTGTCACAGAAGTGCTGCATTTCAGCCAGATTTCTAGCCATATGTACATCTGCTTGCTTTTTTGGGTTCCTCTCCCAGTTCCTTTCTCTTGTAATTCCAATTCCATTTTTGAGTTGCACATGTCCCAATATTGTAGCATTCCTAGAGAATTTACACTTTGAATAATAAACAGCCTCCTAAGAACAGAAGAATCTTAATTAGCTCACACACTAACTATAATCTTAAAATGTGATTTATTCAAAGAGTCAATTCTGTTTCATGTGATTGCAGATGTGAGCAGATTTTGACAGATTGGCTGGGTGGGGGTTTTGTGTTTGATTTTGGTCAGTTCAGGTATTATCTGCCTTGACAAACATTAACCGCGATGAATCTTAAGTTCAGCTGCTGTTGTGGTTAATTATTCCTGATGATGAAGGTTAATAGCTATTTCTCCCTACAATTTTTGCAAGTGAAAGTTTTTACTCTAGTAAAGACTGAACACTAATGCACTGTTCCACACAAATCACAGGGATCTGCCTTTCTACAAATAAGTTACTGTCTCCTGTTGTTATCTAATAACAATAGACATGAAGAACTGGTGGAGTGAGCAGTGCTGTAATGCAGATCCTTTAGGATACTTATTGTATAACACATAACAGGAGGTGACTGAAAGTATAAGGCACCATCAAAAGATCTGAACAGCCCTCTGAAGGTTCTCTATGGAGTAAAGAACCAGCATGTCGCAAATTTTGCTCCTAAACAAGATACTTCAGCCAGGATCTTAAAATCTGAATGAAAAAGAAATCTTAAAACCAGGATGAATATAATTCTCTACACCTTTTTAGATTCACACAAAATGCTATCATTCTTCCCTCTGCACTTCTACTCATTCACAACGATCAGTTAACTTCAGCTGATGTTGTGTGAGAAATGAGATCATGAGAAACTCACACACACTGACATTTGTGCATGTATTCACTAAGGCTTGGGCCTCAACTGCAATGAAAGCACTTGGACAGCTCAATGGACATGTAGATGAACATCAGGTTCACCCAAACAATGCTTCACAGAAAAGTGTTAATTTGCAAACTGGGGATCTTCTGCCTCTGATTCGCACTACTGTGGCAACAGATGGAATGTTGTATCAAGTGCAAGTGTTCTTTCTTTAAGACAGATGGCCTTAAAACTGGAGATGAGCAAGAAAAAGGACATAAGAATGATGAAAGATTTGGAAAAAATTTGCCTCCGTGAAAATTTGAAAGAGACAGATTTGTTTAGTTTATGAAAAGGAAGATGGAGGTGTGAGTTTGTCACAGCCATTCAGTACCAACATGGTGGTGGGCAAAGTGGTAAATAGAGTTCAGTTCCAAAGTCAAAGTCAGTTTTCTGGCAGTAAAAGGAAAAAAGTAAATAACCTTACCTGTTTGGTGTTCCAAGCTAGGCAGAAAGAGACGGGTAAGCTCCCAACTCCTCTGATATGGAGAGACACCCATTTGCCTGCGTTTACACCCGGACACCTAGCCCAGCAAGAGACACTTACTGGAATCTGAATTGATGCAAATTCAGACTTGAAATCAAGTAAATTTGGTAATATTGCTGACAAGTAGTTGTCAGAACAATTACCAACAATTACTCATGGAAAAGATTTTCTATTAAAAACTGGGGTTTTTTTAGTTGTCAGGACATTAATACCAAATCCATTAATGCCAGTCTCTACTACAGAGGAAGTCAAACTATATGTTCACAATGCTTTCTTCTGTCTTTATAATATCCCAGCCTCTGAATTTATGCTTTCATTAGAGTATTGTTTGATCATCAGTCTTAATGAAGCTCTCATTAACCACCTCTGCTTTCCTGTGAAATGGTCACACACACTATTCAGCCACTACTGACTAAATCTATTCATTAAAGAAAGGAAATAATTAATCTCCTCTTGTCTTCTGTGTCACAGTTGCTAATGGGATGATATGATATCTAAAATGTAGATCAGAAAGTACATTGTCTTTCTTTTTAAAAGCATAAAAGGTAATTTAAAATGTTGCTATTGTATTGCACCTACTTTTTGTCATAACCTTTCCCACCCTTATCATGCATTAAAATGTGTTTCTTGGGTAGAGTGAGTCTTCAAGCTTTGATACACAATGAGAAATTTCTGGCTGGCTTTTAAATATTTATATGTTGGTCAATATTGATATTGTGTTTGAAGAGCAAGGGAAAAAGTGGTAATCATGTTTAGCTATATGTCCTACTACATTCTTTTTCTACATCCATCTTAATAGTTTCCATGACAAGATGCCTCAACTAAGGAAGTATTTTGCTTCTTGGAAAGCTCTTTGCTCCACACCCACACTTGTTTACATATTGCCTCTCCTTTGTAAATAGGAATCAACTCACTTGAATTAATATCCACATTCAGTTTTGGAGAGATAAGTTGCAGATAGTTACAAGAATGGGTAACTCCACAAACAGTCTCTGTCCTGCTGGGCATTGATTTTTTCCATAGGCTTTTAGCGCTGGGTATTTGTAAACCTTTCCACCTTACCAGCTCTGACTTGGTCTAATTGTCTGTAATAAATCTTGGAACCATCTTGTTTACCTCATTATCTGTCAGTAACTGGCCAGTTTAACTGATTCCACAGCCACATCCACTCCTCTGCCTGGTGCCTGATTCAATAACTAAGTCCCTGTTGAAATAAAACAAAAGGACCTGACCACAATGTTCTGGATTTTTATCAAAAAGAAAGAGCCTAACAAGATACTTAGATGAATATAATTTATCATCTGATTGTATCTGAAGCTATGGCTCCAAGAAAATCCTCCTAGCAGCGCCACAAGGTTAAGGGATTCCTATTTGCCTCCCTCAGACCCAAACACTCATTTACCCCTCTTTGTTGTGTGTGGTTGAGTGTGGAGGTGGACAGGAAATTGGGGAATAGATCTGATTAAAGAATCAAAATTAAAAATATGTATGTGTTTAATCTGGTCCTGTCCCCTATACAGACCCGCAAACATTGGTATCACCATGACTAAAGAGGTTAGATAGGAACAGGAAGGGAATCTGACAGAATCAGGAGAAATAGCTATAAAACGTAGCCTGAAAGCATCCCTCTATTCCTTGAGGTTTCCTGAAACTATTCTAAGTATTGCAGAGTCAAAATATCAGTATTCTACGTTCTTCTTTATGTTGATTATTGCATAGTCCTCCATCAGTAGTTGCCACACTTTCTGCTTTCACTGTTTTCCTTCTCTTCTAGTCTTTACGCTTGCTTTGAGTTGTTTGCTTTTCTAGTAGCACTTTCAGCCCTCAGAAAATATTGTAGTTATTAATTTTTTAACTTTTCCCAGAATCCAATTTATTTTGCTTGGAGTTTGAAATAAACCCATCATCCATCATCTTGTAAGACAGGAGACAACACTTGGCACTGCAGCGTGGTGTTAGTAACATTTTTTCAAACTTATTTTTCTACTGCTGGTTTGTTTTGCGTGATGGCAAAAAATTTGTAATTTGCATTGGCTTTTTTCTTCTTTTTATTTTAATGGTAGTTGGTTTTATTTATTTTTCTCTTTGTTTTTAGAAGTACTTATGTACTACAAGAGTACTCAGAGTGATTACAACTGCTTGCATCTCAGCTACCAGCTGTTTACCTTACAGCTTCTTGTTGAATGTGGTAGGCTAGGAGATGACATGTGAAGATTAAAAGCCTGTCATGTCCACATCCTGAATGCTGTCCTCAGCTCTGTCTTTCCCACCGAAAACAGGATATACTGGAACTAGAAGAGGTACAAAAGAGTAAGGATTGTCAGTGAACTGGAATAGCTTATGTACAGGCAGAGATTAAATATGCTGTTCAGCTTGGAAATGAGGCAGCTGAGGTATGTTATGGTAGAGGTCTGAAAAATCATGAATGGGTTGGAAAAAGCAAGAAAAAGCAAAAGACTAATTTGCCATTTCAGTGCCTCCCCTGGGACTGTTTTGTCCTTCAGGGAGGACTAGAACTGGTGGATTCTAGAACCTGGAAGACAGTTGAACTACATTTGGGCTGTTCATTTACTCCCTCCATCAGCATTTGTCACTGGTCTACAGGGGCAGTATGCTGCCTTCTTAAGTGGACCCTTAGTGCAACTGAGGATGGCTGCTCCTACCTGCTTAGGCAGCCTGGAACCAGGGAACGAGAGGTGGAGAGGAGGCCTGAATGCACTAGGCTGTGAGATAAAGTCATCAGTGAGACAGTGCTGAGTGATGTGATTGCTAGTTGACTGCTGGACAGGAAAGGCAGATATTAGGAGAACAGGGAAATAATCTGCCTTTTCCTCTCCTGCTCCTGCACTTTCAAGTGGCTCAGCTCACACTTTTCACTGTGAGGCTGCTGTCTTTTTTCCTATCTTCCCCATGTTCATATTCTCTTTGTGACCCTTTGCTTGAGCAAGCAGTTTCTTTTTTAAAAAACTCTTTCAGCATGGTCATCATATAAGTATGGTGTTCATGGCCATGTCTGTTTCTATTCCTGTCCCTTTCACAGATACACAACATTTCCTAAATCAAATATTAGAGACAATGTATCAGTTAAAAAAATCTGCCCTGAAATAAAGCTTACACATTCCATAACATTTCCTTTGTCACCAGAAGCCCTGCAAAAATTGAATTTCTTCTGCAGGCTGCTCTTCCTCTCTTCAAGCCATCACATTTCTCATTCCAGGCCAGCTACTTCAATGTTGCTAGTGGTTTCCCCTTGTTGTGCACCCCATGTATAAACAAAGGTCTTTTTGCACAAAACAAAGTCGTGTTATCATCTTTGATCAGATTGTTTGGATCAGGTTCAGCTGACAACTATGGAGTTGTTTTTCCACCCCTATGCATTTTCAACATGCTGCAAATCCCTTATGCTTGTGGGATTTCTGTTTGTTTGCTTGGTTTTCTTCAGAGGTTAACGTCTCCAAAGAGCAGTGTGGAAAAAAGAGGAATGCAGCAAATTTCCCAGATCCTGAGGAGCAAAGAATGTGTGTAGCTGGCAGAATATGATTGCTAAGAAACATCTTGGATGCCATCAAGCTAAAAGCATAAGGGCTGTGAAGTCAAAGAGTGCATCCACAGAAAAAAGGTGAAGCTGAAGCTGTCAGGCCTTTGAGCATATGGCGCACACATGAAATAGATCTTCAAGATCAAAGGTTAAAAGTTATTTTTTAACTCATGTAAACAGTTCTTTGTGCTTCCACAGTACCTCTCCTTTTGTCTAGGGACACTAAAGCATTTTTGTAACTCTGGGGACCATTACCTTATCTAACAATCAGGGACACTAATGTACAGAGAGTTGAGGTGCAAAGTCAAGTCATGCAATCAGAAAGTAAGGGCTGGCAAAAACAGAGACTGTGCCTTTCTTTGTGGACCTTGCGTTTACAACATCAAGGATTTAATTTTTAAAAGGGCCTAATAATTTTTTAGTAGTGTGTTTATTAACAGGCTAACCCTTCCTATAGCCAAAACACTATCAAAAGATTACTTTGTACTGTGACTTACCAAAGGGGAGACCGATGCCTACGCAGGTAATGAAATATTATTAGTAGTATTATTATTCCTGTTTTAGAGATAAGATACTCAACATTCAGTCCTTTGTTCTAATGGATGAAATGATACTTCTACTCTGCTCACCTTTGTAACAGCACATGTACCGAAACACACACCTTTAGACAAAACAGCAGCACTGTTGCTGAAATCTCAGCCTTCCTGCAGGCTCTGATTTTGTCCCTGAGCCCTAAGTATCAAGTGTCCACCTGGGACACTGTACCTTGGGGTACTGCTGCCATCAATAGCAGAGAAATTATTTTCTGGATACAGAGCTCAACAACAGCAAGGCTAGGCATGTTTTGTCCATGTTTTTATCCATGTTTCTACAAAACATCAGTGTTCCAAGTTCAAATTTGATTTTTGCTTTTAAGTGCTTACATATCTCTTCACTTGCCCTCATCAACCGGGAATGAAACTAGAAATAGCACAGTACTGAACAGATAGACTAGATTGTTCTTGCAGTATTGTAGACCCTGGAATTGAAATATGAAGTGTTTTTTTCTTTGATCTAGAAAGTCTGAATAACACCTAGAGTACCAAAGTGATCTACAGGAGAGGGCATGATGGAATGTACTCATGTTGCCAAATGTGTGTGATTTTAAATGAACCACACTAAATACAAGCAGATGTTCGGAAAATAGGCAAAGTTATTGGCAAAGGCCCTAGAAAGAACGGCTTTAGAGAGTGCCTGATTTGCAGTATCTGGGTAGGCAGTTTACAGAGAAGTCTGAAGCAGTTTTTGATTCTGTGAAGGTCTGATTCTGAAGTATCTCTTCTACCTAAAGTGTCACAAAGACCCTAAGCTTACCTAAAATAGTGAATAGAAATTCTGTGGGGGAAAAATGATAGGGGAGATTTGAAATATTGTTACACTGATTTTAAAAACCACTTTTTCCATTTGAACTTCTGAATCCTTCAAACCCTTCAAAACATAAATGTTGGAAACCAAAAGGTATTCCAGTTGAAAAAGAATGCTTAATTTTGAAAATATTAAATTCAGATATCATAACCACATAATTTCTTCCCCAGATTTTACTGAGTCAATTCATAAAAAGCTGCACTTTCTCACCAGCAGGGCTGATTTCAAAGAATTGGCTTTTCCTGATAAACAGTGTTAGCTCAGAAAAGCCATAAACAGTTTTAAGAGGCACTGTGTTTAAAAGCAATGCAAAACTCCTCACATGAGGGCCTGGGAGCACATGCTGCATGTTAGTTATAAACATATCATCACTGGTGGTAACCAGCTTTTTATCAACAGCTGTCAAAAGGTACAGGTCAGCAAGACCAGCACAGAAAAAAAGTGCTGATGCAGGTATTCTGAGTAGGAGGCCTGACCATGTAAGATGAGGAGATGATAACATGAAGGTGTTTTTTTAACAGAGGCTGGAATTACTGGAGGCATCAATTAGTCACATGGATATGCACACAAGAAAGTTTGTTCTCTGTGGCTTGCAAATGAGATATGAAATAATTTGCAAGGAAATGTGTCGCTACATGCTTCCCAGAAGTTCCTGATCAGGTTAGGAAGTTGGTCCCTACTATCTACTGCCAGTTTCCTGGCACTTCCCACTAGCTGTCCCTGCACTGTACTGCTGATGTGATGTCTTTCCTTTGGTGTCTGGGAAGTGAGCAACTATTAAAAGATTACTATGGAAAATCTATTAACACTGCTGTGTACTGATTGCACATGTACAATATTTTAGGATTTGGGAGCCATGGAAATGCCAATGGCTGGTTTAAGAAACAAAGTTATTAATAAAAGATTAAGAGTATTCACTTGGATGAATGACAAGCAGGGATATTTGCTTTAGATAGTGCAAAAGTGTATTCTGACAAGAATATGGGGTAATTAAACCAATAAACCAATGCTTCCTTTAGGCCACATTTGTCACACTGCTACTTGCAAACCTCTGACTTGACTTGTTTCCTCCTCTGTGCTCTTCTTCCATTGCAGATCAAAGTCTGCCCAGGTTCTAAATGTGCTTGTTATCCAGTTGCTATTCAGAAACAAGCACATCCTTTTTTAACCCAGTTCAAGCAAAACCCGGAATGTGGATTTCCGGTTGGAAAAGTGATCTGCAGTGACTGGGATCAGCTGTAGAGCAGTTGGCTCAACAAGGAAGAATGGCCTTGTGAATAAGAGAGTGGAGTGACTCTCAGGAGATCAGATTCTGTGCCTTGCTTTTTCACAGCTTTCCTGTATGACTTCAATCAAATTGCTTAACTGTGTGCTTTAGTTCTCTTGCAGTGTGACAGTACTTGTCTACTTCTCTTGGGAAATGCTTGTATATTACAGTGATGCTGACAAATAAAGCACCTAAATGTCTAGGTAACTCCAATGCCAATTTCTGTATCTGCCCTGACATAAACCTCAGTGCTACAAAGACACCAGGACCTTCACAGATGCCTTCTCTCAGTTAGCTTTTTCTCAGTTTCAGTGTTTCAAAGTTAGTGCTTTCTCAGCTTTTCTTTGGAACCATTTAGCTCCACTGTTTCAATTCCAGGCTTTCCTTATTGCTGAAATGTTTCATTTACACCAGATTATAAATCAGATTGTAGCTAATAGAAACAGGTGTTTTATTTTTTATCTACTTTCAAATGCAGGAAATAAGCTTCTTGGAATTTTCAGCTAGTCAGCCATCCTTCTAATTTCATTTGAACCATTTCTCTGTGGGCAATGTTAAACAATTGTTATGGTCTGTCTCAGATATTTCAGTAGTGAGTTGGTCCTATGCAGAGTAAATGTGGCGCAAAGAGACTTCGAGCCTTCACACGGCTCCCTCATTGGAGGTAACAATCACCCAGGTGCATTTTCTTGTGTCTCAGACTCCATTGCAGCTCATTCTTTGAATGTGTTACTGTAGCAAAGGTCCACAGCACCAGTGACTTGGTTTCCACTCTCGTCAGGGATGTTGCAAGGATCCTGCAATTCTTTTTCCTATCACTTAAAGTGGCAGATTCCTCCTTTAGTCTATGAATCAAGAAATTTTACTTAGTTTTCAAAAACTTCCCCCTTGTTTAATTTTACATCAGGCTGGATGACTAACAGGGCAACCACCTCTCTTTTGCTGAAATCAATTGTACGTAGCACTCTACTGTAGGAATTGCTGAACAGAATGACACTTCAATCATCTTTACTCTTTCACATGTAAAGAAGTACAAAACACCCACATTTCCAAATATGCAAATAGACACAGGTAAGTTCTCCTCCTTTTACTGGTCTGTGTGTACTTAACAGAAAGATGAGGCTGTTATATTCCTTCCAATTCCCAGCCAGCATGCTTCATGCAGGATTGTTTCCAGGGCCTGTTATATTTTCTGGTTTTAAGTTCCAGAATTTTGCCTCTTCTCACAGATCTTCTTCAGATTAGTTTAGTGGCTTTATCACTCAGCTGCTTAATCACATCAGCTGCTCCCTGCTCTGAGAAGGAGGAATGGAGCAAGCTTGTTCCTCTTCATAAACAGGCATTTTTAACCACTGGGAGAAGACCACTGGGCACACGTCAGAACAACCTGCATTCTCTGTTATATGTAAAATCTAGCTCACTTCTTCCTGAAACTGCATTTCTACCAGCTACATTGGATTACTTGCTTAAAAAAAAAGCAGTGCATCTTCCCACTGAATGCTGAATAACAGTATTGCCATCATACACAAAAGAATTTTTTTTTCTGATTTTGTCTCACTGAACTACTTTGAAGGTCCTAATGCACCAAAATCTAGGTTTACCTAACTAATGTTCAGAAGCCTGTGGTGATTTTCTGTCTTCTTCATCTTTTCACACAAACAGCATTTTGGTTGTATTTACATCACCTGGAAGAGAAAGACAGGCAAAGACCCATTGCAGTTACCTGCTGTTCAATATAGTGTATTTGTTGACAGACTTATTAGAGGCTTTTTAAGGAGTTCACTTGAATCAGGAGTAGTACTTCTCTGCATGTTTTTCCTGCATGTACTTTTGAAGCTTCTCGTGCGATTTGCCTTTCAGGTAATGTTTTCTCTGTCCATGAAGGGCTCAACGACTTTTTTCTGAGCTAAAGAGACCTAAGAGCTGGCAAGATCAGCATAGAGATTGTTATTTTACTTCAAATTATTCATTTATAGTGAAAAGTAGAAAAAAGTTGCTCCTACTACAATCAAGGTATGAACTGCAACAGCCCAAGTGATAATGATGGCTTTCTTCCAGAATGTTGTGTATTCTTGGAACATGCAGAGCTGCTGCCATGACTAGATGGGTGGGACATTCCTTTTTTTTCTTTCATTTCTCCCTCTTTCTTGCACGTGTGAGAGGGAGAAAGAGAAGAAAAAGGAGTGGGGGTTTTAAATATTTTTCAAATCTTATCAAGGCCGAAACTTCTGTCAATATTGCCTGTATAGCCAGAGTAGAAATGTACACAAAGAGTCTCAAAGAAGATGAGTAACAGATAAGTAACATTTTTATATAAAGCTAATAAATAAGTGTGGCAATGTTTCCAAGTCTTTAAGTCCCATGTGCTCCACAGCTTACCTCCTAAAATGCCCAGGGCAAGCAAAAAATGGCTGCTAAGAATCCACGATCACAGGACTTCTTCCTTCATCTCCTTTGCTTGTGCACTGTAACACTGTGTTATCATGTGAGGACATGATAACACTATTTTACACCTTAAGGTGTTAAACTCACGAGGGAATGTGGCAAAAGAATGCCTTGCAAAATGTCATTGTGACACCCCTACCCAGCTTAACACTTTTGTCAGCACCACTCCACATTGCACAGGGGGAGTCATTGTGGGTGTGTAATAATTGTGATGCTGAAGCCTTCCCCTTAGGGCTCATATTCAACTCACTTAAATGCTTGGGAATTGTCAGAGGCATGTAAAAGAATGGATTTCCATGTCTCAGAAGTATAGAGTGTTAATGTAAACTGAAAGGATTAGTAGTACATCTCTTGGTTTTTCACAGTTCTGCCAGATGGAGATTTTTTTGTCTGACATTGTCTTTTACTGTCTGACATTCCGTCTTTTAGCAGTATTACTTTATTTTCATATTGTTATTTGTTTCTGAAATTGTACTTATTCACAGCAATAAAGCATTTAGGAAACAGCTGATGGAGAAGAATATACACAATGGAGTTGTACAGTACTATGGAGCTTAAAATGCACCATACTTACATTGATACCTATCTAATGATGCATATTTGATAGACAAAATTATCAGGTCTCTTTATTTACTGGTAGATCAGTCTCCCAGTGCTTCTCTTTAGGTCAGTTGAAACCAGCCCATAAAGAAAATTCAGTGCAGGGAAGCCTCTGGTATTAGAAAAGAATCTTTCAATAGATTTTTAAAATTTTTCTTGGAAAAGCTGAAAACAATTTGCAAAGATTGTCTTTAGAAGTTGGTGGAGGGGCAAATAATTAAAAATGAAAAAGGATTGTTTTGATATTTTATATGCTCTCATCCTGTTCCCAAGTTTGTTTGGATTGTACTGTCACTATTGAAATTAAATGCTTTGGCTAGATTTTTTCAAGGTTTTACAAATATTTTTTTCATAATTTCCCTTTTAAGAGTATACTTTAAATTCTAGTGATTTATCTGAGAGGAAAACTGCTTTCTATCAGCTGCAGTTTTCATCTGCATGGTTTACAAGTTTCATTAAATAGGAACTTCTCCCCTTAGAGAGTCTCAGTCCCTGTCTCTGATGTGCTATCATCCATATTCTCATTTGTCTGGATGAATTCAATTCTTCCTGTTTCATTCAGTTGTCTGAATAGCTTTAGACTTTCAAACACACCTTATAATTAATTTCCCTTCTTTTCTAAACCTCAGTCTTCTTGTCCCACGTCATCTTCTTTGCCTCGACTGCGTCAGAGTTCTGTTCACATGAATAATTCTCCTTTTCCCTGTATTTTCTTCTAGTTTTACATGAAAATATCCCAGAATGAGAATGGAGCAAATTGCAAAGAATTTGTTGAGAGTGGGCTAGACTTGTGGGATTGATCATGAGGCAGGCCAGAGTGGAGGGGGAGATGTCACAAGAAAACCACAATGCAACATTGAAGACCAGCAGAGTGAATGCGTAGACTCTCAATACCTCATGTCCCAAAGTGCTGTAGCTGCTCTGGGGAAAAGGTGCAAAGGGGAAGGTGCTGGTGAGATGACTTCATGACAACAAAGTGGCAGCAAACAAGGCTGATGGTGGGTAGGGCTGTACTGACAGCAGCATTGCCAGTAGATGGTGTGAGGGGAGCGACGCTACTGCTTTTTGCTCAGTGCTTCTTAGACCACCTCTAGAAAGGTGTGTCTGGTCCTGGGTTCTCCAATGCAAGGAAGACATGGATAAATTAGTGCAAGTTTGGCAGTGATGGGACTGGAGCACTTGCACCGTGAGGAGAGGCCAAAGGAGCTCCCTTTGTTTGGCCTGGTGAAGAGATACCAAATTGCATCTTTCCAACAACCACAAGGAGGTTGTTGGGAAGATGCAGCCAGGCTGTTCCCAGTGGTGCATGGTTAGAGGATCAGAGAAGGCAGCCAGAAACTGAGAGAGGAGCAGCTCAGGCCGGGTGCAAGGTAAAAATTTTTCTCTGGGAGGACACTCAAGCAGCAGAGCTAACAGGTACCCCTGGAAGGGTATGCCATTTTCATCCTTGAGTCCAGAGAGGGGCAAAAAAACTGTGGAAGGATCAGGCAAGGAAGTCCTATGAGGAGTAGCTAACGGAGCTGAGGGTGTTTAGCCTGCAAAAAACGGGTCTCTACAACTCCCTGAAAGGAGGCTGTAGCCAGTTGCGGTGTTGGCCTCTTCTCCCAGGCAACTAGTGACAGGAGGAGAGGATGTAGTCTCAAAACTCTACCAGGGGTGGATTAGGTTGGACATCAGGAGGAATTTCTTCACAGAAAGGTGATTTAAACGTTGGCATGGGCTGCCCAGGGAGGTAGTGGAGTCACCGTCCCTGGAGGTGTTTAAAGAAAGACTGGATGTGGCACACAGTGCTCTGGTCTGGTTGATATGGTGCTGTTTGGTCAAAGGTTGGACTCGGTGATCCCAGAGGTCTTTTCCAACCTAATTAATTCCGTGATTCCTTTATTCTGTTTACAGGACCTGGCAGGACGCGGCCCTTGGTAGCCCAGTCTGGCCTCAGCGCTGACCCCGCTGGGAGTCTGAGGGGGGACTGGAGCCCTCCTGGCGCTGCTTCCAGCCCTTGGCGTTGTGACCCCAGGGCTCTCCCTCAGCACGCCCTGACAGCAGCCCCCTCAGTCCCCGCACAGCCCGGCACAGTCCCTGCACAGCCCCGCGCAACTCCCTCACAGCCCTGCACAGCCCGGCACAGTCCCCTCACAGCCCTGCCAGCCCGGCA
>NW_008237619.1:12862572-12869240 GCF_000691975.1 Corvus brachyrhynchos | reverse complement strand
CCCGCGCCTCAGCCCGCGGTGCCGCCGCTGCAGCCTCGGCTTTTAAGGAATATAATTGATGTGGAATTCAAATGAAATTGATGTGGAACCCAAAGGGTCCCGGCGTGTCAGTTCAAGCCGTGCTCCCTGCCTCAGGGAGTCTGGGGAACGGCGGGGGGGGGCCAGGCCTGCTCGGGGTCTCTGAACGCTGCTGGTCAAGCATTCCAGGAGGGCAAAAGGAGGAGAAAGAAGAACTGAAGACCCGAGCGCAGTGGCCTCACTGGGGACCGTCTTCATAAGACATCCTACGTTTTCCCTCTGCAGTGTATGGCCACTGCAGGTGTTTGTGCTGCGCTTTAGAGTGGGCAGATACAATCAGCACCCCGAAATTCCTCCATGGATGAGTGTCTGGGATGTGACACCCTTGAATCCAGACTTCCACTCACTTTTTGGAAGTGAGAGGAAGCTTAGGAGTGGTAAAACTGATATGAGAACATAAGTATGTGCCATGGTTCCCGACTCTGTGTTCTAGGATCAAACGGCTGCTTTGCATCACTTTAGGGGGAGCTGGGGTTTGATGTTTCAGTGTGTTACGCTGATCAAGCATTTTTGTGTTTTCACTGATAAAACCTTCTGTGTTCCTGTACTGAGTAGTTTTTACACACTTTCTGCTCTGGGTGCATACATAATATTGAGGGACTTTACCACTGACCCAATTAAAAAAACCAAAATGCCTTCCTAAAAGTCTAATTGAATTTCTATAAAGGCTTAGGTCTGCAAAATAGTTTTCACTTGTGAGCACTTCTAGCCTGCTTTCCTGTGATTTCAAAGATCTTAAGCAATAGCTTTGCCTTTTAAGTATAAGCTCTAACTCTGGTTGAACTAAAGCAGAATAAGGAATTAGATCTTACTGAGGGTTCATTATTTTAAATTATCTTTTCCAATGCAGCTGGACAAAGATGACTGGCCATGTGACCTGTTGTTATCTCTCAGCATAATTCTGCCAGTTTCAACCAATCCAATCAAACCTCAGCTGAGACCCTCTCCAAAGAGTAATTGGACAGTGGATCTTGCACAGTATCCCAGGCATAAAAAGAAAAATCTCTGAAGAAAGATCTCAGAGTTTTAAGATCCTCTGTTTCTGGATGTCTGATCTACTAGGAAAAGCTTCTACCTCACAATATGCTCTGTTGCCATAGGCAACTTGAGAAATAGAAGCTGTAGCTACTGATAATTCTTTCAAGAAACTATCTAGTGATAAAGGAATAGGCTGCAGAGCATCTTCTTTTCTTTCCTTGGCTTTGTCTTGGCTTTTCTTTCCACTCAGAATCTCTTGCTAGGTGTCATAATTTGTTTTCCACCTCATATTTTGTTAAATAAGTCCCTTTCTATTCCACAGTACAGATGTATTATATGCTGGATCTTTCATATACATTCAAGAAACCTGATTGTTCTGACTCTTTCAACTCAACTTCTTTGTCTCCTTTCCATGCAGCAGCACATGCTGGGAGATGACAAGCTGAAAAGCAGATTTGCAGAAATAGACCTGGTGGTCCTGGTGGACACCAAGCTGAATATAAGTGACAAAGAAAGCTAATGGTATCCTGGGCTGGATTAGGAGGAGTGTTCTTCCCCCCACTCAGCACTGGTGAGGCCATGCTGTGGCACGTAGTGGGTGTCCACTCTTTCATTTGCTTGCCATGTTGATGGAGTCAGTAACTGACTGAAAGCTGCCAAAGAAAGAAATGAAGTAGTGTGTCCAGTTCTGGGCTCCCCAGTACGAGTCACTTAGTTGGAACGATCTCTAACACCTTCCTTATTTAATCAGTCATTCCAAGTGTTGGAATACTGGACAGATTCATCAGGTCCTTTCTCCATTTTCATCATCACCTGCATAGGTTGAACTCCATAAACTCCACATTGTAAACATGCTTTCTAGAGACTTAATCACCTTTTTCCACTTATTTTCCAATTCTAATATTTTAACTTTAAAAAAATAAGACTTATGTTTCTGGATACAGTAGAGCATTTAACAGTGCAAGGTAAGACCTCTGCTTTTGTGCCATTGTCCCATTTTCACACCTGTACAAGTTAAATCAAAAGCATGTTTCAGAAGAGGGCAGGCATTACACATGGTGCACGAGCTGTGCACGTAGGTATGGAACTGCAATCTGAGCTATTCTCGACTCATCTTTCCCTTTTTTTCCTAGGTCTATGTCCTTCTGAAATAACAAGCATTGCTTATGAGAAATGGGCGGCTGGCCATAATTTTTATGATTTTTGTGAGGTTTTTTTTTGTTTAAAGAGATTAACAAAAGCAATGGACAAAAGATATGCAGGTCTCAGTATCAAGAACATACCAAGTGCAGGAAAATTTAATCTTGCATATCTGTCATAAATTTCACGATTATGTGAGGAGGTTTGACAAGTCAATGTCTGTAGGAATACTCTGGATTTCTGGACTTCTGTGCAGAATCTCTCCTTGCTAGTGGCAAGCCTTCCCCAGCTTTCCTGGAGTCTGTGAAGCAGCTCTGCACTTGATGCATGTGCACTTCCTGTTGCAAGCCAGCCTGGTGTATCACTTATCTCCTTACACTTTCTCAGCACTCATCCATTTCCCCATCTTTCTCAACTTTCACCAGCTTTCCTGTCTAATTGTAGTTTTTCTCTTGAAAACCTTCTGGTAGTCCATCCTGAAATCAGGAAACATGTCTTGCTTAAATCCTTCCCTGACCCAGCATTATGGTCCTTCTAGTGCAGAAGATGGAAAACCAGGGAGAGATCAGTTATGAATTATGACAGCTTGGTATTCCAGTGTAGAGAAGTATTTAATATATATACTTGTTTAATTTTGCTTTTTGCCTTCTGAGTTTGAAAAGGAGGACGAAAGAGGATTTGAAACCAACACATAGATGGATTTCTTTAATAGAATTACTGTATTTCTGTGGTTGAATGTAGCTGCCAGTAGCAAATAATTCACTTGAAAGAGGAAAAAGTCCCCTAAGGATATTTGCCATGGGATGCCTTATTAATAACAATCCCCTCAAAAGTAACTAGAATATTCTGGAAATGCAACACTCCACTGTTCCATCACTTGTTAACCATAGGGAAATATTCTTTGTTGCAGTAGCACTGACTGGCATTAAGGAATTTTCAGTAAACCTGACTGACTTTCCTCCTCACTAATGATGTGTATGCTGGGAGCAAGTGTACACTCAGCAAGTTTATAGATGATAAAAAACTTGGAGGGCTGGACTGCAGACAATTGCATGGCCATCCAGAGGGGTCTCAAGAGGCTGAAGAAATGAACAGGAGGAACCTTAAAAAAAAAAAAAAATCTAAGGAAATCCAAAGTCCTGCACCTTGGGAGGAATAGCCCCATGCACAGGTATAGGTTGGGGCAATCCACCGGGAAAGCAGCTGTGCGGAAAAGGACAGGGATGGCCTAGTGGACAAGCTGAAGATGAGGCAGCAGTGCGCCCTCGTGGCAAAGGCGGCCAACAGTGTCTGGGCTGCATCAGGGAAAGCGTTGCCGGCAGGACGAGGCACTTGGTCCTCCCCTCTAATCAGCACTGGTGAGGCACCACCTGGAGGCCTGTGTCCAGGTCTGGGCTTCCCAGTATGCGAAAGATGTGGACATACTGGAGAGAGTCCACTGAAGGACTACAAAGGTGATTAAAGGACTGGAGCACCTCTCATCTGAGCACAGGCAGAGTACACTGGGGCTGCTCAGCCTGGAGAAGAGAAGCCTCAGAGAGATCTCATGAGTGTGTATAAATGCCTGAAGGGAGGGTGCAAAAGAGACTGAGCCAGGCTCTTTTCCGTGGTGCCCAGTGACAGGCCCAAAGGCAACAGGCACAAACTGAAACCCAAGAGGTTCTCTGTGAACACCAGGAAATCCTTTTTAATGTGAAGGGTGTGTGAGCCCTGCACCATGTTGCCCAGATATGCCATGGAGTTTCCTTCCTTGGACATATTCACAAGCTGTCTGGACATGGACCTGGGCAACTTGCTCCAGGTGACCCTGCTCGAGCAGGAGGGTTGAGCTGGACAATCTCCCTAGATCCATTCCAATCTCAACTCTTTGGTGATTCAGTGCTGGTTAATCAGTGAGGAATCTATCACAACTCTAAGCCTGATAACAGAATTTTATGATAGGTCATTGGATACTACTTTGACACATCTTTGCCATTTCTTTGTTAACATTTGCTGAAATTCATAATGTTACACCTAAAAATAAAGGAATGGTGTTTTTGAGTGAAGCTGTTACATGCTGTGGCACGTAGTGGGTGTACGCTCTTTCATTTGCTTGCCACGTTGATGGAGTCATTAACTGACTGAAAGCTGCCAAAGACAGAAATTAAGTGTGTGAAGAGATAGCCTGGAAATCTGAATGCATTTGTATGGAGGACAAAAATGCCAGAACATCAGCCATGTCTTTTCCTGTGCCTTGCTACTGTGCTCATTACACCTGCTAGTACAGAGGATTAATGTGTTTCAACACATAGAGACAAATTAAGATTTTCCCTGAAGCCCATCTGCTTTTTTCCCCTTAAGTCTTTCCCTGCAGGAAGGAATTTGACTTGATTTAAGGGAAAGAATATAGGAGGTAGAGAAATTGAGCAGTTAATAGAAGGAGGTTGGCAGCCTAAAGTAGAGGGATGGCAAGGGAGAAAACAAACAACTTCACCAATTAGGAACAAATTAAGGATGGAAGGGACTTGTCAAAGGATAAACCTAATGCACCATGTTGCCTTTTCCACTAGTTACAGCTGCTGATGTACATATCATATGTATATATATACGAATGAACATATGAAACCTCCAGTTGTGCCATTGTGTCATTGCAGCAATACCTTTTTTATTAATTTGCTTCCAAGAAATAATTCTGGAAATGTTTCCTCCCTGAGAACACCAAATGTTGGTATTCACTAACACAATGCTTTAATGGAAGGAGAATAAAAACAGCAACACAGAAAAAGACGTATGTTTTAATCCATCATTAAATAAGTTTGCTAGCAAGTATAAACTCTTACAAAAATTTAAAACATTTAACTTCTAATAACATTTGAATGATATTAATCTGAATGAAAATATTTTGAATGTTAGTGTACTAGCTTAATAAACTGACTCCCAAATAGTTTAGCTAACTCAAAGGGACATGCATTTCTCTCACACACTTGAAAACGGAGTAAAAATTGAGGTGAAACCTAGCAACTCACAACATCATTTAACTGAAAAGAATATTTGTACCCAGAAGAAACTGTAGAGAATTTATGTCCCTAGACTGCAACTCTGAGCTGAAATTTGTCTTGAGAATATGATGATAATGTCCCTGCTCTTTCCGAAAGTGTCAGATCTACAAACAAAATCAAGACCTCAGAAGAATTTTGTCTCAGTTCTGCTGCATTCTTCCTCCTGAAAGATGTCAGTGCTGTTGAAGAATATAAAGTGCAGAGATCATTCAAGATTGGAGAACTGACACATTTTGAGAGAAACAAAGGATCTTTTCTGAAAGATGAAGCTACTTCCTATGGCTGAACATACCAGAGTGTATGAACTGCTCTACCATCAAGATTTGAAGTAAAATTAAGAAAGGGAGAACATAGTCAACCAAAAAGGAACATGACTTATGTAATATTTTTTCATTATCTGCTTGGTCTAATTTTGTATGGTTAGATATAAACACATATGAATGATACCTCACGCTATCATTTTCCATCCCTGCATCCACCTGAGCAACTATTACAGCTCTCAGTCAGAATACAAAGGAACAAAGTGTGGAGGTACTAACTGTCAGGGCATATTAAGCTTAGATGGTATTTTAAAAAATTAAGATGAATACAAATTATGTTTAAAGCAAGTATTTTCTTTAGATTATTTCTGGTTTCAAATGCCAAACAGGAATTGCACGACTTTTCCCAGAAGGTGGGGAAGTGCCCTGAAGTTCCTCTTTCTAATGTGAAGCTTTACAAAAAAGTTACTGGTACAAAGCCACAGTGGCTCTGCCAAAAGCATTTATAGCTCATGGTTAGGCAGGAGTTTTGAAACTCGATGACCTTTAAGGTCCCTACCAACCCAAGTCATTCTATGATTCCATGGTTCTATGATTCTATTATTCTATGGGTAATAGCCTACCTCAGGTCGTGTTTGCAGTGATGGTTATGATTCACAGATTGTGGCTTAATTCTTTCTGTTTCTGAGACAATCTGTAACCCATGCAGCTCTGCTTTCTCCATTGACTCTCAGGATTTTACATGGTCACAGTGCATAATAAAAGATACAACAAAAAGGTAGTCATGCAGACAGGCAGAGCATCATATTTACTACCATTCTGGACCAAAAATGAAAGCAGAGAACACTGGGCAGTAGGTTTCAGGCATCACACAAAAGGGTTGCATGTTGTTCTGTAGGGCATCTGGGGAGGATTCTTGTTCTGGCAGAACCTCTAAAAACATAGGACCTCATGCCTTGCTGTGTGCAGAGGTGGCTCCCAGTCAGCAGTCTGGCTGATGGCCTCAGTTTCAAGCTGGGTAGCTTCTAGACTGCTAGACTGACACCTAAAATAGATGAATATGTGATTTACAGAAATGCGATAAATAGGAGCTGAAAAAGACTTGATAGTAAATATCCAGTTATTTTAGAATTTGAAAAAAAGAACAAGGTAGGGCTCAGGACCCTTGGCTATG
>NW_008237619.1:12828561-12862561 GCF_000691975.1 Corvus brachyrhynchos | reverse complement strand
AGGGAAACAGGACTGACTGAGAAATGCATTTCCTTCTTGCTACAAGGAAGAATAGATTCTGATGTCAGCATGATTCAGTGCCGAATAAACCCTGAACTGCTGAGAACTAGTCTTGGAATAAAATAGAGAAATGAAATTCCAGGATCAAAATCTGTTCCCAGTACAAAATGATTCTTTCACCCCAGTGTGTGGGTAGCTTGTGGTGGAGCACTGTCTTGACTGTTCAACTCTGTGGTGACAGAGATCCTTCCATGCACTTCATGTAAGTTCATTTCATCCCTCCCCCAGCTCCACCTTCCTTTTAAGTAGTGATGGGCAAGAAGGATTAATGTAGTTCAATGATTTTAGGAGACAAATCTACCCCAAACCTGGAAAAAAAGGATGAAACCACAGGAAAAGACGGTAAGCTGGTGCCATGGCAGTCTCACAGAGCACAAAAAAGAGGGAGAAGTGGATTCCAGGATGAGAAAGAAGAAAGATGCTTTGACTTCCTGCAGGATGGACTAAGTTGTTACAGGAACTAAATTGCCCTGGGAAGTTTAGCTTAAGTCCAACCTGAAACCTAACTTTCTGTCAGCAGCTGGAGAGTAGGTAAAGAGATGATTACAAAGGGTAAAGCCTGTGAGCTGAGGTATGGTAGAGCTGAATGACAAGTAGTAACTTACTCTGGTTGGTAGACAAGATATTTCTGTTCTTCTTTAATATCACAAAACCCAGAAGAAGTGCAGAAATGATCAGTACAACCACAGCTATAAGTGGGCCAAAGAAATTTATCTTTGCTTGCTCCAATTCTTTCTCATGTATCTCTGAATAAGAAAACAGAGAAGATACACACAGGAAAGATTTAATTTGGTGACAATTACTTTAAACACTCTATCCCAAAGTTACATGAATTAGAAGTTTAGGTTAAGGCCCTCAGCGTCCTTTGCTTTTACAGTGCTTTAATAGTGTCAGTAAATCACTATCCACATTGTTTTATTTTCACTTCCAATAACTAGTGAAACTACCTGGTCTTAATGGTCACTTCAACAGCAGTTAAAGCCAAGCACTCTTTCTGAGGTTTGGGTAACATGTGAAGGATCAGCAATTTAATTCATACAAGAGCCTACAAGGCAGCTACTGTGCTAATGCTGCTCTGTACTACCATGCAAGTTTGAAAAACCTGGAACATGTAACTACTTGGTATGTGTTGGAAATGATGGTCAAAGCCTAATGAAATGCTGTAAGGGATGTGAAAGTCGCAGGGAATTCAAAGGACTTCCCCTCTATTTCTGTTTTTTGTGTTTTTGAGGTTTTGGTTGGCAGGATTAGCAGCTGATACAGCTTCAGTTATTGCCAAACAAAGCTTATGTTTATGTGGAGTTTCTGTTTTCTTACTCATTATCACTGCTTGTCAGGTATCTATTTTCATAAAGCCAGGGAGCAGAGAAGAATTGAAGAGGGAAGAGGAGGATACAGCATTATGGCTAATACAGCCATTTCAACACTCATGAGCAATGTGCAGAGCTGAACAAATATAAGAAGATTTCTGGATTGTATTTTAATAGTATTTAAAAGTCATAGAGTGCAAAGACATTAGAGGCAGTTTGCCATATCTGACATTGATAACTTAACCCTTTAGCTAAATTTGTATTAAGGAAACTGCACTGTGGAACTTTTTCAGAACAAGTGGCAAATTTCTTCTACATCTGCAGTAGTAAGGTGCATGCTTATACTACCCTGGTAGGCTTTCCTGCAATGCTACCATTCCCTCTTGGCTTCTTTTTCCTGTTAATTGAAGCACAGCTCTCCATCTTCAGCATTGTCTAAAAGAGACATGCGCAAGCCAAATTAACTTATGACCAAAGTGGGAATTGTCTTTATTTTGATGTTCTTATGCCATAGCTTACAAACAAAAACATGTCAAAAGAAGTTTTCCTGGTCCAGAAGATAAATAAAATACTGCTTTAGTTTAAAGAAAGGATCAGCCATGTGGAACCTTGAGATAATCCGGCAGTAAAGTCATAATGGAACTCATGTCCCCAGCTTCTTCTTGCAAGAGGTGTCTGAAAAAAGACACAGTCTCAGAGAATAAAAATCCCCAAATAGTCATTTTGGAATGTTCACTTCATTCTGCCAAACATCACGAAAACCACCAGGAAGGCTTCTAATACTAGTCCAAGTTTCATGGTCTTTATGCTTAAACTCAGCACAGTCTATTTGGAAGTTTGTGAATTAAATATGGTCCAAGGGACTCTTCTGTTTAGCATTTTGCCTCTTTCTATGGAATGATTAAGAATAGCGGCTCAAGCACTTTAAACCAGCAAAAGACCTCTTTTTTACTATCAGGGTAGTCAAACTCTGGAACAGTTTGCTGAGAGAGGTTGTGGAGTCTTTATCCTGGGAGGCGTTTAAAATTCAACTGCGCTACCTATTGACCCTACTTTGAGCAGAGTGATTGAACTAGATCATCTCCAGATACATCTTCCAACCTCAACAGTTCTCTGATTCTGTGAAGGGACAACCTCTCCTAACAGCTGTCTCCTCCAGAGACTGGTTGCTGCCTGATCCAGACTCCTAGGTTGCTTTGTTGCTACTGCAGCATCTTCTGGGGAGGGCATCAGTAGGGCTGTGTTCTGCATTGTGTAGCAATTCCTTCTCTGTGCCCTCTCCTTGTTGTAAGGAGATTCCCCATGTGGAAAAGAGAGGAAGTTCAGTGGTGAACATGATGGAGAACATACAACCCTCGTAACCAACTTCTACTACTACCTTGAGTTTATTCTCTGCCTTGACCATGCTGCTGTCTGTGATCAGCTGTGCGGCAGTACATCCTGCTTCTACCCATGCAGAAATGGGAATGGGAGAATGGAGACTCACCTATGCCTAGTGGGACAGAGACAAGGCTTCCCAGCTTCTCCCTAAGGTGAAGCAAGCAGCTGATATTAGTGCGGCTCTTTGTAGGAACTGGGATATTCAGCTTGCTGGTAACGTTGTACAGCTTTGTCACAGCATCCTGTGAGACATCCATGTGAGCCGTAGTGCTGTGTGTTATGTTCTCGTGTGAAATCAGCCAAGTCATCTCCTTGGGCTCTGGATAACCTCCACTGGAAGAACAGGAAAGATTCAAGTATCCGTTGGGCTTTAGTTCCCTGGAGTGCAGTTCTTCTATCTCAGGTTGACTATAGTTGGCTGAAATAGACCAAAAACAAAGCATCATTAGCCAGCCACACCACATTTGTGACAATCCCTGCCAGTTATTTAAGATTTACAGGCAGAAACAAATCTAAATAGTTTTCTTCAGGAAGACAATGGGCATTCCAAGAAGGGATTTTTTATGGCATTTTTTTGGTGTATATGTAGACTTGCTGATTCTTGTCTTCAGGGTGTTTCAAGGATGCAAGTCTGACCAGCCAGACAACGGGCCTCTGTCTCTCCCACCTCTCTAGGACTCATTAATAATGAAACCTGGCCTGGTTACAGATAAGGGCTTAAGCAGAAGATGGGAAGGGACCACGGTGCTCCCTTTGGCCTCCTGAATGGGTAAGGGGAAAACCACAAATTTCTAACTGTGAAATGTAAAGAAAGAAATCATCTGAGAGAATTCAGATGGGATAAATTCAAAGCGAAGTGTTGTCTTAAGTAGAAATATCCCTAAGTATTGTAAGTAAACATTTTGCAGCATATAATTCATCATCACTTTGTAGTAGGGTTCCCTTAGCTTAGCTTTTTTAATGGAAATGACTATAGCATAAGGTTTTTTTATTTTGTGTCACTTGGGTACTTACCACAATCAATGAAAAACACACCTGTTGCTTTAAAAAGCCAAGTTTTCCAGGCAAGAAATAGTAAAACAGGATTGGGAAGAACTATTTAAACATAAAATATGAATGACAAATGGCCACTTTTAACCAATACTCTCTCTTAAATAATCTAGATATTCTCGACCAGGATTTGTTTGGTTAGAGGTTCATAGTAAAAATAGTTGACTATAATGGAAAAGGAGAAAGAGAGAATGTAGAAATAATAGTGACTACAAGTTGGCATACAGCAAGCTAAAAAAAAAACCCTGACAACTTCCCAAAAAAATCAGAAACAAATCCCAAGAAATAGATTGAAGATTTAATTGAAAATGCTTCATTATTTTAGGGCCAATAGGACTAAAGCAAATATGGAGAAATATTGGAGAAGGGAAAAAGGGTTCTTAGAAAAATATGAGTCTTAAGAGGGTCTCACTCTTCTGCACACACACTCAGTGTGCTGGATCCAGGATCTAATCCTTGCCCTAGAGAATTCTTAATATGGATGAATGAAGAAACATGATGTTGCTTTTATTTTCTCTATCCTAGCACACAATGAATAGGATTTAGCTTAGTCACTTAAATCCCCCCAAGAGAGTCCATGGATATGAATTCAAAATGGAAAAAACCCCCTTTTTTATACCCCAAAATTTAGTTAAGTTGTCCCTCTGGAAAGCTCAAGCTTCCTTTCTCCTCAAGGTCTGACTTGCTTAGCTGACTGCTGTCAGACTTCTGATCTGGAGTATTTATTCTCTCCTTGGTATTTTATAGGAATGGCAGGAATGTAATCCATGACTATGAAATTTGCCACAACATCCAAGTGATTTAAGGGCTTCAATTTTACTGACAGTGAGCAAGTGGAAATAGTGGCATATACCCTGCACTTCTCTTTTATAGCTTCTGGAACCTCAATTTACTGGAAAGTGATGTTGGCTGCATGCAGGGTGTGGGCTACATATATGAGTTTTGTGTTTGTTAACAGAAAAACACATTTCGGGAAGTCTTTTGTATATAAAACATCTTCCAAAAAAGCTTTGGTATTAGATTAAATACCTCAAGAGACAGCAGATCCATCAAGACTTTAATATTTTTCTCAATGGCTTAATCACTTTGCTTCTGTTCTATTTTCTTTAGTGACCATTTGCCTTACTTCCTTCCAGACACTGACTGTCACTGAATGAATTAATTAGCCTTCAAATTTTTTTTTTTTTTAATATCTAGTATTTTACATGTATTTCAGGTTCCCACATTCTGGAAACAAAACTCTTCTCATTATTCTGTGTTGTGAGGTAATCAGATTGTTGTTTTAATGTTTCTAGTTGGACTGTGTTTTTTCCAGCCTTCGGATAACTCCACTAGAGCTTTTTCCACACTTTTCAGTTTTTCAACATCCCCTTTAAAATGAGCAACTGTAAGTCTCTCTTGTGACATCATTTCAGTCTCAACACTTTGAGCAGTGCATATTTTGAAACAGTTTCCCTAGTCTCAACTTCTTCCCTTATTGATCTATCTAGAGGAAGCACTGTAGACAAGCCACAACAGCAGATTTTCCAGTTAAGCTGCTTGTCCCCATGGTCCCTACCTTGCATTTTTAAGAGCCAAAGTTTTCCACTGTGAAACCTTTCCTTTTTTTCCGGAGAAGGATCTGAGTCCGTTGTTATTATATAAGTCATCGTGGCTGTATGAAATACATCTAAGCTACATATACAATCCTAGAATCTCTTGAGTTGGAAGGCACTGACAAAAATCATCAAGTCCAACCCCTGGCCCCGCACAGGACACCCCAAGAGTCACACCATGTGCCGCAGAGTGTTGTCCAAATGCTTCTTGAACTCTGTCAGGCTTGGTGCTGTGACCACTTCCCTGGGGAACCTGTCAGCACCTGACCACCCACCCCCTGGGTAAAGAACCTTTTCCTGATATCCAGCCTAAACCTCCCCTGACACAGCTTCATGCTATCTATATATTGTACTAATGTAATACATAAAAATAATATGTTTAAATTGTATTCAATGGTACTGCAGTATTTCTGAATGGGCTCAGCCACCAAGTGATGTAGATAGCTTTGTGTGACAGCCCTGTCATTCCTGTACAGCACTCAGTCTTTCTTATGCCCATTTTAAGTGTGACATGCCAAACTACAAAAATCCCTCCATGTATGATATGGGATTCTAATTAAGAAGCAGCATGTAAGCACAGGTACATTTCAATATTTGTGTTTTTCATCCAATTATTTTGAAGGGTTGGGTTTTTTGGTTTTTTTTTGAATATAGTTTTATACTGTTCCTTCCTTTGGGAGTTTATTGAACACAGAGTAATTTGGAAGGAAGACACCAGCACATGGTTAAAATAGTCTTCCTAAGCTAAACCTTAAAAGGTGTAGGACACTTTTAGTCCTAAGTGTGAGACATCTGTAACATGTTGCTGAGATGTTGGCTAAGCTGATAACTGATTCAACTGTTTGAATTAACTGAGAGTTGATGCAACATATCTTCTTAAAATGGGGGCCTTCAGATTGAGTGCACATTATGAGTTTCTGAGTTCCAAAACTTCACTGAAAATGCTTTTCCAGTAGATCTTGGGAGAATCAAAATTAACAATCTAGGTTTTTTATCTGTGGATCAAGGAAACACTTGCTAGTAGTACAAAGCTAAATACGGTCAATTGTCCTGGTACTCTGTTTTTGGCTGCTGTCATGCTTGGCCTGTTCTCTTTTAAAGCAGTATGCTGAAGCCTGAAAACACCAGTGCAAGTTAGAAGCTGTTATTATTAATGACTAGCACTAGGACAGTGGAAGACAGAACACAGGCATATGGATAAAGGTAACTAACAGAATAGTTTAAAATAGAGAAACATTAGGATTATATATTAGGTATCACTAAAAAGATTAGAAAATGTGAAGAAAAGATTGGTGCTTCACTTCCATTTCCCTATTAAAAGATTTACTGCCTTTTGCTCTGATTACAGAAAATTCTTTGATGCAAAACATCAGGTTGAATCTCATCAATGTATGTATGCATTTTTTCTTCAGAGATATTTTCTGCCTTCCTTTAACTGAACATACAAATTTCTGCTCCTCCATGTGAGCTGATATTTTCTTTATTTTCCCTGTGATTTATATGATCATAAAACAGCTGGGTGTTTGCAGAGATCTTGCTATGTTTCAATTCTAATTTGCCACCAATGTTGATAACTACTGCTACTTTTGATAGAAGGTAGCTTGTCAGATGCAAACAGACAAGCTTATTTTCCAGAGTCCTAAAAGCCATAAAACTTGCAGGAGGCAAGTCTCTTATCCATCTTTAGAAATTCTGCTCCAGAGCAAGTACATTTTCAGGGGCTTGGAGACAGGAGCCATCTTTCTGGACTGAACAAAATCACAGCGAATCCCACAGACCAAATGGCGATTGGAAGAGATTACTTACCAATGATGTGCAGTGAGCACTCAGATTTGTGTATGACCTCTGTTGATTGTTCAGTTACTTTTTGCATAATAATACACTGATAGCGTCCCTCGTCCTCAACTCCTGCATTGAACAACTGCAAGGTCCATTTGCCCATGTCCAGCTTGGTGCGGTTTATATATTCAGGACTAAGGTTCTCATGCTTTTCTTGGCCATAATATACTTCGTGCACCACTTTATTAGTGTCTTTTTGCCAAAAAATTATTAAATTCTTTATGTCAATTTTCTGAGGGTTTGGAAAATAGCAGGATAGGTGTACGGTGTGATGGAGAAATGCCTTCACCGGATGCACACTGGCAGCAATACCTTAGACAGAGAGAGAGAAAGAGAAATTAAGATTTCCACCAGCTACAAAAGAACACCAAGTTGCACTCAGAGATCCAACACTTAGCAACAGTGGAAATAAAACCACCAGTATTTTGACACAAATTCTCCCACTAGGTATGACAGGACACATAGTTGTTCAAACTGACTTAGTCTTGTGGAGTTCAGGTCATAAAACTGTTTCTTGTTTTTCTTCCTATATTTTACTTTCCTACTTAGAAGGCCTACCACACAGAGATCATGAGCATCTATATTTTAGAAGACTTATCTGCAGGCCAAAGATACAAACAGTTCTTGTTTGCAGCATCCTGAGTGTAATGAGATTCTGCCACAAAAGAGATAGTTGTACAATTTCTGTTTAAAAAGTTGAGTTAATTCTCCTAAGAAAATAACACAGTATTAAAGTTTTGAAGAAACTGTACACACTGTGTGGTAAATGTGAGTGTTTAGGGAAAGCAGGACCAGAAGGTCAGAAGCAGGTGAACACTTTCAGTGTCAATGAAGAATTAATCTAAAGTTTAATGACAAATAAAATGTCAGATTTAACTGTTCTGTAATTAATCTAGAATTTAATGACAGAGTAAATGTCAGATTTAACTGTTCTCTTGCTGATCTTGTTAGCAGAAATGGTCAATAAACACAATTATGCCTTCATGCAAAGAAAGGATGAACTGCACTACACGAGGGATGATTTTTCTCCTGCTTTCACCCATGCATGTGTCCATTATTATGAGTGGTGGTCTGGGAGGTCTGTCTTTTCTTGGAATAAGAAGTGCAGCCCTCTGTCCCAGAAGATACAAACATCTTTGCTGTGTTCAAAAGGAGAAGATTTACAGTCTCTCTCCTGGTGCAAAGTTTTGACTGTTCTTCCAGAGCACCAGACTGCAAAATGATCTCTGCGGGTGCCTCAAACTCCAGTTGTCCCATAACAAACTGCCAGTTTTCAGTTTAGTACTGCTCTTCTCTATAATACACACAGGTGATACACACACATTTTAAAGACAGATTTAAATTGAGAATTTAAGAGCATCATAAAATAAGTGCAATATAAAGATATAAAGTTGAAGAGAGAAAGTACTTACTATATATATTTTATAGAGTCCCTGCACACAATTTAAATACATGTCACATAGGCTGTATGACCTTGATTGTGCAATGGAAGTGATTAATTACTACTAATGAATGAGCTTCTTAGTAGAAGTTCATGAGAAAGTATCACATAGCTGGACACAAACAATCAAAACAGTTTTAACAATTAAAAATGTGCCTTTTACCTGGGAGGAGTATCATAGCACAAAGGAAGAACATGCAGACCTCCATGACACTGTAAGAAGGAGGAAAGAAAGAAATATGTTAGAGGTTGAAAACACTCCAGTACTCCCAAAGAAGTGGTAAAACAAGAAGTTTTAGCGAGAGAGAGTATTGCGAAAGTTAATCTCACCTTTTTCCATAGACTGGTGCAAAGACTTCTACGTGTTTCCCAGCCTTTAGCAACCACAACTAGCATGCCATGGCAGATCTCTGGTTTACAGAGAAGTTGATGTGGTGCAAAATTACTGCGAACTGTGTATGCCATGGGAGGAACACAGAGTCTCTGGGGTCCAAAGGGCAAGACAAGTACCCAAAACGCCTAGAGCAGAGGAAAGAGGAATGGGGAGCATGCTGGGCCTGGCAGTGTGGGGAAGAAGATGGAGAATTGAAAGTAGAGGGGGAGGAGAGTGTGACGCAGAAGGAGGAGGTGGGGGAGACGGCTCAGTGATGTCAGCTACCAGAAGCAATGAAGTGTGTGACCTTCAGTTTTGTGACAGGAACCTATCCTTAACAACAGCAAAGGATAAGGTAGAAAGTCCTTTATGATTTAAAGAGCAGAGGCTAAACAGCACATAGTTAGTGGTCAAGAAAAATATAGTTTCTCTTCAGAAAACAACAAAAAAACCCCTATGTCTTCTCATAAGCAAAACACCTCTCTGGCTGCTTGGGTTCATGTGGTATAAGGGTCCATAGTCCTGGTAAGCAGCCAAACGTCATTCCTGTGCACCCTGAGAGCGGCACCTGCGTCTGACTGCTCTGCATTTACTGCTTTGCATTTAGCAGCACCTTTGTGGTTTTTGTGTGCCTTTTCCATATATTTAGGAGAAGCCTCTGTACCACCCTTGCCAAGGTCCTTTGCTCTCCTCCTTTAAACAGCTCCAAAGAAACCTCTTTTGCAGGAGCAGATGTTAGGCTCTCCAGCTCTCATACTTAAAACCAGTGAGATGCTGTCTGCTGTACTCACTGGTAGTACACTTTCCTGATGGATGGTTTCCCACTTTTTGTTATGTTTTATTTTAGGCTAGTACACTTGGGTCTTTACCTTTACCCCAGGTCTCTGGTCTCCTGTTTAATACAGAATTCCACTCAGTCCACTGACATGTTTTGTGAGTGTACTGTAATGTACAATAATATTTTTTCCAACTTCATCCTGCCTTCTCTTAGGAAAGGGGAGAAAGAAGTCCACGTGGCTTGGAGGATATAGATAATTTTCTTTTGATCCACCTGTCACAGCAGAAGAGCAGGAAGGGGAGGGAGGGCTCATGCAGAATCTGTTGTCATAGATGGAGGTCATTCTTTTTGTGCTGCAGCCACCCAACTGCATGGTAAACTTTTATCAAGGGGTTTTCCTCCCAGGCTGGGCCCCACTGAACTAAACCAGACAACTGACTGCCTAAGTGCCTGTGCCAAGCCACTGAAAACTACAGAAACTACTTTTCAGCAGTCATATTTCCATCCTATAAATAAGAATTTTGGCTTTCAGTCAAGTGAAAAATAAAGGATAGCTCTATTTTTTTGGATTCCATGCAGGTGTGTAAGAGGAGAAACTAAAGCAATTTAGCAACTACTGACATAAATGGAGTGTACTGCTATAGCTAGGCATGTTTTGCAATGACTGTCTCACAGAAGCAAAAACCAAAACCAGAACTTAAAATGAGAGTGAGAGAGAAAAAACCCAAGCAAGAATACCAAATAAAACTGCTTGCCTTTCTTTATGGTTTGGATTTGGAGCTGTGAGGACAGAAGTGTTCAAATTCTGACACGTTTTCCCGGCTGCCGTCTTCCAGGACAAGGCGTTTTGCTGGGGATGCTGGCATGAGGAAGGATCCCGTGAGTCTGCAGAGGGGTATACCCCCACCTTCCCTGTGGAGGGGAATTGCTTGTCACTGAGTGTGAGTGTGACAAGCTGCTTCTTTCATGCAAGCTGCTTTATAGAGAATTGCTGAATCATTAATTGGGCCACTACAACTTCAGTGCTGCGAGCAGCTTTTCTTCCCCTTTTTTATAAAATGCCTTTAACCAGCAAATGCAAATCCTTGGAGCCAGTGTCCAGAAGACTGAAGAGAGGAAGGGGAATTACACAGTATCACTGTGCGCTACTTACACCATTCCTTTGGCATATTCAATACAGATTTTTTTGTTCAATTCTCTCTTATATCTGCAGGCCATTGAAATTCGTGGGTCCCAGAACTGACCAGCAGTCAAAGTGGGCTGGGTAAGGGAGGAAAGATAGACATTGTGGGTCTCTGTGTGGATGTGCAGTTTTGCTGTTCACAGGCTGAGTGTATCCATCTGTGGAAGTGGCACTTTTTCACAGTGCCAGTGATAACTGATGAGATGGGAGTGGTTTGAAGACCCAGGGCTTTAAAATTATCTCTGACATCCAGAATAATGTGAGGTCGGTCCATGGAGAGGTAAACATTTTCCCTTGCTAAATAAAGCTAGCATATATGGTGTATCCTTTTTCCTCTTTTGGAGCTTTTTCAGCCATTCCTGAAGGTGTCTCCATGACTCACAATTACAAATCAGGTGTGGATGTCAGAGATGAAAATGGAGCAGTATATTAATTGAAATTATGTCAGTACGCAGTCAGGAGTCCCACTCAATCCTTTATTTACTATCTCTGCAGTGCAATCACTGAAAGGAGAAGAAACCATATGAGGACATGCACTTTACAGGCCTGATTCATGACGGCTTCAGTTTGGCCCAAACCAGTCTGAGAAAACTCATGAGGCAATTCCCACTTGGCTCAGTACAGGGGGATTCCTGCCCTGACTCATAAAATCATAGAATGTTAGGAGTTGGAAGGAACCTCAGAGATCACCTAGTCCCAGTGCCCCCTGACATGGGCAGGAACATCTCCCACTGGGCCGGGTTGTTCCAAGCCCATCCAATCTGGCTTTGAACACTGCCATGGTTGAGACAGACACAACTTCTCTGGGCAACATATTCCAGTGCCTCACCACCCTCACAGTAAAGAATTTCATCCTAATATCCAGCCTAAATTTCTCCCCTTGCAATTTGTACGCATTCCTTCTTTTCCTATCACAACAGTTCCTGATGAAGGATCCCTCTCTCTTTCCTGCAGCCCCCTTCAGATACCAGAAGGTTGCTATGGGAGGGGCTCCAGTCCTCTTACCAACTTAGTGGCCTTCCTCTGGACTTGCTCCTAGAGTTCCTTGTCCTTCTTATGTTGGGGGCACCAGAACTGTATGCAGCACTCCAGGTGGGGTTTCACAAGAGAAGAGGAGAGTAGAGGGGGAGAATCACCTCCTTCAGTCTGCTGGCCATGCTGCTTTAGATACAGCCCAGGGTAGGGTTGGCTTTCTGGACTGTGAGTGCACACTTCCTGCTCATGTTGAGTTTTTCATCAACCATCATGCCCAAGTCCTTCTCCACAGGGCTGCTCTTAATCACTTCTCTGCCCAACCTATTGGTGTCCCTGGGACTGCCACAACCCAGGTGTAGGACCTTGCCCTTTGCTTTGTTGAACTTCATGATGTTTGCACTGGCCCACCTCTCAAGCATGTCAAGATCCCTCTGGATGGCAAAAACTCTGACATCAATGTTTGGGAAAAAGAGGCAACTTCATTCCCTTTACTTTTGAGGGCAATTGCCAGAAAGCCCGGTGTGACTTATTTTGGGATTGGCTTTCTGTCTCATGTTCCTCCCAATCCAGCATGTGAAAACAGCATGTAAAACACCAATAGGCACAGCGAAGCATGAAGGTCTTGGAGGAAACAAGAGCTTTGTATCAGGTACGCTTGCCTGCGTTTTCATTTACTCTCTTTTTTGCTGTTTTCAGTTTTGGATATAGTCATTATCATTTGAAAGACACTGTCACATCTGTGCTCTTTGACTCCTAAGTTCCTTCATTACCCTTAAGTTCTTTCCAAAATATTCTTTTCTTGCATATTCTCACAGGTAATTAGCTTGTTTTCTTACAACAGGTACACATATTCTATGGGAAGACTCTCCTGCCCCATGTTGAACTCAAAACAAAACTAAACACTGAACTAGTAAATTACTCTTTTTATTTTTCTAGCATGGGGAATTTTTCTGAAATTTCCACCCTATGCAACACCAAGCAGCTCCATGAGCACTGCTGTGAGCCTCCTGGAGGCAGGACATCTGTGACAAAGACTTTCCACTGCTGACTTGGAAGCTATCTCAGTGGCTTGTAAATTAAATGATCCTAAAAATGCATTTACCAGCCTTCTCCCATGTTGTAAATACAGGTTGATTTGCACAAGTTTAATGGAAGGAAATCACACATTAAGAAAATTTCCTTAACATGGCAAGTTCAGAGGATTCTATGATGCCCTCCACCCTAATAGTAAGCCATACAACCGTATAACTATCCAACAAGGAACATATTTTAAAAACACACATTACTCAGGCAACTTCCTATGTGCTTCCCCAGTCAGAAAAGTGTCACTGTTTTAATCAATTGCAAAACTTTTTCTATTGTTCATTCTTTTATAACAATATTTTACTCCAAGTTACATTTAAAAATTCTGGGCTTCTGTTTAATTATTTTGTTATTACATGAAGAAAACCCAAGCCTCTGCCTTCCTAATTTTTTATTTCTCAATGCATTTTATATCCCTTCCCACTCTGCAACATCATTTTATTATATCTAAATCTTCAGGAGAACCATGACTTTCGCTATGATTCTGGGATCATTTTGCTCTAACATATAGAAACTCCTCTTTTAATAACAAGTAAAAAACACCAATTATTTAAATAATACCTTTGGTCCAGAGATCATGGAGCATTCCACTGCCTCTGCAAGCAGAATCCTTCATCCACAACTAGGGGCGGGTATCTCTGAAAGAGAGCACAGCAGCTGCCTAAAGATACAGAGTCCCACCGCACAAATCATAGGATACAAACGTGTTCTCCCTGCAAGTGAAACTGCGGGGGAAATTCAGAGGGGAAGAACGTCATCAAACCAGAATTAGATACTCGTTTGGATTAGCTGTGGTGTTTGAGTTCCACCTAAAGGACAGGTCAGGCTGACATATTTTTCCACACTTTAAGCCAGGCCTGGCCACAGAATTGGCAAGTTGGTTGAACCACTTCTGCATCACAGGCACCATAGGTGACGTCTGTCCTCCTTTCCCAGCCCTTGGACTTGCATCAAAGCTAGTAAAGCAAACTTGTCAGCTGGGAAGTAGCAGTTGCTGGGTTCACTTCTCACCAAATCACAGCATCCTGTTTGACTTTGCAGTGACACAGAGAAGGAGCACAACCCTGTTCCCGCACAGGTCACAATTTAGAGGTGACCGCTGACTAACAGACCAGTCAATTGCTGGGGACTCTTCAAGAGTCATTGTACAGAAGAGGGAATTTAAATGCCCATTCCCAGGTTGTCCCTCTTCCAAGCCTCCTATCTCAGTGCAGGACACTTCGCCTGGAAATGGCATCATGGCTACACAATGCAGTACAAGCATAACTTCAAATAGCAGTTTGCAGGGCACCTCTGGTGTCAAGGTGTGTGCTGTATACAGAAAGATTAATCCGTATTTGATTCCCAGCTATACTCAAACACAGCTAACAAGGATTAGCTGCCATACAATATATTCTATGCTTAGTGCTCAGGTATTATATTCTTTATTTTCAGTAAGAGTCTTTCAAAATCAGCTGGGCATGTGACACCAACCTCATACTGCCTTTCAAACAGAAGGATCGCTGATCAGGTGCTACTTTTCTTGCAATAAATTAATCTAAATTATTAAATGAAGATATGATATTCAGTAGATCAGTTAAATGAGCCAAGCCTCTGTCCTAGTGCAGAAATCACTCTGGAGACACGTACTGATTTTCTCACAGTGCTTCTTATGGCACATTAACTTTACAAAGGTAAAGGAAAAGATTGGTTTTGGTTTCTCCCTTCAACCACTTTGCTGAACTGAGCTTTGAAGAAAGGACCTGATTCTCCTATTCACTGGTGTAAATAAAGACCAGCCTCCTTATAACACACATAATTGAACAACACCCTGGAGATCCACTTTGGTCCTTTCACCCAGGTCTTGCTTATAAACACCCTGCTCCAGGAATTCAGGAAATAATTGTGCTGATGCCGTCATAGGATGGGCTCTGGCTCATTCTGCTGGTCAGCTTGCTCCAGGAAGTGTGTGAAGCTGCTATGATAGCAGCTGTGGCTCAAATAAAACAGAGAGCAGCTGTGGAGTCACTTCACTAATAGCAATTAGATTTTTACGAAGGTGTGCTCCTACTAGTTTATAGGAGCATTACAAAGGCTTGTGTCTGTAACTGTCCTAATCATTAGCAAATAAAGAAAAAAGGCTAAAACACTCAATCAAAAGGATTACTACAATACTGGTGAATGCCTTATTTCTTTCTCCAGTGTTCCTGACTCAGAGGCAGCAAAATACTTCAGTATGGATCTTGCTTGATAACAGAAATATTCATCCTATCTCTGTCCTCAGTGCCTGTCCTCCACCATGTGCAGAAAGCCCAGATCACAGAAAATCCAGCCTTTCCTATCACGAATATGTTTGTGCTACTTATAGAAAGTGCTCTCTGTGCAAAAGAAACTTCCTCTTTTTAAGTTGAAATTCCCCTTTCAAAGCACATTTAATTCTCTCACAAGTGTCGGTGTTATTCATAGTCTCCCTGAGCCACCGTGTAGCCCCAGCCTTCACAAAAACTTTTGCTTGGATTTTGCCTGAAGGAAATAACCCTTTTTGAAGAAGACTAAGTTTTTATGGCTGACAAATTCCATTCTCTTTTCTTTGCTTAAATAGGTCTCAGAACATGAAATACAGTTTTTTGGCAAAGACTGAAGCTACTACAATGAGATTAAACAAAACAGCCTGTCCTTTCCCAGTACTCCACTGCTGAAAGTCACCAAGTTAATTTAAGAACTGATGACACAGTAAAAATACATCTGAATGGATTGTTATGTAAGAACAGTGATATCAGGACTGATTCAATGATATTTATGGGAAATTGAAGAAATTTAAGGCCATATCTATGCCGCAGCTGCCTTTCTTGCCATGTTCTCATTGACTTTTCTACATGACTGAGTAAATAAGTTGTGATTATGTGTTTGACTATTTATATGTATAATTCTTTGATAAATTGGTAACTTCATTTTCTTGTACTGCCAATTTATTTACATGGAATTTGATTTCTCCTGTAATCTCATTTTGATTCCGCCAGCTTAGTAAAACTTGTAATTTTATCATCCATTCAGATTTGTTTCAAGTTGGCTTATGAGCGTGCAGTGATCCTTATAAAAGCCCAGCTTAATGAATGCAGTTGTTCTTGCCAGCTGTAGATCAAACAATATTCACACCTGAGTCTCTTTAGTCTGAATCACAGTTTATACATGGCATTCCAAAAGGGGCTCCCTGGGGAAAAAAGAAATCTGTCCTGTATCCTTTGCCTATTAAGCATCTGTATCTATTGCCTATTTTTAGAAATGAATTCCAAATCAGTTTCTGTACGCACGTTTTTTTTGCCCAGGACAAACTACTCAACCGTTCTGATTAAAAATAGAGAAGTAGGCTGTTAGGAGTGAAGAAGGGGAAGTTTTTTCTCCAGTCTGTAGCAATCAGAGAACTATAATTTACTTTTAACAGTTTCCTGTGAATGCAGCCAAAAGAATAATTTCTTCAACTAGATTGATTGAAGACTAATTGGACCTAATTTAAGTGTTTCCCAAACATGTTCAGCAAAAATCTAAAACCTAGGCGCATTTACAGGCTTCAGATTTTCTCCTTGCATGCAACTTAGTGCTGCAGTTAACAAGAAGAACAAGAGAGGTGCGTAGGATTTTCGGAGATGATGGAGTATCCTCCTCCCACTCTGAGATGTCACCAAAAGTGATGATGGATGAGACCTAAACATTGCACTGGAAGAAATCAAATTGGAAATGTTAAATATTCTTTGTCTTTCTGCTTACAGAGCCCCACCATTTATACTGAATGTCATACAAATTTCTTGAGTTCAGTTCTCACCTGAGTCAAATCACCAACCAGCCAGGCTGGTTCCAGTTGGGTTAGAGGGTAGTGCTCTTTGTATGAGCCTGGGTAACTTTTGATGAGAAGGGATATGGTTCGTAGTTCATGGTGAAAGTTTTGCTATGCATTTATATGTTAGCTTTACCTATATTTTATTGAAAATAATTGGTATTTAATGCATATAGCTGTGTTGGCAATGTATGGCTTGTGATTCTCTCTTAAAAACTTGTTGGGTGACCTCTGAAATAGGAAACCGATGTGTCTAAATCAGAAGAGAATCTAAAAAGTTTGAAGCAAGACAGAGACAGTGCGTAGGCAAGGAAAGAGAAACTAGATCAGGTTTTAATTGAAACACATAAAAACTACATGAAAAGACCATAGAGAGGCAGGGATTTTGTAGAATAGAACTAGGAGTTAGCAGCTGATAAGAAGGTTTTTAAGAAGAGGTTACCGAGAACACTCTAATAGTCTTGGGAAAAACATACTTCATGGTAGATCATAAATAAAAGGTAAGCAATTATTCAGAAAGACAGACTGAACTTGAAAGCCCATGCTTAAGAGTGAATTTTCATCAGAATTTCATCCACTCCTTTGTCTTTTGCTAAAAGAAAAACCTTGAAGTTGAAATTGAAGAAAAAACAAAGATACAAAGTAAGGATTGAATATAGATCTCCAAGTTGGCATATACAGAAAGAGGAAACATGTTCTTTGTTGAAACTTGGTCACACAAAACATTGCATGTATGACTAATACAGCACAACCCTAAAAGCTGATAGGTATTGGGAAAGATGTTTCCTTGTAGTTTAGATTCCAGCTCTGAAAAGGTTTCCCTTGGAGATACATAGCAGCAAGGACAAGATGCTGTGGTGTGCACAGAGCCTCACTGAAATTTCCAATTTTGCATCAGGGCTGCAGGTTGAAAAGGTTTGGCAATCTGGAGCTGCTTGTGATATTGCAATGCACTTACATTATGATAGGATTGTAGATGCAAAAGATTGATTGAAGCATATGGGGACACATGGGGACATAAGTCTGCCACCCACAGCACAGGTGCAAATGCTGTGAGCAGCCCAGACATGCTGAACAGACGCCCCCAGCTGACAGAGGGCCAAAGTGAGGACGGCTGAAGTCTTAATTTTTGTACGCACAGGTACTACTTACCAGTTAATGTTAGAAAGACTTTACTTATGGTAGGCAGATGTTTTGTAGGTACTTATCAGAGTGGGAAAAGCATGAGATAAAATGGCCAAAGGCAAGCAGATCTGGTGTACTGAATTATGTGAGGATGTGGAGAGGTTTTTTAAGAAAATTGGTAGTGGGTTGTACTGGAAAGGAGGTAAAGGACATCCTGAAGGAAGGGATCTTAGTGCCCTAGGAAATGGTGTGGCCTGAAAGTAAGTGCTGCCTTCCTTGGGAAACCCAGAAAGCTTCCAGAGGAACTGTGTGATCCAGTGCCTAAGGCTGAAGTGGCCACCAGGAAGGCAGGTGAGAAATCATGAGGAGCCCAAAACTGGGGTGAAAGCATTGGAGGCAAAGAGAATCACCAATTTTACAGTGACAGAACCCCTTTAGCCGTATATAGGATCTGAGTTTTCTGTTAAAGGCAGAAGGGATGTCAAAATATTCTTAATTATCCCCAGACTATTAAATGCTGATGCAGAAATGATGCCTGACTGATTAAAAAGCAAGACGAGTTCCAGACAAAGATGTGTTACAGTAAACAACAGAGAAGTGCTCAAGGCGTTGTTAGGAGGTATCTTGACTCTGGAGATAGGATTAGGAAACTGTTTTGGCAATTTCCAAAAAAGTCCCCCTAGAGTCTCTGGGTACCACCAAGGCCATAACCTCTGCTAAGTGGCTTGAGGGCATAAAGCACAAAAAGATTGAGAAACCAAACTGTCTTGTTTCTGCTCCCACAGTCACAGCTCACTCCGAGAAATGAAAGGAACTCTGGCATGGAATATTCTCACAATGGGTTGTACTGGACAAATCTTATAACCTAGGGAAGGTGGTGATGCATTTTTTGCCATGAATGGATGAGGCAAGTTTTATAGACAGAGAAATATCTTTTATTAATCCAAATATTGGGGGGAAAAAACAGGAAGAGCTTGAAAAGGCTTTAAAAATGCCTGATAGCCTGCTTTCCTTTTCGTGTTGTATGAGTTGCTCTAGGAAACATGATCTCTCTACAAATCTTGCTTCATTTAAACTATCCTGGCTACAGCAAGACTGCTATTATAATTAAGGCTTTGAATGTCCCCATCCAGAAAACAAGAGTTGCTAAACAGAGTTCATGGGGAGAATGCAATGCTTTCAAATGGAAATTTTGGCAATTAGCACACTGAGGAGGGAGTCACCTACATGAGTCTATGGGAGAAGCCTGCAGAAATATGTCTTCAATCTGACCACTTTCTAGGGTATGGCTTTCTTATTCTATGATAATAGGTTCCTGATTTCCCTCAGGATTCCCAATCTAAAAGTTTTTTCTGCTAATAGGCGGCTTCATCACCTCCTCTAAAAAGAAGGATGCATCACTCTATCAGAAACTCTATCAGACACAAACCAATCCCCTTTCTCTTCTTTAGGAGGCTCAGGTTTATCAGAAGATTCTGACTTACTTTTTCACACTGCAGGACTACTTTGTGTACCAGGCTAAAGGCAGTCCTGCAGTAGGACCAAATCACTTCTGAAGCCGCTCCACTTTGCACAGAGAAGTTACAAAGCCTCTTGGTCAGAAAAGAAGGAGCATAATGACCTCCATTTACTGGTGCTTCAAGTGGGATATGGGAGCTCTGGATTCATATTGCTGCTCCCAGGACTGTATTAAGACTTTTGTGTGAAGTATTATTATGCCAAAAGCACAGGCAGTGGTTGGGGCTGAAAAAAGAAGACCGGGAATGACCTCTTCTTTGAGACTGCTTGCATCAGGCAACTAAAGCACTATTCCCCCTTTCTAATTCACAGGTTCACGAGAGGTTGAGAGTTGTCATCTACCAGGGAATAGCTGTCTACAGTGCTATTCCATAATGTGAGAGTTGGAAGCATATCAGCATCTGACAGGCAGGACTGGGAAATGGCCTGCACCCTCCCCACCTCTGAATGAGAGCTCTAACCACTAAGCAACTGTAGAAATAGTCCCAATCCAATAGGCAGAGAGAGACATTATTCCTCTAACCATATTTCCAAAGGAATAAGCACCTGCAATCCAATTTTGTGCAGAGACTCATTCAATAAATATGTTCTGAGACAACCAACTATGCCAAGTCCATCAAACAAGACAACAAGAGGAGAAAGGCTGGGACTTGACTCTTAGTAGGGCCTGAATTAGTAAACTGTCTCTAAGCATCTCGGGTTTTGTTATCTGGAAACCTGAAATCCTGGAGGCCTATTGAATTTAGGCTAAATAACAACTGAAAAGGGGCTTTTATCTTTGTCAGTCTGTGCTTGGATGCCTTAAATCCAGCCCAGGAACCATACTAAGTGCTGAGAGATTTCAGTGGATTTGTCCTACTGGACAGACTTTTTCACTCCTTTCATGGCCAGGGCAGCTCCTGCACTGCTTTTTGTTATGTCTTCGGTCACTGGTGAGTACCAATGTCTGCTGAAAATCACGTCCCACATCTTCTCAATGCATAGCATGGAAAAAAACTTCTGGAGATTAAAAGAAATCTCATAGAAGGTACCTGCTGCAGTTCCTAGGAGCCATGGCCAGCAGTGCCTGGAAAAACCCTCTACCCTTCAGAAAAGACTGAGATTTAAAATTCTGCTGGTCCCAGGACCCACTTTGACAACAGTTGTCCAGGAATGAGAACTCTCAGGCACACCCTACTTAGTTTTGATTCAGACAAAGGAGTTGCTATTATGGGGCAGGGGAACTACATGTAAACTTCGTTCTTAAGTTTATTTAATCGACTGGATCTTACCGGATGTTCCAGTTAAACTGGGAGCAAAGTTTATTTAATATATAATGCCTGCAGTTTGAGAGATGGAGATTAAAGCATCCAGTGCATTTAGAGAGGATTTCATTCTCATGGAGCCTGGTTTTGCAACTTGTTTAAACAAAATGTGGTCCTTTGATGTGGAAGTGATGCTAACATGCAAGGGAATAAAATACATGAAATTTAAATACAGGGAATGAGTTTACAAGTACTTAACCCTGTATATAGGTTGATGTACTGAAGCTCTCTTGTTCCATGCATCCTATATACTTATTCACTCTTTTGATATATTATGCCAGCTGGAAGAATTATGCCCTTTGAGACCACAGCAGAGAGAATATGCTGTTCAATTCAAGTCCTCCCCAAGCATAAGACAATCTGGCCATCCTCCTAATAAAAAATAAAAACAAAAACAGGCTGAAAATGGAGGAAAATTACTGCAGCCTCTTATGCAGTGCAAGTCCACCGTGTGGAAATATTATCAAAGGAGATATGTAAGATTTTACTATTAAATCTTTTCAAGGGTTTTTTATATATACCTGAAAAGAAATTAAACTCATCGCTGAAAAATAGAAATAATCACGTAAGTTGACAACTTATAATCACTCAATCACTTTTGTGCTTTTTTTCCAATAAATGTTAAGAATGACTAGTTTGTTTGAAGCCACCACTTGGAAGCAGCAGTAAGATAATAAACTCCTCTGGACAAAGGTTATGCATTTAAAGCTGTCTTTCCATCCTCTCCTATCTAATGCTCTGCTAATGCTCGTTTTATTTGCTTGACTAAATTTTTTATTAATGTACCTGAAAAAATCTTTGGCCAAGGGTGACCTTCCTTCAGCTAGGATGAATAAAATGACTTCATTCCCTTGACTCTTTGCTGCTAATGGGACCAAAAATGATTGAAAAATCATTGAGAGAGTACAAAATATTGACAGGCGCAATGGGACTATCAATGAAGTCAGAGAAAATATTGGTGAATCAGATCATCAATGAAACTAAACAGCCAGAGGAAGTGAAAGAACCTGACAGCATCATCAATTTACCTCTTATCCTATGTGGGATTTGATAAAAGAGCTGTGCACTCCTCCTTATCCTGAAACCTTCCTATTTTGAGGCCCTTCCATCATGGCTTTAAAGGAGGTTGACAACATGCAAACTGCTAGCAGAAGAGTTCAATTTACAGGGTCAATTAACTGAAGATAATCCCCTGAAGTTATAGGGGACAGAAAAAGGAGAGGAAACAGCATATTTCAGAGATGTACTATGTGACATCCCTCAATACATTTGAGCAGTTGAAGAGAAGGAAGGATCCCATCCATGAGGATAAGCATCACAGGAAGTTTCCTCTTGGACCAACAAGATGCAGATTACTGCTGTCCTGAGGCTAGTCTAAAGCAGAAGACAGCTCAAGACTCTGCAAACTTGCCTATAGATAGTTTTCCTACTGGTGAGTAATATTTGTAACCTTTAGAAACTGTGATTGTGTCTGCACAACAACTTGTACACATCCAAATATGTAGAAATTGCTGTCTTAAATAATATTGCATTGCAAGGGTTGGAAACTGTGTTTGTAGTGTATTAGCTTGCCAAAATGGGAAGGAGAGGGTTTTAAACCATTTTGAGTGAAACAAGGGCAATTAGGTTGAATAATGGAAAATTGTGTAAGTTGCTCAATAAACAGCAATTCTGATAAGCCTAATGGCTGCCTCAAAGAGACTGGAAGAAGGTTATGTTTGTCATATGTTACCATTATCATGTGTTCTTAAGTCTCCGACAGGTAATTTCACAATCTGAATCCCAATTGTGCTTATATAAAGTGCAGTTGTTGACTTCATATTATATCTTAAAAGTATATTTATTGTATATGTATTGTTGTAATTTAATTTGAGCTCTATCTTGCTTTATTTTAGTTAGCTTAGTGGGTAACACTGGTTATAGGCTTCTTAGTTTATTAATAGGTAATCATCCTTGTAAAAGGCTCTCAGGCATAGGGTTTTTCCCTTTCAGAAATGCAGTCAGGTTATAAAAGCTATAGTAATTCTGCTGGTAAATATTTATCCTTGTTTCTTGATGTGTACCTGTGTTCTTCACAGTATATTATACAGTCCTGTGTAAGACACTTGCTTACCTTAGGTTTTAAGACTCTTACTTTAGATGCCTACATATACCTGTGTGTCAGTGAGCACTGTATTAACAGGCTATGAATACAAAAACTAGCTGTTTCTAATTATATATGACTTCAGAAGGTTTAATGGACTGTTTGTGAAATTATGGTCTCCTAAAAATCTGTTTGGTCTACACTGCAGTTCCCACTGTACTTTGTCATCCTTCATCATTAGGCTCTACTTTTTGAACTACTGTAACTTCTAGAACTTGAAGTACTTCACCTTGAATTTGCATTATGTATAACAGCCAATGGATCTTGAAATATTCTTCAAGGTGATGTAATGTGCTTCTGCTACCTCATCACGGATCTGCCAAACACAAGTGAAAAGCTGTGGGGTTTATTAGCCATGCTGTAAATATTTAATCCATCAGAATATGCCAAAAAATAATTATATATAATTGACAAAGATGTTTTTTATACATTCTAGATTTACATTTTTATTGCAAAGGCAGGCTCTTCAAAATTCAGAAATTCCCGCATATATTGTAACACTCCACCAGCCTTGCCCAGTGCATTCATTCATGTAGGCCTGAAGGAAGCAATGTACCAAAACCAGTATTGTGCAAGAATGGCATAGTCAAAACCTCATTAATTGAGGCAGATGTATCTGCTTATGTGTAGTACTGTTCAAAAACCTCCTTCAATGCGTTATTTCTGTTACGTACTATTTATATCCTACAGAAAGTCAGGAGCAGCATTGGAGAGCCTCACTACGCTGGCATACTAACACTTGAAATAAGACATGTTATCAAGGATTTTGTTTTTATGAAGCATAAAGGCTGGGTTCCAGTCTGGTGAGGAAAAGACCTGAAGAAATGGAACAGCCTTAATAAAAAGACATTTTAATTTCACTGACATTATCAATTACATTGACCTACTGAGATGTTAATGATGTGAATGTTAACACCTCTGATTATGATGTGATTAAGACAGATAGAGAGGAAAAAAAGAGTTTCAGAGGTAGAACTGTACAGGGAAGATACAATTACCTTGTTTTAGGTCTGTAGCTCATAGAGCCATGAATTATTTAGGTTGGAAGGGACCTCTGGGGGGCATCTGGGGAACCTCCCTGCTCAAAGTAAGTCTAATTAGATCAGGTTGCTCAAGACCATTTCTAGTGGAGTCTTGAACACCTCTTGGGAAGGGGATCCTGTAACCTCTCTGGGCAACCTCTTCCAGTATCTGACCACTCTCAAGGTAAACAGAGAAACCCAAATCAAACCAAAAAAAAGTGATCTATAATTGAAATTTTTCATGTTCTAACTTGTGTCTTTCGCCTCTCACATTATTGCTGTGCACCTGCAGCAAGAGATGAATTAGAAGTGAAGATTCCTGAATGCCTGTGGACCAGTGTGCCAACTGACACTGGAAAATACAATGAGGCAGCAGGGTGGAAGGAGAGAATAAGAGAAATATGAAAAGGGCCAACCCCTTAGAAGGGTTAGAAAAGCTGCAATTACATTGATGAGTTACACCTAACCAAGTTTCTGTAAAGGGTAGAATTCAAATCTGCACTGTTATGGGGAAATTAAAAACTGAAAGGTTTGCAGTTACCAATTAAACATCAATAGAGTTTCATTTTTGTTCAAAGACTTTCAGACTCTCTGGACAGAAGGGACCTCCCTGTTCACCTAGGCTGACTCTCCACATGCAGAGGCTGGATAATGTTTTTTCAGCACTAGATCAAAGAATGTCTTTTAAAAAGAGATCTGATCTTGTCTTCTGCATTCAAAGGGATGGTGACCTAACCACTTTTTCCAAAAAGTTGGTAAAATGTCACTTATATAACTTAAAAGCCTTACCATCATAAGATAAATATTTTGGACTTCACTACAAGGAATAAAGATGAAAGTTGATGAATTGGAAGCTGGTGGTTACCAAGAGACCAGTGCTCAAGGCCTGATTATATTTAGTGTGGCCAATCACATGAGAGTCTCAAACAGACAGCTTCAAAAGCTTTAATTTATGAAATCTCCGGAAAGTTATAAGGAGAATCTGTTTGGGTAATATATGTGGGCAGAACAATGTATATGGAAGATTTTGGCTCTTGAGGAGCATTTATTAGCTGTCCAAAAGTCACCATCAAAGAAAAGAACATTGGTACAGTTTTCATTTGTTAAGGGAAAGCCATGATTAGAAATAAAGAAGCAATTTATAACAAATGAAAACGTTGGGTACAGACTGGAGGAATGTTGAATGAGGAGCCACAAACCTTGGGAAATTGATACAGGAAGATATAGCTGCCAAAGAAGAAGGTCTCTGACTGGAAGGTCAAAAGGCAATATACAGTTAAGAGCATAAATATTAAAAAAACCCCAACAAACCCCCCTCTCAAGCCCCAGAAATGTTTGGCCGTAGCTAGATGAAGCTGGTAAAACTGCTTCTAATGGTGCAGAATAGACAAAGTAATAATTTCCTTACTATATTTGGAAGAAAGCAGTGTGATACACATATATAAAATGAACTGCTTTCTGACCCACTAACTATTGGCATGTTAAGTAATGGATGCTAAGATTGATAAATCTGCAGGCCCAGATTATTTGCTCCTATGAGTTATAAAAGTATTGGCCAACTTGACTTCTGCACCTTTGATAATTTTAACAAATACGGGAATGATGGAAAAAACCCAGAAAATCATGTCTTACTGATAATATTGTGTCAATATTCAGAAAATGAGGATGATACTGCTAATTATAACTTAGCTTGCCTGATTCAGTCATGGTAAAATAAGGGAAAAGCAGTTAAGGGATTAGCTGAGAAAGACCTGAGGGGCAAGATTATAATTAATGCCAGTTAGCACATTTTCAGGGAAATGAGTCAGATCAAACACTTGCGCTGGGAAGAGGGCAAAACACACCAATGAAGGCAACCCTGTTGATACACAATATACAGATATTTGTAAGGCACTGGATTTAGTACCTCATTCTGCTGATCAAAACTTTGCACAGTGCAGTGAGGAGGGAGCCCACATAAACAGGGTTAATAACTGGCTAAACGAGGGCTCCCAGTAGCCGTCTGCAAAGCAGAAGCTGTGGAGGTGAGCATCAGCTGGCAGTGGGCTCGTCAGTGCTGTGTGCTGTGGGTTCCTTTGAAACTGCTTCTGGGCAGCCACGCTGTGGCTGGGCACACGCTGGTGGCTGGGTCTGTGCTCTACAGGGTCGTGTTGGGGGGCAGATGCAACTGTGAGGAGCCTGAGGACTCTCACTGGGATAACTCCAGCACAAAACCATAGGTAAATGGACCACAGCTTCTTCTCCAGATGGTTTTGAAAGAAAATGTCCACTTTCTCAGCGAATGAGTGGAGGACTCTGGTTGATAGTCCATGCACGTGGACAAATAGCTCAGAGGAACTTGGTGCAAATCAGGTCAGAGGGTCTGATGGCCATGGACTGGCTCTTCTTGGGCAGGAAAGCCAGCTTGATTTTTCCCTGACTGTGGCAGGGGAGGCGCCGCAAAAACATTTTGTCCACTTTCTCAGCGAATGAGTGGAGGACTCTGGTTGATAGTCCATGCACGTGGACAAATAGCTCAGAGGAACTTGGTGCAAATCAGGTCAGAGGGTCTGATGGCCATGGACTGGCTCTTCTTGGGCAGGAAAGCCAGCTTGATTTTTCCCTGACTGTGGCAGGGATGCCCCAGAAAGATATTTTCAAAGTCTCCTTACCTAATTTAGTCAGAACTTTTCTTTTTCAATTCATCGTTCAAGATGGAAACACTTTGAAGATAAGATTGTAACACAACAGGAGTTCCCCCTGCTTTCCTAATGAGAATGGCTGAAATTTGTTTTGCCTAAATTTAACAAGAAAATTCAGCAACTGGATAAACCAAGCATGGGAAATTTTTGTCAGAAGGTAATTATGGGCAATTGTAAACAAGAGATTTGAATTTAAACCCTTATGCATCCTAACCAAAATGAGCATTACTGATTCAATAAAACTACAGTTTAGATGATGTATCTTCTGTTTAGCCTCAATTTTTCAACTAGTTTCTATTTTTTTCCAAAAAAGGGGCTCAGTGTAGGTACATATTTCTCTGCTTCCCACAATGTGTGTCCATGAGCACTGAGCAGAGGCAGACTAAAGGGAGTTTTTGAAAGATTTTTCAGAATGAATCTTGGGTGCTTTCTTCTTAGGTGCATTTCTCTTTCAGTAATGATAAAGAAGTACCACAGTGGAACATTTATTCTGACCTGTGGGGAATGTGTCATGATTTGTTTTCTGCTTGAAGACTGATGAAGCTGCTAGCATGTGGAACTCCAGTTGTTGGCCATGCTGACAAAAAAGGAATTTGTAGTTTTTAAGAACTGACATTAATCATACCTCATGTCAGGGAGGGAAGAGTGCAGCAGTGCCAGCACACTTCTAAGGAGAGCTGACAAAAAGGGGAGTGGGACTAAAGAATTGTCTGTGCCTGCCTGTGTGGCTGTCTGGTGCTGTGTCATGCAGATGGGGTGGGCTGGTGTCACAGGTAACGGGGTTCCCCAGGCAAATGCAGATGGGAAGCTGAGCTGCTGATTCAGAAGGTAACTTTCACAATGCATATGCCTTTGGGAGAGGTGTGGAAGGTGGAAGCAGGTTTTTTTGCCCAAACTTTTCACTCCTTTTCTTCCCAGAGTCCGTGCCAAGACTATTTTGTACTTGTGTACCTTAAAATTATTTTTAAAGTGCATCAAATTAGTTTCCTAATACATTTCAATTGTTAAATAATGTCTGTGAGGGATATGAAGTGTAGCTGATGACAGAGAACATCCAAGATTTATGTGCTGTCATTAGCTGTACACGAAGTTTAGTGCTACAAGCCATACTTGAAAAGCCTTCTGTCTAATGCAAACAGTACATTTCTTTTACCTGTTGGTAATCAGGTAAATAGACATGAAAAAAAAGTGAAATATCATAAACAGAAACATTCCAGGCACAGATCTACACTAAGTGTTACAGACATTTGCATTATTTATTATGGGATATCCATGAACAATCTCTGAATCTCTGCCATGAGAAAAATTCAGCCAAAACTAAATTTCAAGCTCTTCATAAAAAGAAATCATAAAACCTGAATGTTGGTACTTTAACAGTAGCATTTGAGCAAAAATGAATGGCTATAAATTAGCCCAAGCAAATTTAAAACAGATGCTAGAAGATTTTAATCACTGAAGAATGAATTTCTGGAACATCTTTGCACACTGAGATGTAGTTGCAACCCAGGCTGAGTCAAATACAGCACAAAGGAGGCAGAAAATGTGGGTATGGTATGTCATAAACTCATAAAAATGTAGCTGATAAATTGAGAAGCTGATAGACCTGATGATGGGAGAACGATGGGCTGGGAAATGTGTCAGTTTAGCCACAGGATTTCTGCCAGAATTGCTCCTCTATGCAAAAGCAGGCAGAGCAGGAGCAAGCAGGATGTAGAAACCAGGCCTGGCAATATCCAGTCAGGTCCTTGTGTCTGCACAGAAACATCACAGCTGCAGAGCATGCTATGAAAGAGTTTTGTGAGACAATGTCTACCAAACACATGAGAAGAACAAGTTTTTAGTTTTGTAAAAAATCTGCAAATTACAGTGATCTCCAAGGCCTTCTATAAATATTCTTTTGTCTCTGGGAGACATCTCTTTCCTGCTAATACAGCTCGGTGTGATGCAACTGGCTCACTCAGATCTGGGTCAGGTTTGTTAAGGAAGCTGATTTTCTGTAGTTGCATACACCTTGTTAAGGCCAAACACATGTGCTCCCCCTGAGACTGATGGAAACTCTCTGGTTGCCTGGGTATACCCCTGTGCCCTTATCTCGGTGGTCTGCCTTTTCTCTGAATCGATGCTGCCCAGATCCTCGGTTCCGGAATTTCTCCCCCAGTGTGGCATTTTACTCTATGACATTTCAAGCTTGTTCCATGTATATAATAATTTTGTTTCAGTTATTTCTATTTCTGCTTTCACTTTCCTTGATGGAGTTCTGTCTGTTCTATATGTTAGAATATAAAACTTCCGTGCCTGGTTTCATCAGGTATTCTCAGAAATTGTACATTTCCCCTTGATCCTGCCTACAAGGGCCTTATTCCCAGTCATTCCATCTTTAACCCAAATATTTTCCTGCCTTGTATGTACATCTTTGTGAACTAGTTGGGCTTATCACTACAACCACTGCTATTTTAACATTTTCTATTATATCTGCCAGCTGCTGTTTTGCTGACATTATCTGGCATGTTTATTTATTTTGCTTTTTTGTTTTTCTAGTCTTTACTGAAATAGTTTAAAATGAGTTGTTTAGTATCATGTAATTGTGCCTTTTAAAGACCTTTGGGACTTTGATTCAGTTGTCATTCAGATATTCCTTTTTTTAATGAATCACAAGTTTCTTGTCATTAATGAATAGTTTGGATTAAACCAAACAAAAAAACCCCAAAAAACCAAAAAACCCAAACCAACCAAACCAAAAAAAACCCCAAACAAAAAACCCCCCAAACCCAACACAAACCAAAACAAAAACACCAACCCAAAAAAACAAAAAAATTATACAAAATTCTTCAGGGTGGGGAGAAAATCCTACTTCCTCTTTTTATTCAGAACTGTCTCTGAGAAAATGGACATTTCTTCCTATGGAAGAATGTTCTTCCTACCTTTGCATTGGGATTTCCAAACAATGCTCTCCTTTAGCTCCCTACACAAAAGGCTACCAATATTCCCCATACCAGCACCATTCCTTTAATGGTCATCTCTTTACTAGTCTAAATAATTTTCATGTACAACAGAAAGTGTTGGTTGAATCTGATCTTTTTCAAGATTTCATCAGCGCCTCATAATTTTTAAAGTTGCCATGTTATTTACACAGTGCCACCCCAGAGACGTTGAAACTCTGCTTTTATTGTGATTTTTCTGTACCAAGGTTAGTGATTTTCATCTAACATCTTAGAGTTATAGGATCATTTAGGTTGGGAAAGACCCTTGAGATCATTAAGTCCAACTGTAAACCTGACACTGTCAAATCCAGCATTAAACCATGTCCCCAAGTGCCATGTCTACATGTGTTTTAAATACTTCCAGGGATAGTGACTCAGCCCCTTTCCTGGGCAGTCTCTTCCAATGCCTGATCACCTTTTCCATGAAGAAATCTTTCCCAATACCCAATCTAAACCTCCCTGACAACTTGAGGCTATTTTCTCTTGTCCTGTTGCTTGCTACCTGGGAGATGAGACTGACTTCCAGCTGGCTACAGTCTCCTCTCAGGGAGTTGTTGAGAGTGATAAGGTCCCCCCTGACCCTTCTCTTCTCCAGGCTTAACACCCCCAGCTCCCTCAACCATTTCTCATCAGGCCTGTGCTCCAGACCCTTCACAGGCTTTGTTGCCCTTCTCTGGACCCACTCCAGCACCTCGGTGCCTTTCTTGCAGTGAGGGGCCCAGAACTGAACACAGCACTCAAGGTGTGGCCTCACCAGTGCCAAGTACTGAGGGGCAATCCCTGCCCTGGTCCTGCTGGCCCCTCTACCTCTGATACGGGCCAGGTGCCATTGGCCTTCTTGGCCATCTGAGCACACTCTGGCTCATGTTCAGTCGACCAGAACATCCAGATCCTTCTCTGCCAGGCAGCTTTCCAGCCACTCTTGCCCAAGACCGTAGTGTTGTAGGGGTTACTGTGACTCAATTGCATGTCCTGGCAACATCTTCCACTGGCTTGATCTTTTTCCTATATTTACTGGGAGCTGTGGTTTCCATTCTAAGGACTCCAATACAAATTTTATATGCAAATATATAGATATACAGATATATTTCTATACAAATTTTAGACAACAAAACCACAAACAGTAAGCACAGCATTCATGCTGCTAACTTTTATTCTGGCTTTTGACTCAGCCTCTGTCCCTGAAGGAGTATGCGAAAATCTAGCAATGATACAACACAATAACCTGTCAGCAGTTATTTAACTATTGGATGGAACATAAACTTCCATCGCTGCATTTATAGGGAGGCTGGATAGGCTCTCCGAGGCATGAAAGGACTAAATGTAAAGCTCTGAAGACATTCAGGTAAGATAAGCAGATTTTTATTTATACTTGAGAGACGGGACGAAGTTGGCTTCATTCCTCCTGAGGGGACACAGCTCTGTGTTCTTAGTTTTCAGAGTGTGTGCTTACGTGTGGGTGTTTCTGGAAGGGAAAGGAAGAGAATCTATAATGATGGTGAAGGTATATAATCACAGATGCAGTAGAACAGAAGTACCCAGTCTCCTGTCTCTGGGCATTCTCATTAACAGCAGCAACTCTGGTCATCACAACAAGTAGAAGCAGCAACAGAAACATCTTTTTTCTGCACCAATATCCCATGCCTAGATTTCACCAGAGAAGCTCAGTTTTGGTATCCAAAATTTCAAACTTGCTGGAACAGGAGGATTTCTAAGTGTATCTAGTAGATCCAAGTAGCTGCAAGTCTCCTGCATAGTTGTTCCAGCTGGGGGGGCTGTGTATCTGGAAGTCAGGGTGATTTCCAACACACACCTCATACAGTTGCTGCATGCCTGTCAAGTAGAGCTCGTGCCGTGAGAATGCACTGGACTCAATTACTTTCCGTCTGCTGCTCAGCCAGTGGAGCCTGAACGGCATTTTAAACAAATTCTGGGTTCATTGTGTATATATGACTTTGATTCATACCCTAATAAATGCAGCATGATCAAAAAGCTGAGGCTTACTACTCACCCACACCCACGTACATCTGGGAAATCCCAGACCAGCAGTGGGAGGCCACTCAGCCTCACATGGCACAGCTGGAATACAGGCAGAGATCCTGTGGGATTTGTGGCTAGAAAGCCTCATGCAGTGGAAGGGGGGAGGGTATTAGAAGGTGCACAAGGCATATCCTAACTAGAGGCACTTTGGAGACACAAAGTAGGGCCTTTGCTGGATACATTTCCATTGCAGCTTCTGCAGGGAAGCCCTGAAGTGCTAGTCTGATGTTTGGATATGTGTAATTACAGACCTAAGCACAAACTCAGCTCAGAGATGGCGGGTAGGAAGAACAGTGGCCACCTGAGGGCTGGGTGGCTTTAGATGACTTGGAGGGAATGATGGGGGAGAGGGAGAAAATGCTAGGTAAATGAGGAGGAGGAATACTGAAAAGTGTAATGGGACTAACAAAGACTAACAAATCAAGAGGAAGCCTTGTGCTTGGGTGAGTAAATCTTCCATGGAAAGCATTTCCACTGGCTTGACTTTCAACCTGCACAGAGGTGGATGGAAAAATCCCTGTCTTACTGTTACCAGTCCTGATAGGCACCCTGATAGCTTCACAGGGTAGCAAGGATGAGCACAATGCTTGGGACACAGCACTGCAGCTTTCCCAGCTGCACATCGATCTGCAGCCAGCTAGATAAATGCAGGACAGACAACAGTCTGACAGACATTTGTTGGCTGAGCATTGCATCCATGCAACAAAGTCATGCATTTGCCCACTGTAGCTGATGATGGTGCTCCTGATATGGCTTTTTTGATTCATTTGGAATAAAGGAACATTGGTACATGAACTTCATGGTGTATCCTGTGAACTGACAGCTACTGCATCTGGTCAATTTGTCTTGATGCCTTCAGCTCCACCCTCAGGCTTGAGTCAGCCTAGGAGATCCCAGGTATAAAGGTAATATAGGTAAAGCCTGGAAGAGCTGCCATTTGTGTAGAGCCTTTCTTCCCTCCAGATCTGCGGCTGGGCTAATGTAGGGGGGTAACAATGTGAGAGCTGACGCTGTTATTTTTACAGCAAGTGGTACATCCTCCTGTAGCAGCAGAATTCTTCACTGGCTGTTCATGCTCCAAGTCTCATTCAGTAACATAAGCTGAATGAGAACGTTTTACCCAAAGTTTAGGCTTCCAAAGGGCTTGCTTATCAACTTGTTGTAGGTCTAAGGCAGTTTACACTCGAATGTCCATCTTTCCTTTATGTCTTTTTCTTTTTCTAAAGCTAAATGTCTTTTAATTGCTCTTTTAGCATTGAATGAAGATAATGCAAAGCTATCAATAATACAATGATAAAATGTTAAATGCAATATATGCAGGGGCCCTTCAGTTTTCTACATATTTATGACTGACTTTCCTTTAATAGAAAACATTTTTTTTTTCTTTCAATGTACAGATATAGAATAAAAACACTTGAAAGCAAAGCAAGAAATTGGCTCTCATTAAAACATGGAGTTAGTGAAATGGTGACAGATGGGCCCTGCTGGGAAGGAGAAGATTGTTGAACAAGACTGGGATAAGTTAGTGAGTTTGCAATTATAAAGCATGTGGCTTTGTAATTTCTAACCCCCAGTTCTGCAAAGTAATCAGTGCAGTTGGGCCCATATGCCTGCAGGGAGGCTCATTGAGACAGGCATGAAGATCTGCAGAGAGGAAGAGGGGACATGCAGATATTCCAAAACACAGCTGCAAGGGAGTGAATCTCTCTCTTTTCCAGCCAAATTTTAATCTGCCCTCTCCAGAATGGAAGAAAGCTTCACTATGAAATATGAACTTGATTTTCACGCTCCCCTGTAGTTCTCACCAGACTAGGGATGGAATTTTAAGAAAAACATGACCCTTTCAAACATTGATTGATCTGCCACTGTTAAATGTTGTCCATCTCAGTATGCCTGTGGCAGTGGGCAACAGGTTTTTCTAATTATGTTTCAAAGAGGACTCTCACTTGTTTTTTATAATGTTGAAAGTGTTTATCTTGACTCATTTCTGTAATAAACTTCTGGCAACAGGAAGCTATGATTTATTTACTTAGAAATTTCTCATCTCTATTATTGTAAAGATGTCTTAGCAATTCTATTTTTAGGATTGCACAAATGGGGCATAAATCCTATTTTTCTTTTAAAGCAGATTGTGCTAGGATGTTGTCATAGGTTAGCAAGCATAGTCCCGGAAGGGATGTCCTTGCTAAGGGGTGCTTACAGTTTCCTCTGGGAACTGACAGAACCTATCAGCGGCCAGGTTGAATATGGACAATTCTTTAAGCCACTTAAAGTTGTGACCACCTCTGTGATCCACATTTAAGAATAG
>NW_008237619.1:12823313-12827951 GCF_000691975.1 Corvus brachyrhynchos | reverse complement strand
GCAGAGAGACTCCTCTTCCTAAATGGACTGAACAATATTTGGAAGTGGGCGGCTGTCTCGTTGTGATAATGTTTTCATAGCATGAGCAAGAAGAGACTTCTCTTTCTAAATGGACTGAACAAGGTTATTATGGAAGTGGTAACAGGCTGAACATCTTAAGGGTTGTCTTTTTATATTGTCAGTGGGAGAAGGGAGGAAGGTGGGGGGAGGAGGAGAGTTCTGAAGGTGGTATAATTTTTTTTTTCCCCTCTTTTAGGTCTGTTAATAAACTTCTTTATATTCTTTCAAGTTTGGTGCCTGCTTTGCATTTCTCCTAATTCTTATCTCACAGAAGATAAACAGTAATGAGTATTTTAGACCAAACCACTACACTAAATTGGTGTTTCTGCCCGGTTACAAACTGAACCCGCGACAGATGTTGAACATCAAATGTGTGAGATTTGTGTTCATCTGAATGATCAGCTTGGTTTTTATTTCCAGGGACAACCTCAGCTATCAAGTCCCACCATATCAAACTCAGACCACTAAGCAGATGATATATTTAACTTGTTAGACAATCTCTTCCATGCATTTAACAAGCTGCAATAATTCAGGAATGGTCTTCCCAGTGCGCACTACAGGCAACTATTTGGTTTCAAGGTCTTGAAGTTGTGCAGCTCTTGGTTCTTTTTTCTGACCATCCCTGCAAAACTTAATTTCACTTTTAAGACAAAGAATGGCTTTGCTGCTGCTGATCCCAATACACACTCATAGGTACCACATTTTCCTTTACAATCTGATATTTATGCCCATTTTGTGTCTCTGTAGAGAAGTTGCCATGAGTAAGCTCAGTTTTCATAGCTGCAAATTTTCTGGTGTAGTCTAATACACTTTCATGGCTCCCAAATTTCTTTTTGATGTGCAAGTCCTTTCATGCCTTAGGGAAGCACAGAAGAAAGCATGGAAGTACTTGAAACATTAATAAATAGGTGCTGGAGGCTGATATTATGGGCCAACTGGGTGTAGGAGGAGCTGGTGTCTTAGTGAATCAGAAATGCTAGGAGAGGGGGAAGGCATGTCAGGAAAGATTGGGAAGATGCAAAGCTTGAAGTGACACAGCAAAGGCAATCACTCACAAAGAAAATGCCTTTCCAGAAGCACTCTGAACAGCCATGAAAAGTGCAATACTGCCTTTTTGAGAACCAGAGACAAGGAAGCATGACAATGGCTAGGTGGAATAGTTTGGCTGAGATGATGGATCAGAAAGTTCATATCTTTGATATGTTACACAGAAAAAACTCGGCAAGGAGTGACTCAGAACTTGGATGTGAGGACGTAAGGAGAATTCAGAGCAGAAGACCTTGCGTGGGATATAGGCCTGAATTAAGAGGAGATTGTGTTCTCACCTTGATTGAAAATGGAAGGAGGAGAATGAGATTAGGACAGTATTAATCATCCTGCTATAGTGACATCAAGGATGAACAAGGCTAGTCTTCCTCATAAAGTTATAGGGTCAGGGTTGCTTGGAACAAAATGGGATCTGAATTGCAAATAATTGTGATTATTATTTTGATAGAAATAATAGTAAAATGTATGTTTACATACATCCAGCAACGCAGGGAGGAGAATATAGAGAGCAGGGCAATGGGGCAAAGACCAAAAGTTTGTAGCAAAGCTTGGCTGAGAGTAAAGTCTTTTCTAGAGAAGCTATGATTGGAGGGATAGGGGGAGACACATAAAGACAGTCACAGGAGGCACTAGTGAGTCTAGTCACAGCAGAGACTAGATTTCATAAAGAATGTGCTCTTGGGACCCCAGTCACCATTGAGTCCAAGAGAATATGAATGTTATTTCAAGCTACATCGGACTTTCCATGGAACCTGGAAAGACTGGACAGTTTTGGGGAGAAAACTGAAGAAGAAGCTTTGCAAATAATGAATCCAGACTGTATGCTCAAATTGTGATGCTAGAAAGGATCACTGCAGTTTCAAGAAGAAAGAAATAGTACATTGATATGGATCTGTACTTCTATAAGACTTACTTTGTGTACCTTTGAAAAATGTGAACTGCCCTAATAGCTTTCCAGAAATGTTGGCTTGTGGAAATGCAGTGACTTTAGTACTGATGATCAAGCACTTTTGGACCTCAAGTTCCCAGTTACATTAGCAATTGATCAAAGTCAAGGCAGTGAGTACAGGAAATTCCTGGCTCTTGTGAAAACTTTTAGGTTTCAGCTTGGGACACTTCAGAGAGGGTTCCGGGCATCTGTGATAAAACACTAATAGATGCAAAATCTATATAGTGTAGCACAGGTTCATAAACCCCAACTAATTCAATACAGTTCTATATTTAATGTTGTTCATCTACAGGGTAACAACACTGCAGCATGGAAAATCACTGGCAAACTTACAGGGATATGCATATTACCCAGTATGACAGAACCAAAGATTGAAAAATTACTATTAGACTTTGGTAAAAAGTGAGGAAGTTGAAACAAGCGCAAAATTGTAGAAATACAAAACTTCATCATGGTTTAGACACAGATGCTTTAGAATTTGGAAAGGTCATCGTAAACTAAAAAACCTACAGAAATGTCACTTTCTTCCAATAAGCTAAACACAAAGAAACATTTTATAAAGAAATTGGAAGCTTCTACTCAGTCTTTTAAAGGAAAGGAAAAAAACAGCAGTTGGCAGAGAAGAGTGAAGCAAAGGACAAAAAGACTGAAGAACAAAAGCCTTCATGGACTGATCTTTGTTTTCCAGACTGTGTGTAAAAGCAATTTAACAAGTGAAGACATGAACAGATTTGAAGACAGTTTGCTTTACCAGACCAAAACCAGAAGACAGTTGGAATGGCCAGCAGACCAGTTGAAGCATGTTGATCCTGTTCTAACATTAAATGTTGGGTTTAGTTGCTGCACTGATTGGAATGCATTGTAGTATCATTGATAATACAGCTCTTTTTGTACATGTCCTCTCTTTGGTATTTCTGTCCCACACTGGCTTTTTGGGTTTTATTACCTCACGGCAGTTTCTCACTTTATTCTGCTTTTCACTAGTGCAAGATTACTGAGCAGGGCCCAGCTGTCTGCTGCACAGCATTGTCATGGGTCCTCTTTGTAGAAAACCGAGAGGAGGAAGCAAAATAAGTTGATGGAAGAGTTTAGCTGGGTGGAGAGTTGGGAAAGGCCAACATCTCTGATATGTTATGCAATAAGATCTAGCAAGGTGGGATTCATAGCTTGGTTGTGAGGACATAAGGAGTGATCAAAGCTGAAAAGTTAATCTTGCCAAGGTCTCCTTTACCATGAGCAGTTAACTTCAACTAACTTGATTGGCCTTAAGTGTTCATTAATCTGGATTTTTTTTTTAACACACCCACACCTGTACCACTCTGTTGACTGTCAGAGTATTTTTTGTTAGCTCAGCTGCTTTCCTTCCCTGGAAACCTCCCAAAGTAACCTTTCTTGAGGGGTTAATTTTCATAGTAAACCACACTCAGACCAGAAGCTGAGGAATAACCTTTATTAATTCAACATGTCCAGTTGGACTTGGACTTCTTTTTCCACAGGCCACAAATTCAAAACATGTAAAGCAAAGTATAAGCCTGAGAACAAACCTAAATGCCTGGTATTGCTGTTATCAATCCTGCATTACTCAGATTCCAGCTGCTGTGACAGGGATCAAGGGCACCCCACGCAGGGCCATTGGCAGCATTTCTGGTAGTGGAAGCTGCTCTTAGCTGTGTGTCTGCTCTACCTGCAGGACATGTGCCTTGATGCTTTCTCCCTCACTTTCTTTGTGTATTCGCTACCTGTGCTTCAGTTCAGTTCTCATCCTACCACTCCTACCCCAACCTAGGGATGCTGCCTTGCACCTGGGAAGTCCTCTCCAGCCCAGTCAGCCTTACTTCAGCAGGCTGAGCTGACCTGTTCTCTCCCCTGCCTTTATGCTTCCTTGTCTGCAATTCAGATTTGGCTGCCAGCGTCACTAAGCAGACTCTGCTTTCTGCCATCTGGGAGTACCTCAGCCTCCAGTGTTGTTAAACCTTTAAAACGTGGAAAACACTTCACTTTGAAGAAAAAAGCTGTAGGTGCAATTTGTGTCCCAAACTTATGGACCTGCTTTTGTTCTGTGACCTCCACTGAAACTGGTTCCGGCAGCTTCCTCGACCAGGCCTTTCCTTTACCATTCTTTTTGCTTTTACGTTAAGCTCATGTACATGGGACCCTATCATACGGGGTGCCCAGGATGATTTCATGGAGATCTCTAGTCCAAGCCCCCTGCCGAGGCACAGTCACCTGGAGCAGGTTACTAGGTGCAAATAATAGGGCAGGAATGTGTCCAGGTGGGTTTTCTACGTCTCCAGATAGGGAGAGTCTAGACAGCCTGTTCCAATGCTCTGCCACCCTCAGTGAATAGTTCTTCCTCCCGTTTTGGTGAAACTTCGTGTGTTTTAGTTTATGGCCACTGCTCCTCGCCCTATCGCCGGGCACCACAGGAAGGAGTCTGGCACCGTCCTCTTGGCGCCCACCCTTGAGATATTTATGAGCGTTAATGAGATCCCGCCTCAGTCTTCTCTTCTCTAGACTAAACAGGCCCAGCTCCCGCAGTCTCTCCTCGTACGAGAGATGCTCCAACCCCTCAGCATCTCTGT
>NW_008237619.1:12800039-12822614 GCF_000691975.1 Corvus brachyrhynchos | reverse complement strand
GGAGGCTGCCCCCGCTGAACCTGGGGGCCTCCGCCTTCCCGCACCACAGGGCTACCTTGAGACTCTCCGAAAAATTTATCCTGCTCCTTATTCTTAGTGCCTTCATCACCCTGTGCTTCGGGGCGTTCTTCTTCCTCCCCGACTCCTCGAAGCACAAGCGCTTTGACCTGGGCTTGGAGGATGTGCTCATTCCCCACGTGGACACCAGCAAAGGGGGCAAGAACCTCGGCGGCTTCCTTATCCACGGGCAAGGGCACGACGAGCACCGGCACAGGTGGGTGCCTCGCTCGCCGGGAAGGGAGCGGGACTGGGTGACAGGGAGATCCCTTAAAATAGGTCCTTTCCCGTACTGCTGTCCCTCCTCTCAGCGACATCCTCGTGTCTTCCCAACGTGTATCAACTTCTGAGCGCTAGCCTTGCGTCCTCCAGCTGCCATATGTAGCTGTGGCTCCATGTGTCCTTTCCCAGTGCGAATTTAGCCTTCTGGCGAGCGAGAGCTTGGAGGGCAAATATGAGGTGTCCTCCGGTGACTGATTTATTTTCTCACCCTAGCCAATTCCATGCATCAGCCATGGAAAGAAGGGGGTTAAGTTATGGCATTTGTGGAGACAGTATAAGTGACTGAAAAACTGCTGCATCTCTTTCATAGCTATTATGTACTTACTCAAAACAGCTGCTTGTTGCTGAATAGTGCACAAGAACTTTGATCTGCAAGAGACTTAATGCTGTGATCCAGAGGCTGTCAGCCTGTGATGTGCAGGACACAGAACTAGTGCAGGTGGCACAATTGCCTTTTTCTGGCCCTTAAAATCACTTGCTCTAGTGTTAATCCAGACGATTGAAGGTGCCGGTGGCTGAGTTTCCTTAATTGTATTTGCCAGCGTAAAGAAATTACAGATAAAATAAGAGTATCAGGGGTGGATATGCTGTATCAACAGCTTTTTGGGGCCACCTAAAGCTTTGTGTGGTGCAAGCCTCTAAATGTTCGGGACTGGATCATGTGAAGTTAAGCATTCAAAACGAAGGTAAAAAACCTTAAATGATGACTATACAATATATTTGCTTCTAACATACTTCAGTTGCCTAAATTCTACCCTGCTGCCTGGATTTTAGTGAGGCTGACAGATCTCTTGTCACTGTCAAATATATGTTAAAATATGATGATGGGTGATAAAATGCCTGCTTTTCCATACTCAAATTAGTAATACAGGGAATTTTAAAGGAAGGTTACTTATGCTGATAGTGTTCCTTTAAAAACAGCTTAAAATATATCTCATTGGCATAAGAATAATTTAAAGGTTATTTGTATGAGATTAAAAGGAGAGGGTTTAATTTACTTCTCTTTATTAATCTGTTATGAGTTATAAAGAATACGTGAATACTATGGTATTTTTCCTTAAGGCATCTTTGCTGTTGGATGTCTTGGGGCACTTAACATGAGCCCTTTCTCCCTATCTGAAAGGGCACGGGTACTTAATATTTAACAAGGACTTATTTTGTCTATGATGTTAATTGCTGGTGTGGTTAAACGCTGCAGTAAACATAGGTTTAGACAGTCTCTAATACGCCTTTGAAGTTCTTGTCTTTCACTGTGTGAGTTTAATTTTTTGTATGTGTGATCTTATTTCTTAGCTTCCCCAGTCCCTGTGGCACATGCAGTCAAAATCAGTTTCTAAAATATAGGACAGATGAAACAAAAAGGAGAGTTCAGAAATGTTCAAAACTCCAGCTGTGGCTGTTGTACCTTGTGTTGCCCAGTAGATGGGCTGTAGAAAAAAGGAGTCTGTTGATAGTGATAGTTCATATGAATCCTTTCCAGGCTTCCTCTTTTAGTTACTGAGGCCACAGCTTTAGGAATGAGGTACATACTTTTTTGTCTGTCATGTGTAGATAAGCAGTAGCTTACAACTGTCAGAGCTAAATGCATTTTGGTTGTTTGGGATCTGTTCTTAAAAAAAGTGGTTATCCTGACGTCAGTTAACTGTCCTATGGTTCCTGTACTGCTATGAACGTGTGTTCCTCTCACCTCCCCTCCATCCAAAATTTCCCTGTCACGTTCATTTTTTTAGTTGTTATTTGAGCAAGAATAGTTATTATTCCTGTTGTTTTAGCTTTGCAAACCAGGCGTATCTTAACTACTTAAAAAGCCTGCCTGCTTAACCTGCTTGTAAGACCCTTGTGTGAATGTCAGAATATGCATTGTGAAGCAAGGTTATGTGCTTTTGTGCTTTAATTTTGAAGCAACTGCTTTGGCTGGTTACCACATAGTTTTATCAACGGGCTATTTGCCATCAGCTTGGAGCTGATGTGGTTGTTTACCATAATGGAAAACTGCCATTTTTGTTGCCAAGTTCTTGCTCCTGGATTGCCTGGACGTTGACAGATGATATTTTGAGTAAGTGTAGGACCTTCAGTGGTGAGCTCTAGATTACTTGTTGTCACACTTTGGGGTGGAAAAATTTGTTCTGCTTACTATCAAGGGGCAAAGTCAAGCATCAGGTACTTTATGACTGTTGGTTTGTTGGGCGAGGCAGAGGAGTTATGGTACCAAAGGTCAAGAGAAATTAACGTAATCCTAATATGAAGGAGGATGCAGTCTAAAATGTGAAGTGTGAGGATGGATTGGCAAACTGTATTTCCAGAAACTGAGGGGCTTCAGAACTAATTGGCTCAAAGGTCATGCATATGAAGTATACACTTGATTGTGAAATGATGGGTGTTTTGATTTAGTCACTAAAAAAAGAAAGTGTTTCTTCTGTGGATGGTGGTATTGATGCCTATCAAATGATAAAACACACATCACATTATACTGCTCCCTTAGTATATAATATTTTAATGCTCATTTTGCCCCGCTCAAATTTTTAGTTTTGTAGGCTGCTGGAAAATATTTTTATTTCTGTCTTCTAGAAAAATGCAGCAGTGATGTAGGTAGAAAATCATTTCACGATCATGCTTTAGTGTTGGGTGTGCAAACAATGGTTCCCACTGGACTTCTCTGTATTCCTTGCATTGCTTTCCCACCTCTTCCCCTGGGCACCCTTGACATTCTTGAGTGCTTTTATTTTTATTGTTACAGTGGTTACCCCTTGCTGACATTAACTTTACATCTTCCATTAAATTGTTTTCTTTGCTGCTCCTGTCCCTCTTTTGTTTTCCCCTTCCAAGCAGAAAAAAAGGGTGGGGGGGAAGCCCTACTCCCTTCTTGATGTTCTTAAATATTTATTCAAGAGTTACAGTGTTCTTGCCTATCTCTAGAGAAAAATACATTTTTTCTAAGAAGATGGTTAAAATCTGGGGTAAAACTGCAGTTTATGTTTGGGAAATGGACGGGCTGTATTACAAGGTAATACTCACTTCCAGCTGTTCATTTGATCTGTAAGCTCTTCCTGCAGGGTAGTGTGTGAGGAATGAGTGAATAATGTTGGGAAGGTGTACCACTAATTTTTGCCTTTGAGAGGAGGGAGAGTGGAAAAGATTAGTCCAGGACTTAGGAAGATATGTGCATACATACACTTTTAAAAAATCAATTTAATTTCCTGAAGATGAATTTCTTTCCATTTCAAATAGGCTATTGCAGAGATTCTGGAATGAGAGCTGCATGGTTTTGAAGACACATCTTGCCAAACGAACTTGTGTAGCATCCAAAATTTGTTACATGATTTTAGATAACTGTAATTTTTCCCAAACTTCTGCATCTCTTGCCACACAAAGATACTTAAGGTGTTTCTTACTAACCAGTTACTTTTCAAGTGTATGGTATTTCATTCTTCAGTACCAGATCTAAAAGATAGCTCTGGAAGTAAACCAAAACATTCTTACAGCTTCTTTGCATCTAATGTAAATGAGTGAGAATGCAAATGCCCTGTAATCTCCTTGATTTCTCAGATTTTTTAAAAATAAGATTAGCTGCAATATGAAAATCGAGAAGACTTGTTTCTTTAATGATGTGTCAAAGCAGCTGCTCTTTGTATTACTTGACAAAAGCTAAGGCCATTTCTGTGGCGAAAGTACATTAATCCTAGAGGCAATGAATAATGTAATTTTATGAGCTCAGAGCTACTTTGTAACTGCTGTTGGGCCAACAGTTCAGTCCTTCAGAACTTGTGAAGATGTCTCTTCAGCTGCTGAATTCCTATGTGTGCCTTCAAGTCAAAATTTGTGGTTTAAAAAAGCAAACCCACCAACCCTCAAGTCATCAGGTTGACAGCAGCTGCTGCTAATACAAGTGACCACCTCAATGGCCTTGGCCTCTGTGGGGCAGTGGGTATAGATCAGTTTAAATCATGCTTTTGACTTTTTGTTTCTGGGAAGCTGGGGAATATTGACTGCTGTATTATGCAAAGATGGAAGCTCTGCAGTCTGATATGACGAGCTGTGGGTCAGCAGCTGTATGGCAATAGTCTGAAAGTGCTCTTCTGTTGCTCAGTATGTGGTTGTAGCAGCTGCTGCCTCTACTCTTAGGGAGTGAAAGTAACAAAAATTATTCTGAGATGCTTTTGGCCTTAATTTCTTCTTCTAATTTCTACTTTAAAAAAAAAATGAAAAGCTTAATATGCTTCTTTTGAATCCCTTTATCTTCTCTCATCTATATGACTTAATTAGCCATAGTAAAAGTGGGCAGAGGAGATAATTTAGCTTCTATTACTCAGTGGGGTCAATGTCTTCTGTCATCCTCTGCCATGCCATCAAGTATAAAAGTGCATAAGACTCTTTGCTCTTCCTTTCCAACTTTACTTGAGACACACTTCATTAATGTAATTAAGAGTATTTGCTATTGTGATTCAGGCAACCTGTTTTTTCCCCTTAAAAATCAGGAGCCACTCTAGTGTCTGCGCCCCAACTCCTACTCCATTCAGTTTTTCAGTGCATGAGATCGAGCCTGTCTTCAGAGCAGACTCCCCACAGTCTCTCTGGAATGTGGGCGCTGATGTTAAGCTGAGATGCTCGATCTAGAAGCAAGAATTTTCTGGGTGCAACATGCAGGAAATGCAGGTCCTCATGGTGATGCCTCTGGAGCCGAAGAGGGCAGGATAGTGCATTCCAAGTCAGAGTTCAGAAACATCTTGTATGTTCAGTGCAAAGTTGAGGTAAATGCCTGGTGTCAGTCTTCAGCTGCTGAAGCTTTTGCAAGAGCACTGACCCTCTTTAAATAAAGACTTTTCTCAGCTGGAGTTTTTAGTAGCCACATGTTATTCTTTTCTCTGGAGCCCCTGTTGAGAAGAGACTTGAGAGATGATGCTAGTACTTGAAGAATTATGGGAGTTTGATGTCCCACATTATAACCTTAAACTTAATTGTGATTTTTCCTGAAGTTGCTCTGGACAGTGGGAGAGGTGCCCTCTTGGATTATTTCTAAGGTTCTGCTGAAATTAGCACTTTATGTTGTAGGCTGAGAAGTGCTTTCAATTTTGAAATACAAAATGCAAATTTTAGACCATCTGTTTAGATGTCCTCCCTCCTCCCCCCCCCCCATCTGCTGAACAGCCTACATCATATGTAGAGTGCTGCTTTCTTCATGTTCTCTTGCTGTACTCCAGTTCGTCAAAGTATTTCCTGTATTATGAAAGAGAGGAGTTGAGTGCTGGTGTTTTCCAGTTCTTACCCTTTCCAGTTAAAAAAAAAAAAAAGCTTTAACTTGTTGGTTTTCTGCATGATCTACACTTCGTCTACATGCTGGAAAACAATCAGGCGTGGGAAAACTGCAGAAAGCCTGGCTGGATTTAGGCCAGCTAGTGGGTGGGAGGCAGTAGCAATTTGGTTCATTTGGAGTTTTGTAGATTAAAATCTCGAAAGAACTTTAGCATAAATGTGGGTTGCTTGATGATGGTAGCAGTGTAGGCAATAGTAAGCAGTATGGCTAGTTGTGGGCATACTGCACTACAAGAGTTCCCCCATCTTCTGATCCTTTCAGTTTCATGTAGTAAATACAAACATCTCAATCCTACTCAGTTTGTTCTGAGTTATGGGTTTTTTCTTCCTTACAACAAATATTAGCAAACTTGTAATTGGTTTTACATACATGTGTGGTATGTGTACATGTTTTCATAACGATTGAACTGAGACTGAATATGGGCAAAGAGGAGGAATTTTGTAATGCCTTTCTTCTTATGTCCATCCCTAAGAAGCCCGTAAAATTCAAAACGTGGTCAGTGACTTTATTCCACCATCCTTCACTTTTAATTTTTGCAGTTCTCGATATTGAGAAAAGTCTGGTCTCGTGGGTGGGCAGCTGTTTCTCACAGTAGTTATTCAGGCTAACAGAGTAGGAACTTGGAGACGTGTGTTTGGGTATAGCTTGTGGGATTTGTTCTTTTCCCTTCATTTTCAGATGCAGGCTCGAGTGAGTGCTATGATCTGTCTTAATTCAGTAACTAGATTATCACTTTTTTACTGAAATTTAGAGTTCTCGTGCAAGTAAACTGTGGTGAGAGGGGTGGCCAACAGGCCAGTAAGGGGCAAGAAAGGGAAAAAACAAATGCTTTTTCCTGCTGCCTCAAACCTTGAAATAAAAAGTCTGAAGGCTCCAAATGTCCTGTATGACTGTAACTGGTTTATTTAGAGTGAATACATGGAGCGGAAGATTGGGAAAGGTTTTTGTGACTAAGTTCTTGTCATATGTTTGCTCATAAAATTTGTAGGCTTTTGATTCCTTGTGTCTTTATGTTGTCTGATGTAGTGCCCTGTATAGAGCAAATTATGTAACTTCATCCATTCACTCAAGGATGTGGAAATTCTGTATTATTTTTGAGATCTACAGATACTAAATGATAAATAGTAAGGGAGATAGCTGTCCCTGGTAACTTCCATTCCTGCCATTTTTGTTTTTTTGAGTACCTAACCAGATACACTGGAGTTTCTAAAACAAACAAACAAAAAAGTTGAGAAGATAGGTTAATAAGTAAGCAGTAATATTCTTTTGTTACCTAGAGACTGCTTTTTAAAGGTCTTTTTGGCCTTGTCACCGAAGCAAGCAAAGTTTATCTGAACATGCTATGGACACATTGTAGCTCTCACTGATCCTTCGCTGTTCTCTACTCCCTCTTTTTCCCTGATCGATCAGTAGCAAAGGGTGACCTGTTAAAATAAGTACATTTCTGTATCTTGTGTGTATCCTGGTGCTGAGGGAAAGACCTTAATTGGAAACAGTGCTGAAGGAAGGATCACAGACCCCAAGAGTAGTTTGTGATACTTGTTCTGCTGCTAGTCAGTCTGCACAAGTGTAATTTTGAACCAGCCACAACACGTGTCCTCTGTTCTCCACTGATAGAGAAGGGTGGTTGGAAATGAATGCTGTGGCAGGGAGGACCTGGCTTTTGTGGGATAGCAGTAGCAATGGGGTGTGTTTACTGAGGTGGTAGACAACATTGGGACAGAAAGCTAAAGGCCATTGATGTTTGAAATACAGGGGTGTGTTAATTCTGCTTCTCAGAGGATTTATTTGCCCAAACATTGAATCATATTTGTCATTCTGTCTTGCTGCCTTTGTTCTTTTAAATATTCTTATCATGCACACCTATGAACTGGATTACCTTGTATGTTGTATTCAGCATCAGTTTAGTTAATGTTTTACGTGCTCTGTTACTTGTTAGTTACCTCTTAACCCACCAGAGGATTTTGTGCTTCCCCAGCTCCTTGCAGTAGCACTGCCATTGCAGCTTACAGTAGACAGCTAGCTATTTTCTGTGATTCTATTTGAGAGAGCAAGTTTGAGGTTTTCACTTGGCTTAACATTATGTAATCTGATCAGTATGGCATGAGCAAAATTACAGTTTTAAGGGAGTGCATGTGACGAAAGTATTTTCTTGCTATATAAAGCTTTAAGAGCTCCTCAATGAGATTACTTTGTGTCTGTTAACACCAGCATGCAGAAATGTCAATTTTCACAGAATCCTAGAATGGTTTGGGTTGGAAGGTACCTGAAAGAACATCAATTACTAACCCACCTGCCAAAAGCAGGGACACCTTCCACTAAACCAGGTTGCTCAAAGCCCCACACAGCCTGGCCCTGAACACTTCCAGGGATGGGACATCCAAAGTTTCCCTGGACAACTTGTTCCAGTGCCTCATTACCCTCACGGTAAAAAATTTCTTCCTAACATCTAATCTAAACCTTTTTCAGTTTAAGGTCATTTTCCCTTATTCTAATCACTACATGCCCTTGTAAAAAGTCCCTCCAGCTTTTTTCGTAGGACGTTTTTTGGTACTGGAAGGCTCCTAGAAGGTCTCCATGGAGTTCTCTCCAGGCTGAGTCAACCCCAGCTTTCTCAGCCTGTCTTCATAAAGAGGTGCTCCAGCTTTTTCTGTATGCTAGTAGCCAGCTGGAAGTCTTTTGCCAGATGACATTCATCTCATCTGAGTTTTAGCACTGTTTGCAGGCCAGCCAGGCATCTGAAGCTTGCACAGAGAAGCTGCATAAGTGGTTTCTCATTAATTTGTTATCATATCTCTCTGTGACCTGCTGACATGTTTTAAGGCTGAAGTGTATCATCAGGCCACTTACGAGCAGGTGACCATCAGTGGTAAATCAAACTAATCCAATTTACTTTTTATTGGATCAACCTGAATGTACTTACAAAGGGTGAGAAAACCATCATCTGTGGGAGTGGTATATTCCTTAAACCCTGCAGTGGGAATGGGAAAATCACATCTCCTTGCTTTGACTATCCTGCTGGATAAACAAACTTGTGGTGAATATACTGGATTCTATTCCTGGTTTAGGTTTGTTGGCTGGTAAGAATAGCTTACAGCCATGTGCTGTTTCCTCAGCAGATTTTTTTGGGTATGTTGCTATCTTTATAAATGTATTGCATTTTGAGTGCTGTTTGCTGTTTTCCCAGTGCAAGTTAGAGGATCTGCTTTTGCTCCAGAATACTTGCATCCTTTCTGCAGTATATTTAGAAAATCATAATCTAGAGCTGACTTTCTGGACCACAAACTTCCTGTTTGTTTTCACCACTTTTATGAAATAAAATTTGCTGTATGCTTTAAACACAAAACTTGAAAAAAGACCTGCCACACTTTTGGCTTGTTTGAGATGGCAGTAGTGGGAAAGATGCTGAGAGAAGAGGGAAGTTATTTTCCTGGTTAAGATAAAATATTTTTCCCCCCTCCTTTTTTCTTTCTCACAGAAAGAAAGTATTTTGTCTTGAAAAAAGGATAGCGTGAACTAGTTTGAATCAGAACCATGTTTCTAATGACCTTTTAAATCTCTTAATCAGTTTTATCTTGGAAACACTGATGACTATTTAATTCTAAACTTAATAATTGCAGATGATGCAAGCATGTGTCTGTTTTTTCAGTACTGTAATCACACATCCTTAGTTTCCTAAAGGCATCTGTTCTGTTGTCGCTGGCTTCTATTTGAGTGGAAAGTGTTCTCCAAGTTATTAAGTGACACATGTAGTGAATTCTGAATTGCAATGCACGGAGTTCTGGGGAAGAAAATATTGCAGAGGTGTAAGAGGCTCTTTGCATCATCGAGTTACAAGGGGTATCTTGGAATTTCATATTTCTAATTTGTGAATAATTCCACCTTCTACAGACAGTGGGATCCATGACAAAATGTTAATGTGTCTGTGATACAGCCATTTTCTAATAAATAGAAAAAAACATAACAAATGTGCAATAATGCAAGCAATTAAACAAATTTTAACTTCAGTTTTGTCACTGTCTTGCACAAAATTATTTAAACTGGTTGTTACTCTGAGCTGTTCTGATTTAGATACTTAAAAACAGTCAAGCTGGATCTGCTAGTTGTTATACTTGTTAAATTGGTCCAGATCCATGCAGTGAAAAGTGCAAAGAGTTTCACTGTTACACCCATTTTTATGTGAAATGAGTTACTTTTTCACATTGTAGATGCTCGAAGGGAACTTAAATGCTCTTCAGTAGCTGTCACGCTGATAACTAAGAATTTTTGTAGTTTTACATTGTGTCTGGGAGCTTTGTCCTTCTGAGGGTCTGATACCTATGGAAGGATACCAAGGTATCTGTGTATGTGATATCTATAAACTGCCCCGTGAGGTTGATAATCAGTTGTCACTGCCATCATTTAAGTACTTGAATGTGGAACTTCAAAGCCAATGGCTAAGGAGATGACTGATATTTTACTGGCAGTTTTTATGAATAACTTCCGTATAAACTTGGTTCATCATTTTCTTGAAGTGATATTGGTGAACATGGTGATTGGAAAGAATGCAAAGTTGTATTGTTAACCAAAGGAAGCTCTTTTGTGAAAACAAGACCAAAATCCATTCAAATCCCTACTCAAAACCAAACAAGAAACCCTGCCATCACTCCATCATTCTTGGTATTCCTTAATGTGAAAAAGATGCCGAGTTCTTTTCCACCAGTGTTTTTTTGTTGTTCTTTCTGACTGGCTTTTACTTTGCCCCATGTTGGCATTGCAGTACTTGGCAGCTGCTTGCTGGCCAGAGTAGGCAATGGGAGCAGTTTATTGACTCACAAAACCAAATGCCTAATGGTGACTTAGTTCTTGTGTGTGTGGTGAAACAATGGAATTTTTGTGATTGTGTTATAAGCACTGCATGTGGGCCCCAGGTCCTTGGTTTGGTCTGGGTTTTATACATCTGTAGCCTTTTGATATGTTTGTTTTGATTTCCATAAATCACTTGAGCACTAATTTTATTCAGATGAATTTGCTATTGCAGTTAAGCATTGTCGTTTGCTTGACACCCCGTCTCCCCTCTTTAGATGTAATTTTCTCAGAATAGCATCTGGCCATCACACTACAGTGGGACTAGATCATCTCATCTACTGCTGTTAGAAAGAAAAATGAGGCTTGACATATTCGTGTCAATTTGGCACGATGCCTGAACCATTATGCTCAATGAAATATGTGACATTTCAAGTGGTAATGTAACCTGCAGGAACACACTTGCAGGAGAAACTTGAGGCAGTGCAAAGAAAATGCCACCCTTACTTGGGCTGGGAGGTTCACGTACTGACACAAGCCACCTGATCAATACCCATCACAAGATTGTGGTTTAGTCCATTAAGATACTTAATTTTGGTAAAAATTTTTCAATCTCTAGAATTTGGTGGTGGTGGTGATCCTGGGAAATTTAATGTGCCTTTTGAGTTTAAAAGAAAAAAAAAAATCCAAGGAAACATCTATGGAGCTTCCTTTCATACAGTAGCAAGTAACCAACTAGCAACTAACCCAAACTCCGAAGTAGTGTGTGTAACTTTAGAGTCAGTTGTAATTACTTCTAGCAAATTTGTTTTGAACCTTCATGGATTCATAGTGTAGAATTTTTAGAAAAAAAGCAAGCTGTGTAATACTGTCTAGTGTTTTACTAAATAGAAAATACATGGAAGCATAAAAAATTTTAGGTATTCCTTAAATATGGTACTTAGCAAATTCATTTTTCTATATCTGAATTCTTTTAAGAAGAAAAAATTCTGGAGCCTGTACAGACTGTAAGTAGAGTTCTTCCAAGCTGTCTTGAAAAATTGCCTTAAATTCCATCAGCCATAACCTTGCTCTTTCCAGCTTTAAAGTGTATTTAGTAATGCTTAAAATAGAATGCCTTTTGAGATTTAGAAACTCTTGTATTTACATCAAACTGTTCAAACGCATTTGTGGCAGATGGTTTTTGGTTTTGTATTTAATTTTCAGTTTCTACTCTACCTTTCCTTTTTATAGAATTGTTCACTTATTTTTAGCAATTTGACCCTACTGTTTTCAGTTCAGTGCTCAACAGTTGAAATACAACAGGGCAGTGAAAGTGGCAAGGGCCATCCAATGGCTCTCTAGTCCAGGACTTCTAAAACAGCAGCATCATCTTCTATGCTCTGTAGAGATGGAAAAGCTGGGAAGGGAGGAAAGCATGGGAGGAGCTGGATTGAAGTGTAACCCAGAAATTTTTCTTATATTCCTTTATACCATGCTGTTTTTCACAGCACAGCCTTTGGCCCAGCCTTTTTCCTACAAAGGCAGGTGTGGCCCTGAAACGTGTTGTGGTGATGGATGGGCAATACTGCCTCTTATTTTAACCTGTTAATAATGACTGAACTTTAATTCTGAGAAGAAAGAATGAGTAAAAGCCTCCATAAAACTAAAGAAATCCTCAAGAAAGGAAGCCACATTAGGCTTTGACAGCCATCTTAAATACCATGTTTTGTGTTATTTATTTTTCCCCATACCTTTTTTCTGGAATACAAAGTGGTAATGACTGATGGTGACATAATATTTATAGAGGAGGGAATAAAACTTCCATTTCCTAGGCTGAGTGCTTGATTTTGCAGCATCTTTACTTTAGGGGTGGAAAGAGCTTCCAGCTAATATTGTCTTCCATAGAATATTATGTGGGTTGGGCTGCAAGGATATGACCTTTTGCCACACCATTAGTTTTGAGAAATAGAGTCTGTCTTTAAAATTGCCGTAGGTGAGTGTTCGGCGTCTTCTACCAAGCACAGAGGTTCTTCAAGCAGGAGATTCACAGCAATCATTTACTGGCTCATGCAGAGAGCCTAGCCAGTTAGGCAGTTTACTCTGGATTAATGTGCTTACCCAAGCTCAAGGACTCCCTGCTGGCCTGGAAGGTATAAGGTAGGAAAGTATCAGCCTCCTTTGATCTCAGAGTGGGTTGATTCTTGATCTTGCTGAGTCAGCTAATTCCAGTTCCACTTTTTTCTCAGCTTTTATGCCTTTTTGAGGTAGTATTTTTCTCTTGAATTAATGTCTCATCAATTACACTCTTTTTTCTTACCCTTTGTGGCTTATAGCTATGAGAGAATCCTCTTAAAAGGTACCAGTTTATTTTTAGAGGAGCTCAGCCCAAGCTCACACTGGGTTTTTGGGTTGTAAGAGAGTTGAATTCTTGGTTTGGTGATCTTGGGACTGTGTGCTTGTTTACTCGGGACCAGTATATTTGCAACTATTAGACCTGAGCTCAAAGTAAACATGACTTTGATGCCAGTGAAGTAAAGGGTTGTAGGTCTTTTTCCAGTTCGAAAATTTTCATTAGTCAAATCAACAGTGTTATCCTGCTTGAGTAATCTCTTTCTTAATTATATGCTGTTATAGTGTGGATGTATTTGTTAGTGAAATGAACACTTTTTCATGAAAGAGGTAAGAATGTTGCCATAATAATTTTAAGTAATGAAACAGATCTTAATTTAATCTTCAGGGAATCAAACATGGGACTATGACTCGCCACGAGCTGCATTTTGTTGTTGGGAATTCAGGGAGTTGTATATGGTGCATATATGGTGGAGAACGAAGAAATGAGACTCTAAATGCTGGATGCATATGTTATTTTATTCAGCAAATGAACAGAGGAAGATAATACTGTGTACTATGTACTGGTTTCTAAAGCTCTCTGAAAAACCTGAGATTCTATTGATGAAGACAATTCAAAGATCAAATTGCTGAGACGTTTTATACCCCCAGCTCTCTCATTGTTTTAGATTCGTGTTTTGGGCTACAGTATTTCTGTGTGTTTTCTGTTTTGGTCATGTCAAACATGAGTTTGTGTCCAGCTCATCTGCTGCTGCATACATCTAAAGCCTGTATATGTAGCTTGTAAAACATGTTAGTATTACAGTATTTTACTGATACTGGAAATACCACTGATAGCTTTAAATCAGCATTTCATTGCATTAGCTTAATCTGTTAATATTATGATAGGCTTGTGAAAAGCACACATGGTAGTTCTAAATGTACATACTACTGAAACATTGCTCATTTGCTGTATTTTGTTTCACTTTGTGTGTCCTGACAATAATTTGATTGCAGGTATACATGAACAAAGATTTGCTCAGCAATTCCTGAAGAATGCCAAGTCATCTTTGGCTGAATTATTTGTTATGTGTTAAGAATAGTTTACGCATCACAGTTAATTCTCTTGTACTTTTCCATTTTGCATTCTGTTTACTGCCACGATGCTGGCATCCTTACCTTGTTTATGGGTCAGTCATTCCTTAGACTGCATCCTGGATTTTGCTAACCGAGATGGCTGTCAGTGGTGTTGTTTCCTCAGCTGGGAAGACATTTCAGCTGGGAAGGTGTCTTTTGCAGAGTGAAGCTTATAATTGATATTTTGTGCAGCTTGCTCATGGAATGGAGCAAATGAGCAAACTCCTGCATAATTTGTGGCAATGATGTCTATATTCTTGGAAGATATTTGGAAGCTCTCTGGACATGATCCTGGGCAACCAGCTCTAGGTTGACCCTGTTTGAGCAGTGGGGTTGGATCAGATGACCTCCAGAGATCCCTTTCTCCCCTCAACTTTTCTGTCATTTTGTGTTGAGGACTGTATTCTCATCTGACACGCAAAAACCTGCTTTCCATATGCATAGATGTGCTGAGTAGTGTGAGCCTTGCATTGTTAGTTAGGTTTTTTTGAATGGGGAGTTCCTAATCTAGTGTTGCTTTTCCAGCCTTTTTGAAAAGGAAAAAACCAACATCCAGTTATCTGTCTCCTGAATCAAAATTGCATATTTTATTAGCAGTGGGGATTATTTTCATGCAGAAACTTATTAAAAGCACCTGGAAGGCTAAATAATTTGTCACGTAGTTTTCTCTTATCCTCTGCTTTACTGACAAGATTAAAGAACTTTGGGAGTAATGAGATAGAGTTTTGCTCTGTGGAACAGTGCAGATTAGACCTTATGTCATGATTTCCAGGTATTTTGTTGCTCTATCTTTAGTTACTGTTTTGGCTGATTTGCTAAGTAGAGAGGTATAAAGTTTTTCTTTCTTTCTAACTAGTCCCAGCAGTGCTGAATGGGAGAAGAACTTGTATTTCTGTTTTAATTAATGCAGTATTACTATTAAGTACATCCACACTGCAGTCTGTGTCATTTTATATGAAAACCTTTTGAATCACAGCATTTGTGTTATGTGTGTGTATGTATATATTTCCCCCCGAGACAAGGACAAGTGTTTCACAACAGACTGTTGCTTGCAGCTCCTGTCCTGTAAGAGTTTTTCTGATGATGTGTCATGTAATACCTTCTGGAAACTATTGATAATCTGACACTGAGTTCGAACTGAATTTTTTTTTGTTGCTGTTGTTGCCCTGTAAGTCATCCAGTTTCTGTAAAGCAGGACTACATTTTAAACTGCTGCCACGTAGAAGGAAGGGAGTGATTCTGCCAATCCTGTGCTGCAAGGATCTGTGTGCTTCAGACAAATCCAGTGCTGCCGCTGTGCCACAGTGAGGCGAATCGAGTAGCACTGATGCTGTGTGAACCAGGAGGGTTGTGCACAGTGGTGTCCTGGTGGCGAGAGGAAGAAGTCAGGAGAAATTGCTTTAGACCTGGGTTTGGACAGAACTGCACACCCCTAATACCGTTGATTCCCCTTAATGAAGAGCTTGTCTCCCTTCCCTATGGGAGATCCCAGGATATTCCCCCTCCTCTTTCTCTTCAAGCTCTGCCATACAACATTTCAGTGCATGGCTTATGGCACCGTGCATGTTGAGTACTATTCTGATTTTAAACACATTGATAGACAGGTGTCAATTTACCATACAGACATATGGTAACAATTATAGGTGCAGGAGGAAGATAAATCTGAGCAATGTTTGTGAACTTCCAATCAGATATTTAAAGCAGTGTTGCTTCTGGGGTGTGCAAGGCAGCTTTGGCTGGGTGATTAAAATAGCATTATGGAAATGTGGTAGCTTGAATTGACAGAACATCTGTGTGAGGGTAGTCACTTCCTTAGAGCTTTGTAGGACCTGCCAGAGGGTTTCCCTTGCAGAGAAGCCTGGTACCATCTGCTTACCTGAAAGTTTGCCATCTCTGAGTCTGCATTATGCACCACTTGCTACTTTTACTTTGTAACAGCCTTTCTCACTTTGTGGGGTTTTTTTTTTTTGCTGTCAGTTTACTTGGTATTTGAACAATTAAGAACTTCTAGAGTAAGACCATACTAATATCATGGTGATTGCTTTAAATTGCTAACTTTCCCCAGCTGTTTTTCTTCTGTTGGTTAGAGTTTTGGTGCTTACTGCTGGAGATCAGGCTACCAAGAAGACTTAGAGTGTAAAAGGAGGGAGCTATCTTATTTACTGGGATACCCCTTTGGAACACAGACATCAGGAAGAGGACATTGCTTCAGTTAATATAGTTCTCATTTTCCGAGTATAGGGGGTGGGAAAAGGGAAGGAAGTACCTGAGTAGGAATTGGAAACTGAAGGGGAGGGGGGAGATTGAGCCAGTGCTAGCAGAGGACCTTGATGGTGGTGAGGAGCAGCAGTTTATTTCTTTGAAAGCTGGAGATGGAAACTGCGCTTGGAGCAAAATAGAAGAGGGTAGGATAACTCTGAAATAGTGCTTTTTGGTTTCCTTCATTTTTTTCCTAAATAGAAAAAGATCACTGTTGTCTCCAGTGTAAGAAGAGTTATTGGCTGAATGAGATACCAGAGACTAGTCAGAGTGGCTGTGGCAAGAGGAGATATTTGGAGGCAGTTGATAGGAAGGCATAAATAAAATTTAGGATTGTAGGGAGTGACTCTTGCTGATGGAAGAAGTGGTATCAGTGGGATAAACTAGAGAAGAGGAAACCATAGGGCTGAGTGATGGAATAGATGATAGAACTGAGAGTGGGGAATGGCCATGGATAGTAGTGGTTAATGGCCGTGTGAATTTGTGTGCAGAAAACTTTCTACTTGTACCTTGGGCTTTAGTTTAACACTCTTGAACGTGCAGGTCTAAAGCAATTGAAGCTCCTTTCCTGTTCTACTGTGTCCCCAGATGCTTAATCTTGACTATATTCTAGCCCCAACATCAGTGTTTGGGCAGTCAGCCAGTTAGGAGACCTGATTTGGCCTGAAATGATCCATAATTTTTCAGCTGGCTCAGCTCACCACTGGCTGAATGGCTTGTTGCCCAGTCTCCTGAGTACCAGCATAAGGAGTAAGTGAGCTTGCTTTTACAGGGCCTCTAAAGCCCTGAAAAAAGAATGATTTGCACAGAGATGGTGACCAATATAAGGAATATAGGGTTATAATATCCTTCATCCGTAAACCAGTATTTCAGCTGTTACAGTTGATCATTCCAGTAATGCTTTAGTCATACACAGTCAGTCTTTAACATAGTAAATCAGCAGCATGTATGAACATACAAGCATCCTTACGTGCCAGTAGACTTGTTTCCACAGAAGTGCTGGTTTTGTAGCCATAGGTGACTGGCTGTGACAATGCCAGGGGAGCTGTGTTCCTGTGCTTTATCTGGCTGGTGATCAGCAGAGGGGATCCATGCTGATGGTGTGCAACTCTTACTTACCCAGGGATATCTTCTTACCATTCCACACAGCTGAACTTCTTGACCCCAGGCATACAGTGAAGGCGGTGTCATCACTTTTCCAGCTGAAAGTTTGGTCTGCAGATGGGTCCCCTCTGAGTTTGTTAGAGAAGAGCTTCCCAAAGCTTAATCTGCCAAGGCTTGTGCATTGCCGTGGTGCTCTAGGTGTTGTTTGGGTTGTCCAATTATCATTTATCTCACTGTGGTTTTTATCCAGTAGTCCTCAGTTTCCAGCAGATCCTTACCCTACTGCTGTTGGGACCTTTCACTTGTCAGTAGCTAGGTATTAATCAGCTTAAATATAATGTGCAACTGTAACTGGAGTCTCTTTTATATTTTTTGCTGCAAGCTGATATGTGTGAAACCCTGTCAAGGTATTTTCTCTTCCTCTGTGGTTTACCTAGATAGAGGATGCCAGCCTCCTGCTACTAGCTCAAATGGTGGATTCTCTTAATGATGAAAAGCTCCAGCATTTCCATTTTGAAACATGAGGATATTAAAATGATTGTCATAATTTTTAGTGATTGCTGCGTCTTAATTTTCTTAACAACCACACCTTTAGCCCCAAACACAATTCTATATGACAAATGTCTTTTGTCAGCCCATTTTCTCTTGTCTCAAGTTCTGTTCTTAAGGTGGCTGACTTGATATTCTAAAGGTCAGTAAGATATTGCTGCTCACAGTGTTTAAATTTTTCTGGTTGTTATTTGAAGCTAAATAAACTGTTCTTAACAAAATAAAATAAAAAATTGGGTCGATAGAGGTATTTGCTTGTTAACTGTGTTGATTGAAAAGTTTTCTTGGTCTGTGTTATGGTTTGCTTGGTCTTTTATCCAAAACAAGAGCAGACTAGGAGTTTTCTTCTTTCTACTTTTGTTCATCCTGGAATCACATATTTAGTGTGGAGCTTTCGGGACAAATTCTTTTCTAGTATGTCCCCTCTTGTTCTTTCATTTTAGAACAAGCTTATAATATCTGTGTAGAATGTCACAGAAGCATCTATCCTACCAGATGTGGAGAATGAGGCTCTCCTGTTTTATTAAGCATTTAAAGCATTTCTATTAAGCACTTCCCATTGCAAGGAATTAATGCAGCTTTCACTGTGGTATTCTTACACAGTGATTGCAGCAAGCTTTTGATACCTGCTGAAGGAAAGTTTTTAAGCTATAAACTTATGAAGGTAACGGGCAAGATCCTGTTTCTCTTTTGCTTAAAGATTCTCATATATTGCTGTTTCTGTATGTCAGACGAAATGTTAGAAAACTCTTCATAGCTTATTAGGCAAACAAATGTTGCTCTCAAGGGCATATACACATCAATAAATGTGCTAAAAATTCCTTTGCTTTAACATGTGCATATGCAGAAGGAAAAGAAATTTTTTCAACTGGCCAAAGCTCCTACTCAGAACTTCAGTTTCTGGAGGCTATTATTTGGGTCGTTTCCATTACTCCTGAAGATTTTCTGCTGTGCCTCCCGGAACTTTTTTTCCCTTCTGGTAGTACCATGTGCAGAAGAAGAGATTTGTAATTCTGGGGTCAAGGAAGATCAGAAATGAAGAGAGAGCAAGATACTGTGTATAATGCACGTGTACGATTGCAGTTCTTTTGTTGTCGCTTTGTCCTTGTGTTTGTCCCCATATCCTCCCAAAATTCCTGTACAGATCTGAGGTTTTGAACCCAGCATCCTGTCTTGGTACAACTGTCAGGCAATGTGGGTGGTACAGAGAGTGGAGTAGCAAGTCAGTACTGTAGTGCTGAAGATGTAATGCAAGCTTCTGTAGAGCATACACTGAAACAGTTGCGGGTGTTGTATAAAATGATGATTCATTTTCTTTAGGTAAAAAAATATTTTAAGAATTATATTTTTGAAAAATCAAAAACTCCTCACTCCAAAGAACATTAAAATGTTGTGTAGTATAGTAGTTGCACGTGCAGTTGTGGGTCTGCACATTCTTGAAAGGATGAAAATTAAGGTATAGGAGAAACCAGTGATATTCTTGGGTTTTAGATGTTTGAATCTATTTTGTTTAATCTGAAAGTAACTAAGTCTAACTAATTTTAGGGTTCTGTTTAATATTGGGTAGCTAAGTTAGCAACTTCTTCCCAGAAAAACTTCTATCAAAGCAGCTTTGTTTATCATTGTGAAAAGCTTGAGTTTACAAATTCAAAAAGTTTTGTATAGAATAGAGAAAAATAAGTAATGCTTGTAAAGACTGTAGCATGGTGACCTCTGTGAAAGATGAACTTTGAGTTATATGGAAAATGCAGTAATGCTTCGGACTTTGCAGCAACTTTTGTGATACGTGCCAATTCATAGAATGTACCACTCTTATTTTCCTTCATGGCCTTGTGTTGATGGGGTTAAGTCCTTGGGGTTTTTTCCTATTGGAAATTTACTTTTGAGCAGTAGTAGTAGACTAGAAATAATATTTGAGAGCTTAATGCTGTATGTGGGAGTACTCTGGTTCCTTTTAGCTCTGCTTGAGCATATGCTTCAGTATCTGATCTGTGCCATCAACATCAGCGGGACTGCCTTGTCCTATATGTAAATGTGCATATTTATAAAAATTCCTTCTTTAATAAGAAGCAGAGATGATGCATTGGTCTTGCAGGAGAACTCAGTTCGTTACTTCCTCAGTGTCACAGGATCAGTTATGTATTATTCTGGCTTTATCAAACTGTTCTTTGTATCAATAAATATTAGAATATCCAAGGTGTTGGTCCATGCTGTCTTAGACTTGACTGTGGTGAGTAGAGTGTAAATACATTGCTATATATGTGTTTAAATTTGTATAATAGCAGTGTTTCCAGTGACTTAGAGTGGTTTATAGTAGAAAATATTGTGGTTTGACATTGTTAATTGTAATGGGCTTCTGAAATTAATCCTGAACTAAAATAATCCTACTGTTTTTTGGTGGATTGAATCCCACATCAAAATAAACCTTACATTTCCAAATGGAAAATTTTTAACTTTTTATCCAATTCTCTTGTTCAGTATTGGATTTCTTTTTCTGTTTCTTATTCCTGTAGTCTCTATGTGTTTTTCACTCCCATTTCTTGTGAAGTTCTTTCATCTTTATTACTTTTAAAAGAGAAAGTCTGTCTCATTTGGGTACTAGTTGGAAAGGAAGATCTGATGCTCCAGTCAGTATGGTGCTAGGAGACAGGAAGCTATTTAATACAGTTTTACACAGGGCAAGGTAGCACCATTCTCCTAATTCAGTTTTCTTGAGGAAACAGGAACAGATCCTAAATTTCCTGAACTTTTAGTAGACTTTTAGAGTTCTTTTTTTAGGCATAATACTGATTCCTAAAAGATTTTTTTTTTCCCTCTGTATTAGCATTGTAAGTGCTTTGACAGTCAGATTTAAGACCTTGTTCTGCAGAGGTTTAATATTCTGCACAGAAGTAATTAGTTGCAGATGTTAACTTGAGTTCCTTTAATCATCAAAAAATCTGAAATAATGCCTATTTTTGATTGTGTTAGTGCCTTGAGGCACATGTAGTTGTATTCTCTTTTACACTGTATAAGCAGAAGAGATACAAATGAGATGTTTGACAGAGCTGTAGTGATTGAAAACTCTACATTGTTGAACTTTGTGAAACTCTTGCTTTTCTAATGAAATGGTTTTGTACCAGAATGACATAAAGATACTAAAAACTGAATGAGCTTGCTTATATCTAGTTGAAAATGTGTAATTTTGTTTGTTCACCACTAGTGAAAGTTGCATTCATTGCCGTTGTAGTCTTTAAAAAATATTATTTTTCTTCCTGAAGTAGTTGATCTGATTCTTCTGAAAATCTGTTTCAGCTGATACTGTAACTACAAAACAAAGATGTTTCATGTAAGCTTAAAATGTTTACACAGTATTTAGTGACCTTTCTTAGCGTTGACAAATGCCTGGTTGCTCATGTAAGTACAAGTGTAGGAGTGTTTGTAGAAAATGACTACTTTTCTTCCCTAGTAAAACTTGAGCTGACTGTACCAGCTGTGATGGTGCTTCCTGAGCTTGGCACCTTCCTTCTTTTTTGAGTTGGTGTTTGGGATTACATGGCTGCTGTAGGCAGAGGGGAGGAACAAATGCCTTTGCTAATGGTCATACCACTTGACAGACTCTCAAAATAAGTTTTACAAATTCTGTTCATGTAAATATTCATAACATAGGAAGCAAATAATTCCCAAAGGATGATCCCTTACCTGCATGTCTTTTCTTTTTTCTTCTCCCTTCGAAGGCTATACATGTTCCACATTTGATAGTGTAATCTGTACTGTTTTGTTCTTAATTGGAAGGTATGTTTTGTTCTTTTTATTATGGTTGTAAAAAAATCTTATGAGTTGTCTTTTATGTTAACATTCTTTATTAATAAATTATTAGCATATGAAGATTCATGAAAGTCCTGGCTATGTTCCAAAATACTATAAAAGATACCTAGGAATACTTAGTTTCTTTTCGTTTTGCAGAGGGTTTCTATGCATAAGGGATGTGCTTCAGCTCTGCATTCCCTTCTGCAAGTTCTGAGTGCCCATTCAATCTGTGTTTTTGAAATTCTCTCTAAATATATTTCCCTCAGGATTTTGCTTGTCCTCATTCCAGAGCTGTTTCCATGGGCCATATCTAAATTATAAGCCAAAGGACAGCAATTAGATAGAAACGGTAAAGGAGTGTAGTGGTTTGGTCCAAGGTACTCATTACTGTTTACCTTCTGTGAGATAAGAATTAGGAGAAACGCAAAGCAGGCACCAATCTTGAAAGAATATAAAGAAGTTTATTAACAGACCTAAAAGAAGGGAAAAAAAAAAGCATACCACACCTTCGGAACTCTTCTCCTTCCCCCCACCTTTCTCCCTTCTCCAAGTGACAATGTAAAAAGACAACCCTTAAGATGTTCAGTCTGTTTACCACTTCCATAATAACCTTGTTCAGTCCATTTAGGAAGAGGAGTCTCTCTTGCTCATGCTATGAAAACATTACCACAACGAGACAGCCGCCCACTTCCAAATAACTTTGTTCAGTCCATTTGGGAAGAGGAGTCTCTCTGCTCGCCTTCTCTCGTGAGTCCCTTCCCCCGACTTGCAGCTTTTCCCACAACTGCTTTCGAGGGTCCACTCTTGAAGTTTTTTGGGGTACGATTTTAAGGTTGAGCTGTTCAGGAACAAAGTTCTCTTCACCCATCTCTGGGAGCATTTAATCTCTAAGAACAGAGGCCCTTCTCCTTCCCTGGGAGCAAAGGGTCTTCCTCATCTTCATTGTTAGGACTATCTCTGGGAGCATCTCTAGGAACTGAGTTTTTCTCCTT